>NW_020273108.1:707688-771470 GCF_003268045.1 Sipha flava
GATTGAATATAATTTCATATTGTATACAAAGTAACATGAATAGGACAATTTTCAGTCTACCGCAAGTACTACATTATAATATTACTTATGTATACATCATGCGTTAGGTAAAATATTACTTATAACTGAATGCTGTGTGGTCATTTTTGTCTAGATCGAACTACAAACACAATCCTCAACTCCAATATTAACCTTCTTCAAAACGATTGGGGCATAAATAAAGAGTGATATATACCATATATCCTAATCCATGGATAATACAGTATGATATTTTGGTGAGATGGAAGAACTCTCTTACCATCTCTGCTTAAATTACGTGTATGTTGTCGGCTAAAAAAAAAAGAGGATATTCTCGCTTGGAAACATTCTTCGGGGCACATTTCGGATAACCGGAACACCAGTATACCATTAAACAAGACAAATTGAATTACTCTTGGAAATGGGAGGGCTCTTTGGACGTAGGATATATACAGACAAACCTCTCGAGGGTAAAATGTCGCTTCGAGTGACTAATACTTGAAATAATTTACTTCAAGTCAACTGCTGTGAAAAGTTACACTGGCGAGATAATAATAATAATAAAACAATGATGGAGGGAGGGGGAAGAAAAACGAAACATAACAGAATGAGATGAAAAAATAACTCATCGTGTGCACGGTAAACGTTTCAACGATGAAACAGCACGGATGTATCTGAATTATTGCTTCGGTTGTTACACGGACGTTTGGATTGGAAAAATATTTCATTTTTAAAAACTGCACGTAGTAAAAGGTGTTTCGCGTTTAACGAGCCATTATTATTTTTTTAATTTTTGTCTTTCATAATTTCGTTTTCCGCGGACTTGGAGCACTGTGCTCGAGAGAAGTTTTCGTACGGTACACGGACAAAGTGGACGAAGAACGGTGACGATGAATTCACTTACCAAAATATATTCTGCCAAACGTGCTGCTTTCCTGAGTGAATCCCGTCAGTTTGTTTACTATACGGCACGTATAGCTGTGCCTCAAGTCATTTTCGTCCACGTTGGCTATGCGCAATTGTCCAGTTTTCGGTATCATGATGATCTTCGAATCTAAGAAAACATAAATACACACACATATATATATATAAAAATCTCGTGTCACAGTGTTTATGACCATACTCCTCCAAAACGGCTAAACCGATTTCAATGAAATTTTTTATATACATTTGATAGGTCTGCGAATAGGTTTTTATACATTTTTTATACTCCTACTCCTAAGTGCTATAGTTTAATAAATCGTAGATTAATTTAATAGCTAGTCAGCTAGTATATATATATATATATAAAATATTGCGAAAAGTATTATTCGAAACTCACCCAACAGACGACCGCGTTTGCTATACGAACAACTATATTCGTATTTACATTTTAAGACTAATTATCCGTGAAATTGTTGGCTAATTAGTAACATAATTTTACTGTGTGGCCATGTGATCGAGGTGTTACGCGCTAGTTACATAACCAATACAACGGCACGCAGATGTTTTAATGAAAAATAAAAATACAAATCTAATGAAAAAAATGTCCAAATCCGGGTTAATTAGTTTTTGAAATATCTAATAATGAAAAATAAATAAATAAAATGTTCTATCTAGATTAGAAAATAGTAAAAAAACATTTAAATTCATTCAAATAATGTATTATTCCTAACGCGTTAACTTTTCAACTAACGGATATGTTTTATATTTTTTAATAGTTTATATAATTTCTTAAAAAAAAAAAAAAAAAAAGTAAAACTCGAAATTAAATTTTGATATTGGACTAAAAATTGTTTTTGTCTAAATTATAAACCACATAATTATAGTGTACTGACTTTTGTATTATTTTTTTTATTAAATAATTTACCGTTTGAGTTCAAACTTCTTAACTTATTTAGTTGACATAAAAGGTTTAATTATAAATTGTACCTATTCAAATCAAATATTATACAAAGACAATTTCAACAGTATATATTTTCGTACACTATTATGTAAATTGATGGTCTATATAATATTTTACACGTAATGTTCAAAAGTTTCGAGGACTATAATTATTAGATACAAATTAAGGTACAAAATTAATTAGACGCTGCAAAAAAAAAAAAAAAAAAAACGTAAATTGCTAATTCTATTTAAACAATTTTGAACTATAAGAATAGTGAGAAGAAAAAAATCAAATTAACAAAAAGTGAACTTTTTTGAAAATAATTTACAATTCAAATGACCTTATTCATTTGTGTTGCCAAAACTTTTTTCGATATAATTATTACTGACTTACTATGCAACGGTGTTTAAATATTTTACACGTTGCACAACGTGACAAAGTAACGAATTTTGTTGAATTTAAAAACAAATGGTCACACAAAAAATATTTTCATTTATAATTCATGAGGGAGTGATTTGAAAATTGTGAAAAAACGTAAATTTATGAAATTATCAATTAAAATATATTAAAATGTTGGAAAAGTTATAACAAATGTCTTACTATTGTTTGACAAAAATAATATGATACAAGTATCTATATACTGTATAATATGTAATTATTATAATTTTTCAAATGTGTTCCGTAACGAGTTAGAATTCGTAATTTATGTTAATCGAGATAATTTGAAAAATGTGTCTACATATTTGTACTGCGATATCGTTAACTGCTATGAGTATATAATTTTTCTTCATATAAACTTTAATTTCCTCGCGTCCAAAGTTTTGTACATATGTTGATTTATCTTTTACTAGATATTTGAATAACATTACGTTTCTATATAATATAGTATACGATTGTACAAATTAGTTATTGAGCTTTAATTTATATCGTATCGATACTAAACCGTAAAATATAAGAAAATAAATAGTTGGTTCATGAATACTTAAAATATTTTTTAATTTTAAGTAATTTATATGTTCTTATTATAGTTAAAAAATTAACAGCGCTATGTTGTTTATATATTGCACAAAATTGATATGTCTATAAAAAGTAAACGTTTATATTAAAAATAAAATAAAATAGTGTTAAAACTTAATTCCTTCGATATTTTTAGGTGTTGAATATTTTTAAATACTATTCAATCTAATCATACTATGTCATATTTAAAATTGACCAATAATAATGATTTACTATATAATATAAATGTTTTATAAACTTGATTCTAAATATTTTAGGTTGATATTTTAATTGATGAGAAATTATATAATGACAAGAAAGGAAATAAAATAATAATTTACAATAACTAATATTTATAAAAAAGTGTATTTTATTTATTCATTGTAACGGAATTAAATATTTTCAACATTTTCTATAATAAATTCAATAAATTGATAATTCTATTTATAATACTATTAATATTTAAAACTGGATTGACGGACTAGTATATCTGTATACAAAAAAATTAAATTCACAATTTGTTTGACTTTTATGATTAAAAACAATTTATTTTACATTCGAATTAAAAAATGAAATGCATTTTTACGTGCTTTTCTAGAGGAATTAGCTAATCCATTATTTCTAAGATAAATCCGTATAATTTTATTTATAAATTATGTGTACACTTTGAACGTTGATACACTATTATTTCATCCGCACTTCAACACCAATTATTGTAAAAATAAATTAAATTAACTAATTCTCAGCGCATGTATATTATAATGTTTCAATAATAGTTTTTGAAATAAAGCCATTTTCATATAAAATACAGAATCAAAAAGGATATAAAAGGTTCCTTTTTAATTTTATATTAAATAAAGTATCCCATTAACTAGATTCGTTGTGTTTAACATTCAAAAGCTAACGGAAAAAAAGATAAAGTTATTAAGAGTATGAAAGCATAATAATATTTAGTATGATTCTCATAACTACGTTAATAACATCTTTACCATATCCATAACGATTTTATAAATAAGCCAATAAAAATGCATTAAGGTCGTTATCTTTTTCCAGATTAATACTATTTGTTTAAATAAGAATTCGTATATTATGTAATGTAAATGATGTTATATTTCATTTTAATTATTCAATTGATCTTAATTATTAGGTGTTCTGAATATATATATTAAAACAAAGTAAAAAATAATGTATCTTTAACTGATTGTTAACATTAGTCAAAATATAATTCTTGAAAATTCGAATTAAAATAATATATTTGGAAATTCTTAAAAATATTCATAACAAACCAGGATTAAATTTATATAAAAATTGACCAAGCTTAATCAAAATTATAATTTAAATAAATATCTAAAATACGTATCCGAGAAAAAAAAAGCATACAATGAAAAAAGTATCAAAAGTATGTGTTTTATCATTGAACAGCAAATGTAATATTATTATTTGGAAATACTTCCATTGCATACGAAATATACGTAATTCACGCTATATTTATATTTTAAATTTGATCGTGAACAATTGCTGTTTTACTCTTTGTATAAACTCGATAATAGTAATAAAATTATTGCATCAGAAGTCAAATTATAAGTGATATTTGGTGTAACATAAAATATTACAATAATATAATTTTACTTATTATTTTTAAAACATATTGAGCTTAATTGAAAGAATTTTGTTTGAGATGTAAAATTGACATGGTTAAATATATTATCAAATTTTATTGAAATGTACTAAGAATTAATAAAATAATATGTTATTATAGTTTATATAATTATTAGTTTAAATACGCAAACGAAGAAAATATGATTTCGATTTATATTTCTAAATACTTAATTTATGAAAATTAATATCCTGTAAAATACATTTTTCAAAATCAAAATATTTTTCCATATTGAAAAATTAAAAGGTAAATAAAATATTTACTTAGAAAACCATCATAGTCCAATGTCCAATATTTTTGACTTATAACAGTATAAATTTGATTTACAATATAAACATGTTTTTAGATTAATAAAAAAAAATAAATAATAAATATTAGAATATTCAAATAATCTTGGTTTTTTTCACAAAAATTTAAATTTGTATTATATACTCGAAGAAGTGAAAAGTTATGCTAAAATGTACTGATCAGTGAATTTTGAAAAATAAATATCAGCACTATTATTTTGTTCTGGATAATTATACTATGATTCTAAGAGTGGAGCTTATTTACAGATAAAGTGTTTTAGTTATGAGCCTGAAAATATTTTTTTCTTTTTTAATACAAACATTCGGTAAAATAAGTCTTATTTAACAGTAAAGAGGAAGAACATTTGTTTCAAAAGTCAATCTTATTATTTATTCATTATAATAATTCGATGATCAGTAGTTCCACAATAATTGAATCGCAGAAAGATACTTGTGACAGAAAGGAAAAATATTGACCGAAGAATTTTCCAACTTTCACTAAACCGAATATTTTAAACTGGATGATAAAATATAAAATATATAAATGGTATTTACTATCCGTACGGTGTATATTATATAAACTGCAAGTTGTTGAATAACATGATGCATAAAACAAAATCACATTCAGGTATGGTAAATTGTAGCACCGAAGGCTACCTCAGTATCAAATGTATATAATTATAGTCGCCGTGGGATTTTTAGTCCAGCGAAAAAGCGACGGAGCATTGCGAGTATGTTAAAAGAAAATAGTATATAATAACTATAGAGCCGTGTTAAATAAAAATAGAACAACGAAACCCTATCACTGTTTACGTACACTTTTGTGCCAAAATAAAGTAACTCACATCACTTGTACTGCATTACAATGAAATTCGTTTCAATGCAATTTATACCGCGTAGACAGTGACGGCAAAAACTGTGTCAACGCCTAAGTCATCGATGACTTCTACACAATATAGTTATCAAGATCCATACCCACCCGAAACCTCGGTGTTACTGTAATGTGTCTTGTTAGTACAATGAATACCAAAACGTCACTGTGGAACTCAAACGTTTTCAAAATTCTGGTAATTAGTTTGATAAATTAAACGATTGTGTACGAAGATTTTTTCGTATCGATATTACTTTTGATAATTAGAAATAATTTTCTTTATGTTTCCGTACATAAACATGAGTGAAATTAGATACGATTGTGAGTGAAGCAAAGGTATATGTCTGTGTTTTATTAATTTTTTTTTCTTTGTGTATCTGCGTAGACGATTTCGACTGAAATAATTTCTCCGACCATTATCGAATAAGAAATAAAATCTATGAAAGAGTTCTAGTTCATTTTTTTAGAAGTTAATTTTATCAACGGTTTTTTTGAATAATTAAGAAAAATAGAGTAAAGTTACAAAGATCCTATAACCGGGATCAAACCTTCATCAGATATTATTTTGCCATGGCCTTTTTTTTTTTTTGCATCAGTGTAAACAATCTCGACCAAAAAGGTTGCTTGGATAATCATAACCATAGGCTGCTAGTTGTATACACTTTTAAATGAGCTATTTCGAAAACATCCCAACAGTTTTCTTAATAGTTGCGAAAAACTAACGAAAAGTTATAAAAAAAAAAAAATTATAGAAAAATATATAGCATACCGGGTTAGGTTATTAAGGTTAGGGTACTCAAAAAATAGTGTTACTAGAATGATAATAATGATGTAGACTTGAAATTTTCACTAAAAGCTCGTATAACCATTTTCTATAGATGGTATGATATTAAAAAGATTATTTTTTTCCATATTTTCTAATTTTGGTTTGACTACAGCTTTTGAAATTTAAATATGAGATACTTCTCATTTATTTATATTTAATTTCTTCATAAAAAAAAAAATTGAGCTTTGTTTAAGGATTCAATTTTTTTAAGAGCAATCGTGCATTGGTTTAAAGTTTAAAAGACTAACATTGCATTATCATTCGTTCATATTTTATTTTTGACGGGCCTTTCAACCTTTAATAGTATATGCATTTCATATTTTTTCTTATTTCCCACTCACTTATCTATAATTTTGTGCATAATAATTTTGGACCGCAATCTTTTTTCACATTTACGTATATAACCATGGTATACAATCCTAAACTCACCGATTTCCCACGACGGAAAGATGTTGAATACTCCGTCTTGCACCCATGAAGTGATCGCCACCGATTCGGGCAGCGCGTCATTCTCGTTGTAACTAACCCCCGGTATGTGACAGTTGAATACGGCCACGTTACCGGGCATCGTCACCGTGTCCCTGACGATAGGTTCGAAGTTCCGTATCACTTCTGTAATAGAAAAAAAAAATCGTGTGTTTAATCCATTCGATTGCCGTAATTTTCGTTCGCTAGCGCCGGTCCAATTATGGAATTAAATATGTCGTAAGCATTCCCTACGTAGTGGTTCTCGGCGGGATCGATATCGCCCTTCAACGGCCGTCGAAGGAACGTTGCAGATGAAGAATATTTTTCTTCTCTGTAGAAGGGAGGGAAGGTCAGCTTTGGAAAAAAAATGACAATGATAATGTACAGCAATACAAAAAAGTGGAAACTAATTAATAAAAATTCTAGAGGAAAGGAGGGAGGGGGAATAATCGCAGAAGTGTAGCGTGTTAGGCAAAATATACGAATAAAACAGATTTACAACAACGCGTCGTATAATGGAACAATAAAAATGCAAGCTTGTAACATCCAACATTGACTCCAACTGGAATAGGTTCACATGAACGCGCGACGTAATGCGTGTTTACATACGATAACGTGTGTTGAAAATGGAAAACACTGCCCCGAGAAAAAAAATCGGAAGAGTTAATCTTTTATCAAAACATAGTTGACTAAAAACTAATAATGTCGATGCAAACAAGTCGTTCGCACGGCTCTTATCCGTTTTCATGAATCGAACACGAAAGACAAGTAATGCCATTCTTTCCAATTCCATTTTTGCAGTAGACGAGCATGCAAACAAAAAAATATTTATTTTTTTTAATGCGTATTGTTTTTTCAAGCCGTTCATTTTTGTTTAAATTCAGAAAACGTGCCAGGGTGTACGGTGTACATTTTACGGGCACTTAACATTTATGTTTCAATCGTGTGATTTTCGCTTTTATCGGACGTCGAGGATAACAATAAATGGATTCGTTATCCAACGCATTCCCGTCTATAGACGGTGGTATATTATATAAATACGTTTCGCTGCGCTGTCCGCAGTATATATAGATAGCGGTTATTGCGAACGGTATATTATTATTGTCTCTCGAACACGTACACGTATACTGTATTGTGCGTAGAGGTACATACATAACAATAATCGTACCCCGCCGACGTAGTTGTTTGATTTGTATTCTTTCTGGTTTTACGCGCCGGAGAAAACGATATTTTTATTAATACGAAACGTGACGATACTCCGGGGACATTGAAAAACGGTTATTTAACCCGTTTACCGCGGTACACACGTCTTAACAACGCGATACACGTGGATAAATGGTGATGCGACGAAGAGTGCGACAAAAGTTGGAATTTCCTAGAGCAAAATATTTCGCCACACTCGTTTATCACGTAAAATGTCTTCTAACAATCTCGTTTTTTGGCACCAAAGCACGTATAAGATGAAGTGTTCCAAGAAAACGGGATGTGCGAGCCATTATTTTTCAACGAAGTAATACTTGTGTACATATATATAATAATAAAAATAAAAATTCACTACGATGTTACACATATGTTTTAGTTATTTAACGTGGTAGGTACTTTTTAATAATGTAACCTTCCGATTTGTAGAGTATCTGAAAGTGCGACGACAAGAATACATAGAACACGATACCGTTTCAAACACTAGACACTCGAAATGAGAAGAAAACAAATAATTATAAACCTATTCTAGTAACGTTTCGAACATTTCATACGTGATTTTATCATAACAAGTATGTGAGAATACTAATACCGTGTACACAATAAAAGAAGATACACTTATAAAAAATGTATTTGAATATTAAGAACGATATATTATACATTTTAATTTAACTGAATGCATTTAACCAGTGGCGTTCTCAAGAATTTTCAATGGGGGGGGGCTCTGAAAATGTACTAGAATACAAAAGTGGAGGGCTCTGCCCCCACACACCCCATTATCATAATAATTAAAAATTTTGTACTGTTTTAAAAAACCAAATTATCACAAATTATCACCAAATTGTTAAATTGATAGCGCGGTGGTGTCATAGAACATGTTCTATGGTCGTGCTCCAATCCAACTTGATAACCGTGATACTGGTAACTAATGATGTATAAACCACTAAATTATAATCAATAAAATCAATAACCAATAATTATTAAACTATTGGAATAATTTTAAAAAAATACGGCCAATGGGGGGGTTTAAACCCCCATGAACCCCTCCCCTGTGAGTACGTCACTGCATATAACTGAAAGTTATATATTAGTCTTATTATTACATAATTGTTATACACAAATTGGTTTTTTGAGTAACCTCTTTTTATAATTAAGCAATGCATTTTTTCAAATTTTGATTTTTAGATAACATAATTATATAATAAAAGCTTATGTTCCTGAATAAATCGATTTTCTGTGCCTCTTTAGGGTGATCCTGTAGCAATATCAATGTCTGTTTTTCATAGTAGAATACAATTTTTTTTAAACAAATAACTACTTTGGAATTTTTGATATAACATAGTCAACAGTTAATACTTCTGGAATTACTCGAACTTCAAACTGCATTTGATAAGTATGAAATAACGAGAATATTGACATTTATAGCATAGAAAATGAGAAAACCGCATTTTTCGAAAAACAAAATTTGTTATTTCCATAAGACTTAAGAGATACGAAAACATCTTTATACTGGAAAATATAGTTTTATAGTGAATATACATTTTCAATAAATCGGAATTTGAATACAGTGTGTGCTATGAAATGATAATGAAAATTCAAGTTATTTAGTTTGCGTTTTCTCGTTAGCGACTTTCATCTAATATACGACATAGGATATATAAATATCGAACGTAGAACTGAATTCACGGCTGTGCACGTTTACTCGCTAAAGCTTCGCTTAACAATATTATGAGCGGGCATGATTTATGTGAATTACAGAGCTATCATTTTAACGTTAATCGATCGTTATTGGGTTTACTGGACCGGTAAGCTAGTTTATGATTTTTTAATATTATTATAAGTCATCAAGACACGAAGGTTTTGCATAATTATAATTATGGTTTTAATTAATTTTCATCGTATCACTGACACCTTAGATGTTTTTACTTCAATGTTTCAAGAAAAACTTGACATTTTTTGGGTTTTTGTAAAAAACGATAATGGGATATTTAGACCTTATGTTACGCTAGTCGTATTTATTATACTGAGTCAGACACTAGTGAACCAAGTCGACGATTCTGAGCTTAAGTTGTAAAAATATCCGCATAAACACGTATTAATATTATTATAAAATCACTTTATAATATGACAAACCACATTTGCGGATGAAAGTGTTTATAAATCTTCAATGGATATGAAATCAATAGACTAGTATTTCGAACCTATGGCTATAAATAAAAATGAAATCGGACGGGTCAAATCTTTTGAATTTATAACACTAAACCGAGAATCGTTTGTATCTGGTGTGCAGTTTTCAAGTCATAAAACACAAAACTACTCGTTTTATACATATACGTAAATATATATATATATATATATATACCGATTGCGGAAAATATTTAATATAATGTGTTTCCATTCTATTCTTGTGGGAAAAACTGTTTTAGAAAAATTGAAAAATTACACGGACCGTCCGCATCGGTTGGTGATCGATTGTCTATGTGCAGCTTCGAATTGAAAAAAACGGCCACACGATACTTTTGGATTGCTGGGCGTGTGTGTTTCCCGTACGTTTCGAAGTGCACAGGACGAGAAAAACGTTAATCTAACCAGCCGATAAATATAATGACGACGGCGTAGCGGGTACGTGTGCTTGTGACCGAATGTATTACATTAAAAAATACTTAACAAACGAGCCGTTATCGAACTGCTGCAACGCATGTTGTCGTAGGCGACGCGTAATAGGCGTGAGCAGACCTGTACTGCAGGAAGTGCCTACAATACGTTCGGGACCTATTTAAACAAAACGTGTTGCTACATTTAACAATATATAACGTATAAACAATTAAATAAACTTAAATTTAATATTTTTGTTTGATATTGTGATATATTAGTCCCGATGAACATGTTTGCAATGAATCCCGTATATTTTTCTCAGATAACTTAAATTTTTTTTTACGAACTGAACTTTTTTAGTCGATTGTATCTGTTATATTATCATGATAAGTTTATGCACGAAAATGTAGAACATTTTGTTTTATTTTTTTCATTACAAAATGTCATTGATTATTTTTTTACCAAATATTCTACAACAAATTACTTTAATTTAAGCAACATCA
The DNA here is from genome assembly GCF_003268045.1 of Sipha flava. NCBI lineage: Eukaryota > Metazoa > Arthropoda > Insecta > Hemiptera > Aphididae > Sipha > Sipha flava. The sequence goes on from NW_020273108.1 coordinate 718,977, forward strand.
ATTTATATATATTTCTCTTTAACTTAAATTTAAGAATCCTATTTACAACGTTTCGGGAGGTGTCAAGGCACATCCAGGGCCCCCGCCTATGGATAACGTTATTGTATTACGAGTTAACGCGTTGAATCGCAAAGCGCAACATCGTTGTTCTGAACACGAAAACCCCGTGCGTGTGACGACAAGCGAATATCAACGCGTGCGAATTCGCATGTCGTGCTGTGCATATCGAAATATAATTTTAATATTGTTCACCGTATCCGTATATGTACGATATTCCGTAATGTATATGTAATACGTGTGTAGGCATTTCCACGGTTTTTCGATGAAAAACGTTAATAAACAGTTATACATGAGCACACACTCCCAGGCGACAGCACACGAATAAGTTTCATAGCAAATTTTTATTACGGTGACTACTGCGCCGTTGTCGTGAGCTCTCGAAACGAAACCTTACAACGCCTCGTGTAAAACGTATACCGTACAATATTCCAAGGTATTTAGATTGAGGCAAGGGCACCATTATTATTTATTTATTTTATTTTTGCACAGCATTCGTTAAATATTTATCAAATTCAATTTTTATATTTAACTTTTTTTTTTTAAATTACGAAGCATTGTACTTGCAGTGAGTACAGCTGATTGGTTAGTTAATTGCTCATAAGTATTTATGGTTTCAATTAACTCATTCTACAGTTTGATACGGATCTAGCTAAATTATAATTAAAAATGCACATTACTAAAATTTTATTTAAGATTTAAATTAAACTATTTAAATAATAAAAAGTACCTGTACATCTACAGGAGGTACGCGTTAATTATTCGAATAAAGAAATATTTTATTTAAGATGTAATATTTAAAAATATATCTATTACTATTTTTATAGTTAGTTAAAATTACGTTCTTTTTTTTTTTTTATTATCATGTTGTTCATTTTGTTCTTAAAATTATGTAGAAACATTTATTAAAAATAAAAATTCATTTCTATATACAAAAAATATATTTTTAAATAGAAACGTAGTCTTTGCTGAGTACATTTTTGTATCTACTTTAATTAAACATCCGTGTATACGTACTATGATACACTTCACTAAGATGTTCAGGAAAACATTATGGATGGTCACGCAAGTCATTTATTATAACATCATCCCTTATATTACATTATAGCTACCAGCCTAACCTGCATCTAATCATCATCTACGTGAATATCAAGTTTTCTGGCCAACGCCTCCTGTTGGAACCAAGTGACTTTTTGTCATCCAAATAATATCAATTGTTTTGGACGTACATGACGTCATTTTCACTGTCGGTAAGAAAAATTATGCAAGTGTTTCCCTGGTGGTGATGATGCTCGTCTTCGATTTATAAGAGCACCATGGCACACACGCATGTTCACATTTCTACATACTATTATTACTTACATCGTTCAGTGTCGTGATTTTTACATTAATCCAGGATCGGAAATATTTTCGATTAATGAATACAAAAATGAAGAAAAAAAAATCCTGCACGAAACCTACGTCTAATATTGATTGAGTTAAACGTTGAAGTTTTGAAACTATATATAACTATTATACATTAATAAACACAATTACATGCACACGTTTTTATTATTCCATTTACGAACACGTAATTGACGAACGATGATCGTTCGTCAGAAATTCGATATGATAAACAAAGCATCTATAATATAGATAGATTATATAGATTCTATATAATAAAAATTCAGGGACGAATAATGCTAAGAAAGGGATAAGAACATTTTTATAAAATACGGGTGTGGCGAATACTGAGTGGATAATATGAGAATTGACTGTGAAGTTAGACGTTTTGGCGACTTTAATTTGTCTCAATTTTGATGAACTATGAACTCTGGAGTCGGTAAACTTCCTCGGGTCTACTTTAGTACTTCTAAACTTTATAGTTTGTCAACTCCTCAGAGTTTGTGATAATTTCATTGGTACATTCATTATAATAACCGATCTCCATTAGTCGATGTACTAATCAAATAAAAATTTAATTTGATTCTTATTATAATATTAAATAATAATAATAATATTAATATTAATAATATAATTATATTATATTAATAATAATAATATAATATATAATAATATAAAATATAATATTATAATATTCTTATAATATTGTGAGATAAGGTTGTCCATTGTCGCCTTATTTGTTCAATCTATTCATGGAAGAAGCCATCGAAGAAATTAAAGAGGTAACCAACGGCGTAAGAATAAACGGAGAAGAGGTACACAGTATACAATTTTCGGACGACATTGCACTGATGGCAGAAAGTGAAGACAACACGAATCTCATACTTAACACATTACCAAGGGTTATGGATAAATTGCATATGAAAATAAACACTACCAAAACAAAAACGATGACAGCCCGAAGAGATCAAATATATACCAACTCAGTTATAAAATTAAACGATACTATAATCCAAGAAGTCGAACAGTTCCCCTATCTGGGAAGTATAATAACATATAATAATACATCCACTATTGACATAAAAAAAAGAATAACTTTAGCCAAATAAACATTCATAAAGAAAAAAAGTCTACTAACTAGCAAACACCTTAATATCGAAACGAAAAAAAAATTCATTAAAACATTTATGTGGAGTGTGTTACTATATGGATGTGAAACTTAGACTATCAGGAAAAATGAAAAGGACCACTTAGAAGCAGTGGAAATGTGGATTTGGAGAAAAATGAACAAAACATCATAAGTTGAAAGGAAAACAAATGAACAAGTGTTAAAAGATTTAAGCGAAAAAAGGAATATAATAAAACATATATTAAAAAGAAAAATGAAATTCTATTTCGACACCTATTCAGACATAACACATTTATGAAAAATATCTTCGAAGGAAAAGATCTAGAGGACGCCCAAAAAAATAATATTTCCAAGGCCTCAAACATCTCATGGAGGTCACAACATATTCGAAATTGAAAAATATGGCAAATTACAGTGACTTACGGCTATCACGACAAGGCGAGGCCTATAAATGATGATGATGAATAATATTAACATAACACTTTTGAAAAGCCAAGCTTATAAGTGATAGTAAATAAAAATAATAATATTATCAATCAATTTCTGCTGTAAGATATATTACAGCCGAGATACAAATAAAATGAAAAATCATAAGTCAAACTGCACATACACTAAAATTTTACTCTTTTTCATTTTAGTACAATACATGTTACGCGAAATAGTATTCGAATTATGTACACAACAGTAGTGAATTAAATACAGAACATAACGGGTTGTCGTATGTATTCCAGCGTATAATTCATAAACGATAATACTATAACTTATAGCATAATCTTAAGGCTATTATGGTAAAAGAAAAATATTAATATTCTAAATGTCTTACAAATTTCCAAACGCAATTAAAAATGTCGATGATTTCGAAAGTATTGGTCCTAGGATTGACTATGTTACATCAGTAATTCTAGAAATATAAACGCGTATATAAACGGTGTTCCAAGTTGAAAAGCAAAAGATGATATTATTGTTGTAGGAGGGATACTCCCTAAGAGGAACAAACACTTTATAAATCGTGAAACATAGTCATGTAGTATGCAAATCCGTTGTCCATAAATCGGATATTTGAAAAAATGCCAAAAAAAAAAAAAACCTTAGACCTTAAAAAAGGGGTGAGTGTGCTTGAAAAATTGTCCTTTACATGACGTTGTTAAAATATTTATTAATAGAATACTTATAGGCCCACCGGTGGATACACCGTGCGGCGGCCTACAGCAAAGTACACGCATAAATACCTCTCGACGATCATATCATTATTGTTATTGTTATTCGTAACATTATCATTTTTATTGCCGTCATAACGACCGTTGACAGGGCACGGTGTGGGATTTTTGCAAAGCCGTGAAGTTAAACATGTCTGCAGAACCGGGATCGCGTGACGAGAGCCAGTCAATGCGGTCAGCAACAAATTTGTAACAATAATATTGTCGGAATCGTACCGTTAGCGCCGCGTAATTGACAATGCGTTATTCATAACCCACTCATTCGACTGACAGACGCACGTCGTTTAATCACCACAGAGATGTATGGACCCCTACAAACCGAAATATTAGCCGAAAAAATTACTTTCGTTTACCCATGTAGGGAATGCGTAGATATACCTTTGGGCTAAGATTATCTGACTGCCATCGGTGTCTTTTATTTATTTGTTTATTTAGTTATTCATTTTAATAAACGCCCAGAAAGGCTCAAGTACAGTAAGGTAAAGCCACTTAACTAACATTAAAATAATACTACGATATTGATAATATCAGAATAATAAGATTTAAACAAAACAGTTATGGCACATAATTGTTTTTGGTGTTTTCCAGTTGGTAAATGTTGGATGACTGTAAAACGTTTTTCGCCATTCACTTTACGTTACATTTTAAACAAAACTAAGCCATTTGTAAAATACATACCTTTTTTTCGGCAACAAATTTATTTAGTCTATATTATATGTAGTTGTACTGATTTCCGGAATTTAAAATATAAACAAATTAAATCGAATGAAAATTACACGCACTTGGATCACGACAAACACGACTAATGTATGATTCGGGAAAACCTACTCAATAACAGATTACTTCTTATCACGTTAAGTCTCAGATAAGATAAAAAAACGACTTTGTCAAGTTATAAATATAAATATTTAAATATAACTATAAATACGTTATTTTAATTAATATAAACAAAATATCACATATTATGCATTTGAAAACTATCATATATATATGCAATAAAAATTGTAAAATACAGAAATATACAAAAATATATAAAATAAAACTTTGTATTTTGGATCTATTGACTATAATTCAAACTTCTAGCTTAGTTTACCTAACTATTGTTTGCGCTTTTTAAAAAAAAAAACTTGCAAATGCATATAAATCCGGACTCTAGTTGTGAGCAAACTTAGTTAAGTAAATTAAATTAAATACAATGAAGAAAACATATGTACTTAACAACCAACTATATAAAATATAATACAAATTAAATTAAAAATTATTTAAAATGACAGAAAAAAATGTGTTTGATGGATATAAATGTATGCCATGGATAAATCTCTAATATTAAACTATAAAAATTAATCAATTATTGACAACATTTAATGTATTATGATATTCGTCAGTAATATAAGAAGCATTTATATCCTATATGATGGCGTCGCAAGTGCCTACAACATTAGTAGGCTTGCTTGTTCGCCTGAATAAATAAATTATAATAAAAAAATAAAATAAATAAATAAGTATGGTATGAGTTGCCTGGTTGTCACAACAAATATATTAATGATAAAATGGTAATAAAAATAAATATATAACTACAATGATTTAAATGTATAAAAAACAATATTACGAACGATAAAAGAGTATAGTAATATAAATGTGGTCCACGCGACACACAACAATACAAAATATGTTGGTCCAAACAACTTAAAATAATACAATAAAGTTAATAATTCTCTTACGACGGCACATCGCAGTGTTAAATACTAATAAATGAATAATGAATGCCTATGATAGCAAGGCCCGTTGGCCTTTGCAAAATAATGAAACAAATATGGTCGACCAATACTCACACCATTTAACTGTGTTGAATGGCGGATTTTATCCCACGCGACCGCACCGAGGAATGTGGTTATGCGATAAATTTTCTACAAAATATAAGAAAATGTCCAGCCCTCGGGTGCGTGCGACCACCCAAATACAGTCACAAACGACAAAACAACATGAGTCCGCAGCCCTGGACAGGAACTCAATGAATGAAAACCACGTTATTCACAATGTGATGAATCTAAAAACAAGGTAACACAATTACGCTAGACCATATAAAATGTCTCGAGCGATATTTTACCGGACGGTCGACTCGCAAAACGAAGATGACAACTCTCGACAACGGGGTTTGAACAAAATGGCTGCAGACGTGCAGATACTCAAACAGATTGATGTGCGCACCACAAAATCACACGGACGCGAGCGAGATGGTGCCGACGACATTCACCACGAAGGCTATGGCCGTCGGACATCGAAATTAAGATAAAATGCCTCAGTGCCACCACACTAAAACTAAAACAGTGGAACTTTACGAAACTTAATAGCACTAGGAGCATGATCTGAAAAAATACACGAAACATAACCGATCGTTTTGAAAACGTTAAATAACTATTACATTTTCATGCGACCGATTACAACGAAATCACACAACTGGCCGACATCTCATAAACGTATACCGCCACTGCCGGTCGTTACTGCAGTATCGTCATGCACTGTTACGTCGCACGAAAATGATAACACGACGAACTACAAATACAAACTGATACATTTCAACACTATAATGATACATTTTCTCCATTTGTATCAATACTGCTCTTGTTCAATAACTTTACTGTTCTAATCGTTTAGGTACCACAATGACTCTGTGAACCTTGATATTCAACCTAAGGAAAATCATATGCGAGTAGATAACAATGAATAATACATTTTAGTCTCATAAAAATAGTGGTTAAAATACCATTTGATTTTTGATTTTTGGGCGTCAATATATTTGCTGTGCTTACAAAATAAGTTAATTTGCTATTTTATTAACAAGGCACGATTTATAACTACGAATAAATGTTTAATATATTTTTACTATGATGTATGTACAATATATGTAACGTCAAGAATATCTCAACATTACTGTCATCTATGAGACAATAGAGGGATTATCCGGGATATTTTGAGTGCCTTGCTTTGTTAGAGTCTAAAGTTGTAGTTTATATATTATATATATGTTACGGTGAATGATGTAAACGTGGTAAAAGACGTCATTCCCCGGTAAATGACATCATTTACCTAAAAATTGGTAAACGTTGTAAATGCAGACATTCTCCGGTTATTGTCGTCAATCACCAGTTTAATTGGAGAAAGATGTTTAATACTTTTATGTCGGTGTGAACGATCGGCTTCATTAGTTAAAAATATCATGATGGAAGTAGATAGATAAACGGAAAACCCAACTAGAAATAACGTCGATAACCCGAGTAATAATATGAGACAATCTTTTAGTTTAGTTAGTATCCGACGGGTTTATTATAGCAAGTTGTATTTGCTACGAATGTGTGTTTTATAATATTATTTGTAAAAATTTGTGTCACCAGTGAACAAAATATAATAAAAGTTAGATTCAGTTCTAGTATTTAAGTATGCAGAATAAATTTAAAGCCTAAAAAAATGTTCAAAGCTTGATGTCGCGACATATCGGTACAACTGTTCGTGTCCCAATACCAGATGTTGATAGAGCACGAGGTTCTCCGCGTAATTTACTTGCTGTTATTATTTCATACGAAGATGACATGTATAAATTATGTAAGTCAATTTTAATTTGATAATGTTTATTTAATTTAAATAAAATAAATACCCGAATGTTTGAACCAGGTACAGAATATGGGTTGTTGAAACACAAATATACACGAGCACAAATTTCTCCATGTAAAGAAAAATTTCTAGAGCTAGATGAAGCCATCAAAAAAATTAAAGACAGGGAAATAACATTAAGAGAAGCAGCAGGACATGAAATAGTTGGTCATCAAGGATTTAATCGATGAAAAAACTGAAAAACTGGTTGTGGTACTAAAAAAATGTGCTTGCAATGCAGTGGAAATGTTGTGCAGTTCAAAATGTCATAGTAACCAAAATTGTACAAATAAATAATTTGTAATATGCACGTATTTTATTATTTTTTTATTTTAACAATAAATCATTATTATAAATAATACATACCTATAGTAAAAAAACCAGTGTATTATTTGAAATTTATCATCATTTACCACTAGTTTTGGTAAATGGGATCAATGACCGGTGAAAGATGTACATTTGAATTTAAAATCTGGGTTTTTACATAATTTACCTACATAATTGAATCATTTTGGTAAAAGATGTCATTCACCAGAGAATGACGACATTCACCAATATTCATCTTTTACCGTAACATATATATATATATATTTTTGTAAAAACTATTTTAGGGCTAACTGAATATTTATTTTTTATTGGATCACAAAAAAAACTTTTCATTACATTTGAATGATATGGATGGTATAATCATTAAACATTTTATAAAAAACAATTTGTAAAAGTAAGTTGTCTATATAGTGGTAGAACAAAAAACTTACACCAAGTGTTAACGTAAATACGAACGAGTGATAATCAATAATATGATATAGAAAGAACTTAGTTTTCACTAAATAATACATTATATTTGTAAGACTTTGTAAGTTGATGTAATAATAATTATAATACTTTTATTTACACTACCGTACGAATATTTGATTTGTAAGGTGCCATTAATATACAATTAAAATTTCATCTACATATATTTTCAAATAGAAATGATTCAATTAATACACATCACATAGCTAATAGCATTAATATACCTACCCTTAATTTTAAATTGTTGATATTGGCTAATCGATTAGTACGTGTTATTCCAATAATATTATTTTTATTTCGTTATGTCAGGAAATGAGTAATCAGCAGCGATACGTACGTGCCGTAGCGCGTAATAAATTTTGAGAACAGTAATTAGTTTATTTAAACAGAGAAAAATAAAAATGATTTTAAAACTTATAAAAAACTTATTTTATAACTTAATGTTTTTTCACAGAGGATTGAAAAAAATTTTAAGAGGGTGATCAAGCTACTCTGTTAATAACTGTAAATAGTCTTCACCTACAGTACACTAATTTTTGTATTAGTTTCTGTTTTCACGTGCAGTCGATGAGTCAAGACAATATTTGTATGCGAATTTCATTGAACTTCTAACGAAAAAAACATTTTTGCATTCTCGTCTATCCATATCTCGTTTGTGTTATTTTCAAATAAATAACCGGAATGAAAATTTTTATACCAGAAGTAAGAAGTTGTTGTATCGCTCGACAGATTATTATTCGCGTTTACGTTAACACATCGTAATGTATGGAAACAGAGATAACAAAAGTCCACCATAAATTATAAAAAATAAAACCGCCCTCTCCCCAGAAAAAAAGAGAAAGCAATTGCCAGATTACACAAACACGCGTAAGAAATTGAACATTCGTTGATGCGAAAACGTTGACCCCTCTATTGCGTATGCGTATGTGGGAAACGTCGTGCCTGCTGTCAGGTTTTGCTCGCCAAACCATAAATGCATGTAGCACCGGGGAAAGGATAAAAAATGTAAAAGAACGAAAATCGTTCGACAGGATGTGTCCACATATTTTATGAGATAGAGAACATTGTCCCACAGAACAGACGAGTGATCGCGCATGCCATGCAAATTTCTCAAATTACGGTTAAGTCTTTCTTGTATTCTGTCGGATGATGTTCATGTTGAAATCAACGATCTTGAGTCTAAATTAATACCGATTATAAAATGTCAAACCTAACCCTCACCTACGATATTGTTTTATGTTATTCGTTATAAATACATTTTCGGCTTAATAATTGTATTTCATACTTACTTAATGAGTAAAATTAATTTATTAACTTGTTTGGTCTTGCATATTCATACTATAAAATGTGTAATTTGTTTTACGCACTGACGTTTAAATTCGAAAAACAAGTATTGTAAAATATACCTTATATAATGACCAGGGCATAACTTATAGCTCTAAAAAAAGTAGTTACCTATAAGATCTATATATGCTCTTAAAAATATTCATAAAAGCGTTTAAATATATAGTAAAAATACAAAAATAAGCAAGTATAAACAATTTTCATTTATTAAAAAAAATATATGTATAAAAAACAATTTTCACGTATCATGTATAAAAAAAAATTATACTTTTATTATTAAAATTCTAATCACGTCGCTGTATGATACGCAGAAATTTATAAATTAAACCAAAATAAGAAGAATTAGTTAATTAGTTAATTAACATGAATTAATTACAAATATAAAAATTAATACTACTATAATAACTTGTTATTGTTAAGAAAAAAAAGTTTTAAACGCTACAAACTGAAAAAGACTTAAAAAAGCAAAATAGCAAATAACAATTTTCTGAATATGCAAGAATAAGTCTGCATAATAGCACTTATACTTTGAAGTAAGCAAAAATATGCAACAAAAAATTTCATATTTAACTTCTTAGTTATTTAAAACAAATTTATAGCTGACATAGATATTTCTAGGATCTCTCAAAAAAAAAAAATGTAAATGCTATAAGTTATGAGCCCTGATATGACTATATCTCGTCCCGTTGTATTTGGTGTACTACGAAATTAAAACAATGAACTTTTTACAATCAACGAAAATATAACGGACGCAGAAGATACAGTTGGTGGATGATCAATAGATAATGATGGATTTGGTTTCGATTGTTCCGAAAAATAAAATATTAATGATTAGTCTCCACTTGCCTCTGATACAAACAATTCAAAGAGATCATAAATGTACAAACAATATAATTATGTATGAACATAATACTCACTTCTCTGTTTTCAACACATGAGGCTCGTAAGACTACTGTAAGTCGTATACCCTATGAAGGCGTTTTGTACGGTTATGTGATAGGTGCGACAGCATACAACACATGCACGTTACGTTATAATACTTGGCGTTCCGGGGAATGCGATTAACAATCTCAAGACCAGGATTTTTGGGTATTATAATGCTGGATGCCGTAAGCATTTAAAATGATTAATTCATATTACACTTGCATTTATAATTAATTATTGTATACGTGTTGTGGTTAATTATAAAATCTATCGAGAAAATCAGGTATACTAAAACGTTGCAAAGTTAGTCTTAAAGTTAATAAAAAAAAATAAAAATAAAAACGGGCCCGTTAAACTATTATTAAAGGACGTGCGTATATGGTCAGCGGTTACCGTTCTGAGAACTCACGTTAAAGTATGACGGATGCAATAAAGAAAATGCGAAACTGCAAAAACAATCGAAAATAATTTACCAAAGCAACCTGCACGTGACGTGTAGATAATAATTGCTTTGGTATATCGTGTAGGTAACTTTTTAATGTTTCTTCGTCAACAACCACCAGATTGGCTGAATGAACATTAATAGGTTTTTATTATATAAAGTATATTATAATAATTATTTTTCCGAATTATTTTGATTATTTTCTGACCATCAGAAAGTTCTGTTGCTTGTGAAAAACCTCACTAGACTGCGCGATAATCGTTCTTCTTAATAATTATTATTAATGTTGATTTTTATCTTTTTAATATTATTTGTTTGTCATTCTTATTGTTTGTTTTTAATTTTTATATCTAATTTTTATATTATTACACACATTAAATCAAAAGTTTTCCGTTTTTTCCAATAAATAAATAATAACAATTATAGTTAATTCGATACTGTTATGACTTAATATTAAAAATCGAAAAATAATATTCGATCGAATATTGTGAACAAGAATATATTGAATATAAAAACTAATTAGCTTATTCCATCAACAAAATTAAATGTTATTCTTAAATAGAATTTCAATAAATCAGAATTCATATTTGATTTCGTTTATTCAAATATATTTTGTAAGCACACACGTTTGTATTTGTATGATTATGTATTTACTATACAATAATATGTATGAATACTAATGTACGGCAGAAAATGATAAAAAATAAAAAGGAATATGAAATCCATTAACACGGTACATTTATTTTATGTTTTAATAAGTATTGTACGAAGACCGTGGGAAAAAATGCACACATACATTTTTATTGATATTACGGATTATCGACATAAAAATATTGATACTATATTTAAATTGTACATTTCGTTCTGTTTACACGAACATAACGATTTTCAGTGGTTTTATTTTTTTTCTAAGTTAAATTGAGTACCTTGAGAATGGTTGAGTCCAGTAGTTTCCGTTTTAAATATAAAAATAAAAAACTTCATAAAAACACGGTTAACTCGTTCCATACAGGAAATCGAAATTAAGTTCACAACGAATTTTATAATTTCGACAATTATTCAAGTATTGTCATTTAAACTGAAGATAAGAACTAGAGAGGTTCCGGGTATCCAGTAATGGCCAAGTATTCAATGTCATAATTAAGACTCGGACCTTACATGGTGTAGTAAGTTTAATATTGAATTTTTACTCAGCCCTCACTCGGTACACCGTATAACATCGACATTTTTACCTGTCCAATTCCCGGTACCTGCCCTATTAATACATTTTCATTCGACCCCTACTCAGCATAGAAATATGCATACCTATAAATCTAATACGTAAAATCTCAAATTATAAATTACATATAATTTATTTTGTTAAATTTAGGATTAACCAATCGATTTACATTAGCTGATTGTTATTGTGAATAAATGGTGTTTTTTTTTTTCTACGAAATATCTCGTTCTTATTAATACATTATATCATAACTATCTGAATTCATAACACAATATTCCCCATTGGCCATCAATCAACAGTCTCAGCGTGCGACGCATTTGTTATCACTTTGGCTGTTAGTGGTTCTTATTTCGTTTGTTGCCTGTTTATAATTTGAAATTTATCAACAACATTACATTTTTTGTATCAATACTATGAAATATGAAATCAGTCGACGACGATGACGAAGTGCAAAGTAATTCTTTTCATTTTGTATTTAATTAATATAAATTAGAGATGATTTTGGCACCTGGCAATTATTCAATAGCCGAGTACATGATGTTATAATTAAGATTCGGCCATTATCCGGTACCCGGCGTAACACTGGACTTTTACTCAGCTTTTACCCTTTACTCGGAGTAATATTGAAATTCTTACTCGGCCAATACTTGGTACCCGGTTTATAATCAATTTTCTACCATGAACATATCTAATTAAAATGCCCTGAATTTAAAATGCTAGAAATTAAATTGAACGCAATATTTTTTTTGTCACGTTTCCGAATAAAAATACAGTTCTCGTTCATTAAGAATAAAAAAAAAAAAAATCATAAAAAATAGAGTGATCGAAGTACAGTAGAGCGATTGTTTAATACCAGTTTTTGAATGTTTCACTGACATGGTTTTGAAAAAGGAACACCAATAAGTTAAACAGACATACAAGTATATTTTTAAAGGTTTTTACCGTTACAAAAGCGTAAAAAAAAAAAAAGGTCAGGCGTTATATACCCCAGATCGAATTATTGTAATGCATTTTGTAATATATGCGTTACTAATACGTCTTTCATGTTGGATATTATTATAATAGCAATATGCATTCATTTACCATTAGCACAGGCATGTAGTCGTTAACAACCGGGATACTTTTCCGATTTCATGTTATAAATAAATGGGGGTTCAGTAACAACCTGTATACCTTGTATAGATTATAAATATACATTAAGACCCTATTGAACAAAGTTATATAATATCATTATATAAAATGGTCAAAGCAATTAAATGTTCGAACGCGATAGCAGCTAGGTCTAATTTGTTTCGTCGCTATTTTATTTTTTTTTTTTTTCGTAAAACGTCGATAAAAAATTTTGGTTTTCCACAAAATTTTGAAATTTTGTTACAATGTTTCTCATATATTTTTCTTACTCGTGCGGAAAAATTCTCAAAAATCTAAAAATTAGTAATCGTAGGAAATTTTAATATTCATTTAATATTATATGGCTTTTCTCAATAGGTGATATAAAAAAATATTAAACGATTTTGGATTTTATTGCGAAAACACACAATTTCATCAAAATATAATTTTCAAACACATACGAGTATAACATTTTTTTGGGCTGTTCCGGTAAACTTTTTTGGTTTGCTGGAAAGAGAAACTTCTCATGTATCATATATACAATTTTCAAGTCTTAAATATACATATTGAAATGTTTATCAACTTTTAACTACCAAGAATAATCAAATTTCGTGATTTTTATCAACAATTCAAATTCAAACATATATTTTTAAAATATAATGGCAGATTTTTGAGATTTTTAGCACCAGAATTTTATTATTTTATAGCCGACCAAATATCCTTTTTTATTGACGTTTTACAATAAAAAAAAGGATATATTAGGCAAAACGATCGCAGCGAAATGACCGAGTTAACTGTTTAGTCGCATACAGGTACGAAGTGAGCCACTATTTTTTTCGGCACTGTTAACACACACTCACACAATAAATAAACGGAAGAACATGCACAATATTTCATTATCTCGATTTTTATGCAAATTCCCAAAGGACTGACCGAAGTCGTTTGTTATACACGATATACATCCACCAGACTGTTATCGTTCACAAACCTCATTAAGTTAGGTTAGAATAACTGTTACCAAAATATGTTTTTAAATATATTGTTATTGCACTCGTTTATCACCGCGTGTTGTTCACATTTCATGATGTGCACTGATAATTGATAATTTTGTACGCAAACCATCACGTTACGCCACGCTGTCATTTACAACGGTAACATGTAGATAATAATATCATCTCAGCGCTTCCAACATAATAACGCACGACCGACGCTGCTATGGCTCTGTGGTTGAATGACGAAATTTGATCTATTGATCAAACTATAATCCTCCTCCTTCATCCGCAAAAACGTCGTTTTATAAAGGAGAAGAACACTGACCCGGAAATTAAATGAAAGGATTTTATCCCAAATTATTTTTATTTCCGATAAAAACAGCAGTGGAATATTTACAAATGTTGCATAAAAACTGTTTCTTAAAGCATTTTTAAACTTTATTGCCTTCGATATTATTCCCGAACAGGTAAATTCTCAAATGTTCTATACAATTAATACTTAACATTTAAATAGGCTCATCATTTTTATTCTATAACACCCATGTGATTTACTTGAGATTTTCTTTCAAATACATTATTTTATTATCATATTGCATAAAACAACGTACATGTTTTAAAGTAATCACTGATCCAATGATAAACGCGTCATACTTTCATTGCACATTGGAATTTTAAAATAAATAGACACATACATTTTAAATTATATAAATGTTGTTTAACCATTATTGTTCTCCTATGCTAAAGACAACTATAAGTAATGTATACCATACAGAGCCAATTCGTGGGCGTATATATTATCAATGAATAGTAAAATTACTTAAAAGAAAAACGGCATTGATTAGATACAAATGTGTGTCGATCGATTTTTATTAAATCTATCATTATTCAGCAATGTTTAAACAGTATTAATATTCGTGCGAAACACATTTATAAAAACACAAAGCGATTCGAGATTTTTTCTAATAACCAGAAATATTTTTATTTAATTTTAGGATGGAATTATTTTTCTTTGGTTAAAGTACACAACGGGACCAAAACGGAAGATAGTAAAATAAATATACATACATTTAGAAATATGGGAAACTATATTAGTTATTGAAACTATAGTAATAATTATTGAAATTTTCGATATACTTAAAATAACTAACGTATAGTATATTACTACATATAGTAGTAAGCCTTTGCAATTCACCGCATTGATCGTGATTACGTTTTGAGGTCAATAGTATATCAATGTGTTCACTAAATGCCAGTGATTGAAGTTCACTCTGATACCATAAAGAACTTTGAAATCGCTATAGTTTGTTATAGTTTGTTATACATAGTTACACATAGCATATTATAACCGTTCTATTCAAAATAATTTACAAACGATTTAACTGATATTTCCAACAAGAATTTCAGTAATTTTCCAAAGAAATATAAAAAATGAACACACATCTATTGCGTATTTCACAATAAACTTTTCTATATAGCGTACTTGATAAAACACAGCTAGTAAAATCTTCCGATCCCTTATTTTGCAATAACGTCATCGATAATACATGTATTTTATTAAAACGATTCCATTGAGTGATTCAACAGGCAATTTTCTAATGAAAATATTTCCATTGCTACAATTTTTTTTTTTTTTTTTTTAAAGTTTATTAGAAAAGGGAACATTAATATCAGAATTTTACACATAATATTTCCTATAAACTTATATTTGTTTTAATGACGAAACCAATAATTTGGTATTTGATCAAAATATATTAAAATGTACATATCAACTTGTACTATAACTTGTAATTACTTGTATAATTATATAACTTATATAAATTCTATCATATGAAGATATCACAGTGGACCACTATGTAAATAATTTGCGATATCCAGTTTTGTAATAATTTAGAGACTCGAAGACGCGCATTCAAAGCAATATATGCATATAAGCATATATGGTGGACGATAACAATAATTGCAGGTGCTTAATTCGATGCATCGATACGAGAGGACTTCGTGACATCATCATTAGCTCTTCTTTTATTTACTATTAAAATAAACGAAAAATTTAATGATTTATCAGAGCCACTGCAACGTCGCTGAATTTCTTATTTTTCTTCTTCTTCGCCGTCCACTCGTAGATCGCCAGTTATACCAAATCGGTTAAACTGTGAACATCGATAAAGCTATTATAATATATTCAAGTTTAACGAATTTGCAATTTCTTAGGCTGCTAATCCGTTTGGACGCAAAGAACAGCAATAACTTTCGTCGGACAGTATATTATTTTGTGTTCATATCCGTCGTCGTAGTAGTAGAAGTTGTTGTTGTTGATGTTGTTCTTGTTGTTGTTGTTTTTGTTATCACGAAAAGTTTCATCACGTTTTACACCGGTGCACGAGTATAGGTGTTATCTTTTAGAAAATCGGCTAATAATGTTGTGTGCAGTTGCACGGCGATAATATATATTATAAGCTATCGGTACGTACCACCACAGACTATTACCATTCACATTTATCGTAGTCTGAACTTTTATCACATAATAATTTGTAAAATGCATATATACTATGCATAGACTTTGTAATGATATAATAATCTTGTCTTTGGTGTAGCTGTAAAGACGTGGCCGATAAGACTAACCGCAATCACGCAGATTTCCATCACGTCCGTGCTATCATTGTACGCGTCTCGTACAATCGCAGACCATGTCCATGTGCGATATAATCTGTACTATGATCGTTTCTTATATCTTGTTGTGGAGATTTTGTGGTTGATGTATTCCTTAAAAAATTAATCTTGCCGAACACTAAATAGTTATGGATTATTTTTGTTTAACGAGATAACGACAACATTATCGTTATTAATATACGTTAAAAGTCACACACGTAGAAGGTCATCTATCGCTAACCATTCTATGTGTACATAAGGTTCAGGTCAGTTATTTTTTGAAACGCTGTAACGTGATGAGACATTAGGGAACTCGAACCAGCCTACACAAAAATTAAAAATAATCCAAAAGAAATGTTTACACCAACTTATCGATCACCATGATACAATTATTATTGAAATGTATTAAATTTACGAATAAATAAATGGACGAATTGCACATATTGTAATTGAAAAATCGTTGTTACTATTGTATTTGTCGTGTGTTTGCATTCGAAATTTAAAAAGATAAATTGACAACAAAAATGATGTTGAGATTTTAGTCACACAGGTTGGTGTTTATTATTATTCAGTTTGGTTTATTTTTAGTCTTTAATGATTTCAGAAGAGCCGCATGATTATCATCGCACACAATTGCAGCCAGTTCAATTATTATAAGGTATATGGTGTTACGCGAACGTGATGAAGTAAAATTTGTACCACACTACGTTTACCCTATGTTTTCTAACGATTTTTTTCTCCTCGTTCGCCCCGGGCAGCATATTATTATTATTACTATTATTATTATAAGATCGTTGTTATATAATACACTATACTTCGAGCAAATCCGACCGGGTAGTCTTATAGATACCTACCATTAATAATAATTGATGCGGGCGTGCGTGTATTTGCGCGTCTCTCCTACGCAGTAATGCTCCTAAATTGCCTATACTCGACGCCGTGTACCAACATTTACACGTATCTCAATATCACACGTTTATAAGGATTCAAGATCTATAAAAAAAATCGTCAACGCATGGTTTAACAGACGCATACACTTACAGAATGATAATTGATATAATATATAAAAGTTTCTGTAAATTCAAACGGTTTGCCCCTTAAAATACACTTGATATGAATGCATTACTTCTGTTTTTAAACGTTAAAGTTGAAAAAACAATCGAAATCCAAAGAACTCATATTTCAACCGATATTGAATGTCACGATAAGATAAAAAAAACTTTAAATTTAATTTTTACCTGTAAAGTCTATAATATTAAGGTGGATGTAGAGTAGTTCAATATGTACAATTGTGACTATAATACCACATTGTATACTTATTACTCAAAAAGAGATCTTTTATTTGATATATTACAATTTTATAATTAACTCATTCAAATAATTCTTAGTGCACATAGCAGAATATTAATCAATTGCACAATAAAAATATGTTTGCCGTTACAATTCAAGAAAACCCAACGTTCTTACGATATGACTCATTTAGGAATTAATAGAATTTTAATGATTCTTGTGACCCACAATAATTAACGAATTATTTTTATTGGTTTTTTTTTCTATTATAATATTTTATTACAATCTAATACTAAATAGTTAATAAGTTACTATATGGAAATCTTTAGATTGTGTTTTATGTATTTCAGCATTCAAAACAATATTCCAGTCAAATATAATAGTTTTGAAATTTAGAAACTGTTAAAATAAATTATCACACAGTGTTATAATATTGGCGGATCAATCAATGTTTGTGATCACCAATATTATATTAATTGCACAGTATATAAACAATGACTTTAAACTAAATATAATTATATACTTACTATTATCAGTTAAAGCTATTGTTTAAATAACAAAAGTAAATTTTAAAATGTAAAGCACTTTTCTCGGTAGTTTTGTTTACGGTACGTTTCCGATTTCCAGAACTTATAAGTCGCTCCTGTACAATAAAAATAAACTATAACTAAATATCAAAAACCATTACTTCAGAGAGTACGATATTGTATAGCTATAATAAAATTATTTAATTATGTACAAATTAACATTTCCATATCATAAACCATAGAGGGAATTATATTATGTGTTCTCTTTCTTGAGGTTTATTTAATTTTAATTTTATACCATCGATTATATTTTAATATAGCTCGTCTATAATAAGACTTAATGTTCAATCATTTTTAAACTAATCTATTTGATAATTATATTCACTTAGCAGTATTATTGTTTGTAATCGATTACATTGTATGAATAACAATACGTTTCTGTAATAATATTACGTTATTGTTAATCCTAAAAAACTGCTGTGAAATATTATTGGTGTAAGAAGTAAAAAAAATTATTGCCTGCATCGTTTTATTTGAAACCTATAATTGCGAAGTTACTCAAATGGATCATAGTTAAAGTTAATATGTTATATAATTATACCGTATGTTACACGAAGAAAGGGTGAACGTTTTAAGCGCGTCACAGTAGTTGCATTTTTCTGTTATAAAAATAATATTTAGTGCGATATAACTAAATCCGGTAATCGATACTGAAAAAAAAAATTGTTGATCTAAAATTAGATTTTACCCAAAACAATAACTTAATTAATTGAATTTATCAACCGGTTCATAAATAATTCTTTACTCATTAAATGTGTAAAAATGTCGCATACAAATATGGGTTGGTACAGCTGTTTACATTAAAGTAATATTGCGATTTAAGGGGAAAAAACCGCTTCAAATTCAATGCTGAATACAAAATAAAAATGATCAGAGGCCGGAACCAATATTTCCTCTATAATTATAATACTATGGAGAACGAGTAGAATGTCATACATAAATAATCATGTGTCTGTTTAAAAAGTAAAAGCTGGTGGACCGAGTGACTAATAGAATTCACGAGGGGGGACTCGCCAGAAAGCCGTGTCTATTTAAAGGATTTTCGATGTAAACTGAATGATAAACAATAACACCGGACAAAACTATTTCCAGGATTTCAATCTCGTTACTGAAATTAAATACACGTTCATGCCAGCTGCCGTGCGTATCGATTTCGTTTACAATGTCAGCCATAGAAAATCCTGACAAGCGTATAATGTACATTAAATAGAACGACAAGAGAATAATTTTATTTTTCCTTTCTTCAACGAGAATTTTAAATAAAGGGATAAATGGAAAGTTTAATTCTCGCTTGTGAAGCACGCACACCTACGTACAATAAGAATGCAATTAGAAAACGTTTGTTTTGAAAACGTCAAATAACTACTACGCCTGAATCTAAATCTCTAGGTATCCAACTTGGATATTGTGTATGTCAGTTTAGATTTTGGGTTATACAGAGCTCGCTCTGTACTCACTTGAAAAGTTTCACAAAAATATATTAAGTAGTATAATATATCAAAGACTTTAACCGTCAGTTTTAATGACATTAAACATTTGTTATCAGATAGACATGTATTACAATGATAGTAACAATAAATAAAAAAAAAAACAAATAAACTTCAAATCGTAAATTGAACTTCAAAAACGTATTAAACTATACAGAACAGTAATTGATTAACAATATCATTGAAATTTTTATTTTATTATTATATTTTTTTTTTTTTTAGTATATATATATACAAATTATTTTTTATGGAGAATATTTAACATAACAACATTATAAAACATATTTTAACTAAACATTACGAGAGTATTATCAATTCAAATTTTTATTAATATATTCTTAGATACCTACGACTATACACTGAATTTTAGAGCCAACGATAAGTATTGTATAAGTAATTTTTGGTAGCCAGTTAGATATGTTATGTAGTACCGCAATGACTGGTCAATGTCTAAATCGGTTTAGCTGATACCATGACTACACATACGCAATGTATTTTTAATTAATTACTTTTAATATAATATGTTCATCGTTTTTCGTTTATCGTGAGTTATGTAACCAAAAATAACGATGTGTACGTTTGTGTATATGTATAATTGTGATTTTTATATTTTTCTTGTCTCGTCAAAATCACAGTTCAAGAACATTGCGACTAGACACGTACACAAAAAAATATTTTAGGAAAGGTTTAGACTGTACGTTTTCATACCTTTATCATTTATACACCACTTTTACTCTATAAAAACATAATTATTAATTTTCTTGAATTTCGGAAAGAGAGGGGGGGTTGATATCAGAAACCTCCCCTTATGTATGTTCCTGGTTGCAAGTGTTATTATACGGTTTTTGTTGTCCACTAATCGCCAAATAGTTTACACTGCTTAAAAGGTAGGAAGGCTTTATTATTGATATCTATTGATTGACGCTATAATAGTTGACACAAAAATGAGTTTTATATTATTTATTTTATTTCTGTAGTGCACGTGCAGTGTACGTGTGTGAATCGCCACAAGAGGTATTAAATTATTTCGTGTCTGCGCTAATCACCACGGTTTTCTATTTATTTATATATATTTTTATTATTCAATTATTATTGTAACGTGAGCGCTAATCGCTTAAGTTGAAATTATATTGTGTGCGCTGATCGTCATATTTATTATTATTTGTATGTATAAGAATTATATTATAGATATTAGTGTGCAGCCGGCGACTCTTCACACCGCTAAACTTTGAGTCTTTATTTTATACTTGTATCATGGAATTATTGTAGGGCGTAATGTTCCATATTATATCATTATAAAAAGAATGTATAAATTATCATAGTATAATTATTATTATTATTATTATTATTATTATCTTATTAAATCACTATCTGTGTTATTTAATTACATGTGTTGCTGTAAATTATTTGTTTATTATTTATTATTAATTATTTTTCTATCAGATATACATAGTTACCACATAATTACCTACCACCTACCATTTTACTATTTTATTATTTTTAGGATTTTAGACCAAAAAGGCAATAATTTTATATACATATATATATTTCTATACGTATTATTCATTATAAAATGTAATTACCATTTTTGAGTTACCATTTATTTACACCCTCTTTCCAATGATTTATGTACGCATCCAACATTTACACATTATAAACACATATCTTAGCAATTTTGCCCAGCCATCCCAAGTTAAGGTACACATTAGAAAATGTACGAACAATGTACAAATGAGCTTTTGTAACAGTTATAATTCTACGGACTTTACCGAAATAGGAAAATGTACAATATTTGTTATTTGTTCGGGTTAGATTAGTTTTTAGTAAAGCTACGTCCAGCTAATAAGCACTAATTAAAGTTTAAAATCGATTTATATTTGGTTTGAAAAATTTCAAATACAGATTTTCGCTTTTTACTTTGCACGCGATCATTTTATCTTCCATAAAAGGGAGCAGCTTGATTAGAGGACTGTTGTTATGTATCAACAAAATAATACTTAAAGAACCTTGCTTCTGTATATATCGAACGAAATGGAACTGTACGTATATAACCAACGATAAATCGAATCATCAACGATTTCCAAAGTGCATCTTGACGTAACTTTATACGTATATATGTTTACACCATGTACGTATTTTATAATAAAATATAGCATAATACACGAAAACGGAAATTTATCTGTTCGATTAATATTAACGGGCAAATATTTCGTGTTACACCCATTTATACTTTCTGTACCTGAATATTTCACCGTTCTATGGTATTTCATGTGCTAAACATTTAATGAGACTATACCTACCTATATTTGTTTAGACACACACACACTAACAACGGGTGTTATACAGCAGCGAAATTAAATGCATGATATAATATTATATGCTTAAAATTTAACAAATACACTTAAACCAGTCACTTCAATTACCGCTTCTGTATTTGGTATAACTAGAAAACGATTTGATTTTTTATACGATCGGTTCGAAGTTTTTGATTCGTTTTGACCAAAGGAGTATATGTGAAAAAACAGTATGTTGTTTTGTGCATATGAAATAAGCAGGAATAACATTGTTAATGGACCAAATATCCTGAACGTCATCTACCTGTTGTATAAGTTAGGATCGTCGAGGAGGGGGATGATTAGGACTATTTTGTCCCAGTCCCCAAACATTTGGTAATCACAAAATCCATTGATTTTTTTTTTTAACCCTATAACCACCCCTAGTTTACCACTGTATAGGCTCCATGCTTTAAGTTGCTTCAAGTCCCACTAAACTTTAAGACGGCCCTGGTCTAAGTATTTTAATATAATAAAGATGATCATTACATAGCAATTATTTGTAATCATGTATTCGGACTTATCTAGATAGCAATGTATTCATATTTTATCTTATCTAGAGATAAACAATAGTTACAAATAAATAAATAAATATTCACAAATACTATTTTGATTACCGAAATTATGCAAAGAAATTTATTAAATTTTTATTTAAATTCCTAATCAAAGTTTATAAGTTATGAGATATAAATAATATAATTTCCAAAAATTTATAAATAACGACAATGATTTTCTTATTTCATGCTGGTAGGTATTATGTTTACTGTTTATAAATAAAAATGAATTACGTACTATTCTAAAGCCAGGTGTAGTTGACGAATATATAAAATATACGTTTCGGTAATGTAATTTTCTTCAACTTGTGTCACTTTTATAGACAATCAATGGGAAGGGATGGCGAATAACGAATTGCAAATATCAAATACTGAATATTCGTATAAATACTTCGTTCCCACGTTAGGGCGAGTATCCATAAATATCGAATATTCGTTGAATACACGAGTTGTGGTGACCCGGTTTTAGAATGGACGTTTGCAGTTATCGGTATAATAATTATTAGTAACATTTGTCTTATGATTATGGATAATCATAAATTGAAAGACACACAGTAAATATTTAAATAAAAATATTTTAATTATTTATTATTATAATCATGACGAAATTACTAAATGATTATTGTTATTATGATATTAATATTTAACTTTAATAATGTGTTATTCAATTTTACCTGTCCATTTATTCAATGTTTCATTAATAAATGTTAATTTAGAAGTCCTATAAAAACATTATTTTACATATAATTTATGTTTGAGCTTTATAAATGCTGTAAAACAAAAGCAAATAAAGTAATAATAAAAAAAATAAAAACCTATAATATTAGGTTTTCATTTATTTAAAAATTATATCTTTTTTTTTATCTGTATACATTTGAGTTGCATTAGCTTTATCTTTTTATAGATAAAAAATAACTTATCTTATCCGAACACTGATTCTAATGCAAATATTATGGAACACAGAATTGAATCGTTATTCTGTATCAAAGCTCAATGCAAAAAAAAAATTAATACTTTAATATATAACTGATTAAATTAGAAGTTTGCCACTTCAGTGCAGTATGCGTGTAGAGAAAAACAAGTTATTTTTTAATTTTACAAAATAATAACGATCGTTATCTACGGTTGTCGTAAAATTTTCTGTATAATTAGTTTTAACTTTGGACACTATTTTAAATAAACATTTATTTTCGCTCGTATTTAAGTTTTATTTTTCATGCTTTGTTCATTATATTAATAATAAACTGAATGTACAATATAATATTTAAGAGTTTTTGGAAAAATGTATACCGAATTTGGTGAATTTTGAACACATCAAACAAATACTATTGATAAACGAATTTCTATATAAGAATGATTTGAGAAACAAACAAAAAAATATCAACTTTTAACTTTTTTGATAAATTAATAAAAAATCAGAGTAAATATGTTTTTTTATGACAATGCCTAATCACAAAAAATTCTATACTCGTTTCCGTCTTACGGTATCATATTACTTCACAGTACGGTGCGAGAACTCGGTTCGAAAATTAATAACTATCTGGCTGTTTTACAAGCAAACTACTAACAGCACTGTGAACAAGTTCAATGGCACAAATGTAAGGGCCTGAGACAAATGAGGCAATACGAACACCTCATATCCTAATAACACTGATCGAATACTCAAAATAACCGTTATTGCATCCTCGGTAGGACGAAATATCGGTATAATGAAACGATATTGTCTCATCCACGTAATGCTTCTACAAGTGTTAACCTAACACGCCTACGAAAAAATAGTATACGATGTTACGAACAACGCGTTGCGTTGATATTGCGATGCAGTGAACTGCGCAGCAGAAAAATATGTCCTCGCTGTGGGCCTTTTTATTAGATTTGAGCTTTGGTTGTTCATCAACATGATACTTAGTTTAATCGTAACTTTTAAAACAATATTGCTCATCAGAAATATGTTCCGCGATGATGATATCAGAGATAATATATTTTCGCTGCTCCAACTCATGACATCCTACCGCTTTCCATACCGAATTCCAGTGCGCGTCACTGATGCGGTGCACCATCCGACATCCCGTGCGCGCAGCTTTAAAATATTATCACACCTTTCCATTTCCAAGGATAAATCAAAAAATTGTTCACGTATTCCCATACCTACATCTCACCCGTCGCGAATCCTTTTTCGAACGACTGGGACGAAAATGCAAGTGTTCGCTTGGGTAGTCGGCGTTACCGGTCGGGCTGCACGATTGCACTTTTTTCACATACTATTGCCCTAGAAATCAATTTATTTCATGATGCGTCCGAACGCAAGATACGACATTGCACAAAATTAAAAATGCGTGCAGTTAAAAAATTCGATATGTTTTTTGCGCGCATTAGATGTAACGATATATATAGGGGGGCATCATCTTAAGAGATGAGTTCATAGAATTTTGAAGCTAAATAAAACATATAAATCAGTAGGTATAGACGACATAGCAATGGAACGAATCCAAACTGCGAGTACAGAATTACAATATGAGCTATTTAAATTAGTGGACGTTATATACACTAGGGAGAGATCCCGAAATATTTTAAAGAGAGCATTATAATACCTATACCTAAAAAAGTAACAGCTAATAAAATCTAGCTATTCTATTTTTAGAAGGAATTGGAGCTGTTAATAGAGACAGAAGGATGATACATAATTTATACAAAGATCAACAACAAAATTAACGATTAAAATATATTTAAAAGCACCAAAAAACCATCCCTGAATATCACATATCTAACAGACATATCAGACACTAAACTTGCGGTACGAGAGCGTATGATAATTCCCGTGATAATACACAATTTAAAATCGATTGGATTTCATTGATTTGCACCTATTATGTAAAAATTATGTGTTTTACGGGAAAATTGCACTGATTTTTCCCACCTGTACCATACGCATTTTGTGATTAATTTCTCCAAACTTTCTAGAAACATGCTGTAAGCGTAGAATAATTTATTATTGCCTTCGTCTTTGCACAGCATCCACAGTGTGCTTACTTCTACCGTCACCGACTTCAAATCTCCCCGCGCGTGCGCGATCCCTGCTGAAACTACATAATAATAATGATAACAACCTACATCATACCGGTGTTGCCTTGCCTTTCGTCAGACAGCCTGCGAACTGTCTGAAACCGCACGCAGGGTTTTTGGCTGAGCTTTAAGAAGGAGACGCTTTTTTCAGTCCGTACTACCTCACCACAAACGGTTCAACGGTATTGGGACAAAATATTCTATAATAAAATATCCAATAGATAAAATATCCAGGGATAAAATAACCAATATATAGGGAAAAATATCAGAAAAATAAATAAATAAATAAAAATATATTAATAATACCTATATAATTTTTTTTTATTTGAATACATTATTGTTCATTTTTAGATCACATTTTAATAACATTTAACATTAATAATACTTCATAATAGAGTTATAAAATAATAATAATAGAAATAATATGTTGTGTTATATAATAATTATATCTTTAGTTTACAACGCAACATAGTTTTATTTTTACTAATATTATTTTATGACTATATTATAAAATATTAAATAATGTTAATTTTTATTTAAAATTAAACAATGTATCTAAATAAAAAAATAAATAAAAAAATTAAAAAAATTATGTACAGATATACAGATTGTTATTATTTTTTTATTTAGATATTTTTTCTTATACATTGGTTATTTTATCCCTGGATATATACTTTATCCATTGGATATTTTAACCTTGGATGTTTTGACTTGGATATTTTAATACAGGATATTTTGTTCTTGGATGTTTTGTCCTAGATTCTCGTTTCACATCACCTTTAACGATAACGATCGAGATAAAAGAACGGATCGTACAACGAACACTGGCTATTCGTCGAGCCACTCGTGTAAATCAATTTCGTCATTATTTTTACACGAAATCCAATGATGTTTTGAAATTAATTTCTTCGAAAATCACTGTCCGGTCAAGCACATATATATATATATATATATATATGATACTCTGAGGTTTTTGTATTTACTGGATTCCAACTCCGCATTCGTCCTGTAATCGGTATGTTGCATAACTAGAAATGAAACGAGATATGTAAAGATTACCGGATTACACTGATCTCTCCTTCCCGTGCACGTTCACGGTTTTAGGATTAAAATAGTATTATAAAATATTTACTGCAGTATCCCAAACCCTCTACCCACGTCGATGTCGTGGTAAACTTATTATTCCCATAACAGCTGCAATGGTATTGAAACATTTTAAATTTTGTAAATTTCGAAACGTTGAAATTCATCATTCAATATAACCATATTACTTGGCACACGGTTTAAAGATGTTAGATAATAGGAATATTATGAAAACAATCAAAATTTAATGAAATTGTTGTACGTGCTGCGGTAGATATTAATAATTCTATATATTTTATTATTCGGAATTTTTATGAATTACATTATTATAATAATTTAATTATTTCTCGATGTTTCCCCATTATTTTCATGCATGCTTTGTAGTTATTTATTATTGTTATGACTCGACATTTAAATTATAATATTTTATGGATTATTGTTGGAAGTATAATTTGAAAACAAAAATAAAAAATAAATCCTATCCAGTAACTATATACTGACTGTATGCCACTGCATGTCAGTATTTGTTATATATTCATACGCCATTTCTCATTAATACTATAGTTTTAAAATGTCACGTGATGTATATTCACATATGTAAACAATGATGAATCGTTTTCACTTCGATTTAATGCTTCCTGTGTCTTTTTTAAACTACTCAAGTTAATTCCATAAAGAAAATAATCTTCAATATCAAACCTTTTCGTTGTGTAATGTAACATTTTTAGGAAATTAAATTATTCAGCGAATACATTTTTGATTTTCATACCACATTAAATTTTGAAACCTTGTAACATAACAATTTTTATACTTGTCAAAAGAAATATAAACTATATGGAGAGAGTGTTTATCATTATTTGTCAGTTCTTTATCAGTTTTTCCTAACGTTTAGAAAAATTACATACAACATTGAAAAATAACATGTTTAAAGTATTTATCTATATCAAATTTTTAATCTAAAAAGTTACTACATGAAACTTTTAGTGCAGATTTTCAATTCGAAAGTTCGATTATATAAAAAAAAAGTAGAATGAAAAATAACTATTATTAAAAAAAACTATATTTTAAAACCAACAGATAAAACAACAGTAAATTACGCGTATGATTTGTTATTATGAAGTTTATATATGTAGATGTTGTGTATTATATATTATATATGTACACATTTAAAAAAAATACAAAATTCTGTTAATATATAACAGTTAATCTTAAGCATATGAAAATAAGGCATTGTTGTGATAAATAAATAACATCATCAATATTATCAATAATTATAATATTTATGTATAATTAATTATTATTATTATACCATATTTATTAATATTAAAATAGTAAATGGTTAATCAAACACGGAGTGTACCATTCCTTTACTTTTATATATTTTTAATTTTTTTATAAAGGAATATTTTTTTTAAAATAATATCATAAATAAAACATAATTGGAGATAAAAACTTATATAAACTTATAGATTCTATGTTACTTTAAGATTTTTTCTAACTCTGAATCTTTTTATTTTTACTTCTAAAGGTAGTAGATAGAGGTACATTTTCATAAAATAGGAAATATTGATAATCTTCTCTCATATTATCTATTTCATTCTGATCACCCCAGAGTATTCAGTTACTCTTTAATTGTTCCTCCAATTTAATTCTCATATAATTGATTCAATATTTTATTTATGAATCGTTCTTTAATCCGTTTTTTTTAAATAAATTCACTTATAAATAATGAACCACTAGAATACTGATTTTTTTTCCAGTAAATACTCTATTATAAATTATCCAGTAAGTATTTTATTCAATTCTGGTCTTATTCCATTTTTATAATTTTGTTTATCAGTTTTTGGTTATTGTTTTTATGAATATAATTATATTTAAGGTTATTTTTATTCAAGTTAAAATGTATACATTTTTTTCACTAAAATTTAATTATTTATTTTATATTATATATCAATAGTGGTGGATATGAATTCTACATTTCATGTTGTAAAACACATTGCCCATTTATATTCTAAACATCTAAATAATTAGAATAAGGTGTTGTGTCTCGGGCCGTTTCATAATTAATAATCTCATACTATGCTCAGAACTGAATAGACATAATTACATATATATCTAAACCCCAAAAAGTGTATGCTGTTAGGTCGAGAACTTAAGCAGTTAATAATGACCGTTACAGCCAGAAGAAGAATATATTATAAATATCTCACATACACCAACGGGCATAGCGCGTAAGAAAAAAAAAAACTAACCTGTCCACCGCATAATAACTACATCGGCAATAAATAACAATAATTATTATAACGTTATACCGTACCACCAGTAACAATCGGTTTATACTAAATTTTTAATCCTATCGTAGAGCACGTGTCGAACAGACAATTGTGATTCTCACTGCTACTACCTCGTCCCCGCGTGCCTCCATGTAATTCGATTGCAATAACATATATTATAATATTATAATATCGCGTGGAAATCACAGACCACACGACGAATCCGTTCTACGGTAAATCAAGTATCGTACAAGTACGGTTATTACGCGTTTATTAAATCTCGGTCGGCCATTGGATTACCATAATTTCCGTTCGAAACAACACGTGCACGGTGTGACGGACCTTCATCACTATGTTTCCTCTCGTGCAAGTGGTAGTTATATAGTGGTGGTTATTTTTTTTCACACCCCCTTCCCTTCTTCCCGTTTACCTCACGCGTTGTCGTCTGCTCCGCTTATACGCTACTGGATCGACGATAAAAATATCCTGAATTATAAAAAAAAATGTATTTGCTGGCGAACACAATGGCTACATTTTTTTTTTTTTTTTTTATAATTATCACATGAAAATAATAATAATAATAATAATAATAATGATAAAATATACTCCTACGTGTCTTTCGGCTAGTAATTCAATTAAAAATTACATTTAAAAGGGGTGATTGGCGCACAAACCTATACGTTGACAGATCAAGTGGCTGTCGTGGTAGTTTTAATTTTAATTTTTTTTGTACCGACTTGTTTCCTGGCGGTGATGAGTTTAAAACTACGACTGCGTAAAATTAATGCGTTCTTACAATGTAAATGGTCCCACCACGAGTCGGTTTTAAAAACGTACTTATCTATTCTGAATTGCTCTACCCTCCACCACACATAATATATGTGTGCGCGTGTTCGTGTATTCACGATTTAATATGAATTGCTACGAGACGGTTATCCTCCAACATTCGACCTGGCACATAATAACACATTACACCGCAATAAGAACGGTTCAACGCTTTCGGGGCATTACTTTTATCAACGGTGCACGCGTACGGTTTCGTAATGGTTTATTTCCGAACTCGTTGGCGTTCCGATTGAATTCCGCGCGAACCGACTTGGACGCGACACGTTGTACGTTGCACAGAACTGCGATGGTTACACGAGGACCAAACATTCTGTCGGGGGAGGGGGCATGGTTGAGATTTGATACGCTCGTAGTATAAAATGCTGTCGGCAACGGGCGTTCACACCGTTGACGCGCGTTTCGAGACGAATCGATTGGACGCGCGTTTCGAGACGAATCGATTGGACGCGAAGTCTCCTGCAGCTACGACGACAGCGCGGTTCCGCGTAAACGCGCGTGAAAATATCACGGGAGCTCCGCGCGGCCGAGACGATCGGTAATGTTTTTTAAAGTCCGCGCGACACGGAACCGGCGCGAAACGACCGTCAACGGGTTCGTAGGTCTCGGGGGACGACGTCGACAGTGGGCGAACACATTTGAACAACCGATGCCGAACGTTGTTCTAGCGGCTTTCGACGTCGTGTTATCGTTGGATAAAAAAAACCTATCGAAAGTGACGCGGCCGTGGAACGCGCGATGGCATACGTACACCGACGGAGTTCGACGTCCAGCGAGCGACTGTCCCGTTGCGTCTCCAGGGCCCGCTGCGAAAAACCGAATTGCACCGTCGTCCCGCGTACAGCGTTTGCTGAGCCCGCGACGGTCACGATCCGGACCACAGCTTTGACGTTCGATAATCGATTTCGAGAGATATGGGTGCGACGTGGCGCGAGCGCGAGTTTGTGGACGAAAAAAAAATAAAAAATAAAATCATTTTTGTCCGTCCGTCGTTTCGTCCGAAACGGTCACCGTCGGAAATCCGGCTCTTGCGCGCACACGTATCGAGGCGCGTTACATGCATAATGTATTCGCGCTAAATCCCAAACTGTACAGCGTGTAATGAAAAAAAACATTTCGCACAGAGAGGCCGGAGGTTCGGTGGAAATCACGGAAAGATACAAACAAGTAAAAAATATACAAATAAATGGTCGGAGTGCTATGACGGTGCGCCGAGTTTCGTACCGTGCACAAAGCCTCTCTAGGGATTGCGGGGGGCGATCGGTGGCTCATGAATTACTCAGGGCGTTACTCGTGGTCCAATGATTTTTTCCACCTCATTTCTCGGTGGTATCGCGGCAACAGAGCGTTCCCGCGGCGAGGGGTGTTTATAGCACCAGTGTCTCTCTAACCTAACCGTGAACCTCCGCCGACTGCCGACACCACCGCCAACCTCGTACACCATATAAATTCGTACATTTTTATACACATCAAAATATCCATATCCTATGGAAAAATAAATGTATATATGTAAGCGATAGCCCATCGAATTTTATAATTCTACAACCCGACCGCAATTATCTCTGCCTATTAACGAGACAGCTAGAGTTGTACTTAGAGATTTCCTCGAGGGAACGACAAAAGCAGATTTGTTAATATAGAAAAGGCCAAACTCCTGGATTGTATGAGATAGATACAAGGATGCACGAGAACGTATGATTTCTATATTTTGAACTTCAAATAAATAAGCTGTCTAAAAAACTATTCAGGCTGAAAGAGTTCAGGTGGGCGAGATTATATTTGGTTATTAAACATTTATACGGTTGATATAATAGAAGAGAAAAATTTCTTAATAACGTTGATTGAAAATTTCGATATTCTAACTTTCGCATAAAAAAAAAAAAAAAAATAGATAAATAAAAATGTTTGGGAAAATCGATAATGTCAAAGGTTATAAACGTATAAGATGATTTTAACATATTTGAAAAATT
This sequence comes from Sipha flava, assembly GCF_003268045.1. Taxonomy (NCBI): domain Eukaryota; kingdom Metazoa; phylum Arthropoda; class Insecta; order Hemiptera; family Aphididae; genus Sipha; species Sipha flava. The sequence continues at coordinate 751,369 of NW_020273108.1, forward strand.
AAAAATTAAATGATGAAGTATCATAAAGTATCAAAAATTCGCTGAAATATTCGATTTCGTTAACATTTAATTTTGTAGCATTTATAAGTGATATTTGTGATTTTTAGTCATTTTTTATTTTTTTTTACAACAAAAAGAAAACTATATGAAAATTGTAACGGATTTTCGTGATTTTTTTATCGTTTTATCAATATTAAATCTTCTAACGCACGTAATTTTATTTTATTTTTTTATTTTTTTTTGAACATTAAGCTCAATTTTTTTTTATTATTAATTTGTGATAGATAAATAAGAAGAATTTAAATTAAATTTTTAAAGTTGTAATCATACTAGAATTATTTTATCAACATTTTCGATAAAAAATTGAGAAAACATAAATATTTAAATTTTCTATAATGTAATCCTTTTGAAATTGTTACCATCTATAGTAATTGGGGATATTATTATTCAGTAAGATGTTCATGTCTCGAAGATTATTGTTTTTCATATTATGATAAAAACAAACTTACAATTTTGTCAAAAACCAATATGGCATAAGTGTTATCGTATTTACATAAATTTTCATTAGTTTTTCACAATTGTTAAAAATCAATTGAGATATTGTAAAATTACTCTTTTTCGAACTACTAATTAGACAAAAATGTTTATCAAAAATTTCCCATAGTAAATTAATGATTGAATCAATTCATCTTATCAAAATCGTGTCGCAAATACACAGAAAAAAAAATCATATAGTGGTAAACCGGTAAATTTATCGTTTCATTTAGAATATAAAATAAGCTATCAACGTAATAGCCCCAAATTTCCCCCCAAATATACTGAAGAGAACTTGTAATGTATACGCACGCACGCGCGCGCGCGCGTGTGTGTGTGTGTATGTGTATGTGTGCAACAATTGTTTTTTTTATGAGTAAAAAAATGACATGTCACAAAACAATTTTATTTTTAACGTGGTTACCGTTTTATTTTGAATTTTCAAATTTTCAAATTTTGAGATCATTATCCCTGCAAGGATATATTAATGGTATAAGAATATTTACGTGTCATTTATATTGTGTTATTCTGAGTGATAATCTAAATAATTTAAAGAGATGACTACTAAAGATAATAAGATAAAGATATATTTCTATTTTATGATTTTAAATTACCATTTTTCAAAAATCTAAAATCGATTTACTATTTTATACGCGAACCAGTTACGATATGCCATTTTGAATGGCTGAAATTTGTTAATTTTAATGTAAAAAGGGTTTATACGTAATAATTTTAAACAGCTATATTTTTCACAATCAAATACAAAATGTTTAATCTTTAATGTCTAACATCGTGAGGTAATCCAAATTTTAATAGCATAATATGTATTTGCTTGAATTTTTATCTTTTATTCTATTCATTATTAAGCCTATGTTATACTAAGTAGTGTCAATAAAAACACCATTTATATTACAAGTTTGTGTAATAAAATGTTTACACATTCATCTCAGTTATCTTTTTATTTTTTTATTTACGTACTCCTAGTTCATAATTCATCGTACAAAAGCCGTAAAAATTATTACGTTTAGTATTCTTTTGTTTGGTCTCTCGAGATAATCACAACACGTCAACGATGAGAAAACAGCGAATTACTAAACAAAATATTATAAATGAATAAACTATTGGTTTTTATATTCTTAACTGCCCATTATTATACATTACATTTTCGAGGAAACGGAATAAGATCAGACGTTTACATAGAACTTGAAACTTTTACATAGTAGGTACTATGAGACTCAAATTTATTGATACTTAATACTACCGTAAAATATTTTATCTGAAACAATGAGTAATGAATAATGGATCGTTGTTTACAATGATCCAATGTTTGCCGATGCAATTTTCGCGTTCTTTAGTCTCCCATACTTAATGTTGTTCGTTTCTAGATTCAGTAGGAAAGGGATTCGGAGCAACTTATTAAAAATAAACAACCTTAATTCTAGAGTAAATTCTAGTTTTCTCGGGAGACTTACGAATAAAATTGATAAATAATCTTTGACCATATAAATTAACGCGCAAGGCGTATAAGAAAATTATTGCTGCATACACTCGACGATAATGCATATAATGGTGCAGTATGCTCTACAAGCACAATGATAACCGGTCGTCGCCGACTTGGCAAAATGCGTTTTGTTCGAGAACATTATATAATATTTTCAACGCTATTCTCGCAGGATTTCTCTCCCACAATCGTTTTTGATCAACGATGCATCGGCTGCTGAACGGTTACCACTTTTATGTCGTGCATCAGTACGCACTACCGTTAGCTGTTGTACCACTTACCAGCTCTGACTTGAACGGTGCGGGATACCACGGTACCGGCGCGGCTGTGGGCCACGCACCTGTACGCGGCCGAATGAACGTCCGGCGAGTACTGGTGCTCAGCAAACGGCAAGAAAACCAGTGTGCCATTGTCGTCCACGTGCATCAAAGCCCTAACGTCCCCGACCGTGGACCCATCACGTACCAATTGCCAGCGGACCAGAGGCCGCGGCATCCCTTCAGCGGCGCACTCCACCCGAGCCCCGGTGGCGTTGGAAAAAAACACTGAAACAGGTGGCTCGACCACGAAACGTGGACCGTGCTCCTCGCCACCGTATCCGAAAGCTGAAAAATAGAAAACATACATCCGCATAAACATTACACTCATGTAAAGGAAAATAATCTTAAAAAAAAAAAAATGTAAATGTAGCATTTGAATGTTGCGCAAAAGGTACTACGAACACGGTTCGAATACTTTAACATGTTTGAAGAAAAAAAATACACTTAATTCCCTTCTTGACCCGTCCATACGTTTGTATTTATATGTTTTATTTTTTTATCTCCTCGAACAAAAGCAATTTAAACAATAATTGGCTTAAGCGTCGAATCGAATCGCAACGTCTGGGTGGAATCCCTTTTCCGTTGGTTTTCACACGGATAAAGCGATTTGTCTACGGTTGGCTTTTACATAAAGTAATTTTACTACATATATTGATTCTTATGACTACAGAATGATGGCTTAATACAATGTGTGTACAATGTTAAATAAGGGACAACGATAAAAAATATTAATTTTGTGGAATACGTTAACTAACGATATATCAATCGATATTATATTCTATTTTTATATTTTTTTAACAGTCATAATATTATTTATTTATATTAATACTGACTTCTAGCTATTTAACATTGATTTTTATGATATTGTGTAAGTCTAATAATAATAATGTAAATCAGTTCTAATTTTAATGCGGTTTTCGAATTCAAATCAAATATTAGAAAAATAAGTTTAAATGTTTCGTTATTGAATAAATAAAATAATATACTTAGAACATAATATTCTAAACAATGACAGTTCAGTATCTGAACCAGAAATTGCAGAAGTTTATATCCTTCAAAAGTTTCAATACTGGATTTCTAAATCGACAAAGCTTTGATTTTAGTAAGGAGTTTCTTATTTTCACGGATGAAATATTTCAAATATAAAATGTGCAGGTACAGGAAAACTACCCTTTTTCCATAACCCGATCACGCCATCAAACAGAAGAAAAACTATTCCAATATTACTGACATATATACATATATTTATTGTTGGATGGTACTGTAAAGATTGAAATACACATAGATATTGAGAAGGGTGATCAATTCTACCCAGATTACCAAACTAACTATATTAAATTCAATCTCTAGCATAGTCTTAATCGGGTTTGTCAGAAATTCCAAAACTATATTACATTATAAATGACCTAACAAATTGTATGAAGGGTAATTACAGACTCATTGAATACGTCAAACATTTAAGTCAAACATGTGATTGGTTAATTGCAAATTGCTTTTCAAATATCATTCGATTGTAAATTGTCGTGATTTCTCATGCGCTAACAAGCTTAGTCCAAAGTTTCAAAATCAATCTATTCAACTGGCTTTCTATTATTCTAGTTGAATATAATTTGGTTAGCTTAATATGATAACGTTAGCGTATGTTATTTTTTTCATGAAAGTTTAAAGGTTAACATTGAAAGTTCAAAAAATGAACGAAAAGTTTTTATCGTGAATTATTTGACTTATTTTTAAGACTAGAGAAAAGGATGATGGAGTGATGTTAAACCTTGATAAGCATTTGAACCGTCGTGACAAAAAAGAAAATAATCGAGAAAGAACACGAATGCAACACCTATTTTTTTTTAAATTATTTTAATAGTTATAAATGATTCATTTTCATAGTTGTCATATTATTTCAGTGATATTTTCGTAAAGGAACTAACGGGCGACATGTCGCCGCGACCGACGACCAAAACTTGTCGTTGCGACGCATTTTTTCTGTTGTATTTTACTAGACGCGACATGTCGCTGTGATTTTGGTAGTTATATTTTCAATTCGCTTGCAAACCTGTCCAAGTACATTTGTGTTCATATGTAACGTGTATTTAATTCAAATAATTTTAGTTAATACAGTTTTGTTAAAATTATTATGGATCCATTTATTGAAATATGCATTAATAATAATAATAATATTTTGACGCTGTTATCGGATGAAGGAAATTTTATATTTTTCTATCTAAAGTCAAAAAAAAAAAAGATGACATATATGTTTAGTATGTTGAATATCATGATACTGAAGGTTTTTAAGAAATATTAATTAATTGACATTTCAAAAATAATAACATTCTTAGAAAATTATATCTGGAGAAAAATAAAAATCCATATTATGAATATGAACCGGAAAAATCGCCTCCTATTAACAATATTATTTCATTTTCGTCGTTGTGATATGTCACGGCAACTTGTCGCATAGCACTGCTCTCGGAGCAGTATTGTCGTCGGTCGCGGCGACCCAAAGTTCGGTCGTGGCGACCTTGCAAAATAGTTGATACTATTATCGTGTAAATAGATATTGACGACATGTCGCGCCTTGGAAAACGTACCTTAAAACAATAATAAAATTGAAATTCTGGGTCTGTAGTTATAGAGGCGTTTTTGGTCTGAAAAGCACGGCAGGCAAACGAAAACAACAGGCCTTCAGATATTTTTTACTGACTTCTGTTTTTAACATTCAATAAGACGTAATAGTTAACCATTTAAATATTTTTTAAGACTAATGTCAAGAAACTTTGAAACTGGTAATACTGACCATGGCTGTATCTAGATTTTTCATGAGAGAGGGGAGTTCTAAGATTTTAAATAAATTTAAAAATTGTTACAAAAACAACATTTATTATTTTATAAATATAATAAATTATTGCAGTTGATCGGTATCGTATAATTCAGTAACCGACAAAACGTATATAATGATCAAAACATAAATTATTTGTAAAATATTGAAGAAATTTCGAGGTAGGATTTTCGGACCACATGGATCCTCTCAGATACGGCCTTAATACTGACTTTTAATAATAACATTTATATTTGGGAACATAATTTTAATTTGGAAGTTCCCCTGGCTACGGAAATCACATAAGTGCAATTGACGCCCAGGTTTGGTATGCAGATAGTATGGGACGTATATGGCAGATGTGATGATGACATGAATACATATGGTTGAAGATGAGGGTCAGTTTGAATAATTAATTACTTTTAAATATAATCATAATATATATAATTTGTGATCCAGAAGAAATAATTGTTGTGGTCGGACCCAAAATCCGAGTGGCTTGGGTATTGTCTTTTTTTTTTTTTAAATAAACTACGATACCTTATATTATACAGTATAAATACATCCGACTGTAGTGTACCATAGACATTATTTATCATAGACATATCCATGAAAATCGTTTCATGCTAATAAGCATCCGAATGATAGTGATGGACTGAAAGTCAAGATTTCATTTAAACTTATTAACATACTATTTTTACAAGCCGAGATTAGAATGTGTAGTGTGTATTGTTATTTAGTTATTATTAGCACGTAATTTGTGTTCTCTTAAAAAGTGCATGATTTTTAATGCACTCTGAGCAATATTTACATCTGAAATTGGCATATATCAAATATTAAATACTAAGGGTTAGATTACGGACATAACCAGAGTAGAACTACATCTTTTTGATGAGGGCCTTTTAACAAAACAATTTATTTTTAATTTTTTTTTTAATTAAATTTTATTTACATGTTATACTGTCTATCGTATGCACTATTGTAAACTTAAGTTCCATGAATATATATATATATATATATATATATATATGTTTACTAAAAAAATGTGTTACGGCATGTGAAACCCGCAAACCTGAGCTATGGAATGCATTTTACGAAAATGCAGTAAATTATTTTTTTAATTTATAAAAAAAATTTATAATTTTACAAATATAAGTTCTAAATGATGAAACTTTTAAAAATTATATATATTTTTATAATTATATTTTATCTATAATCCAGATAAATATTTAAATATTATCTAATTTATCTAGATGAAATGTTAATTAATTATCAAATACCTAAACTAGGTGGTATTTTGGTTATTTATGTACAACACTGTCATTGCACACACATTGATTTTGTCCTTGTTAAATAAATATGATAAAATAATATACGATATTTTATAGTAAAGCGTTGTAGCACACTACAAGTTTTATTGTAGAGAATGTTATTGCTCCTATCATTATTTCTTGTCATAATAATTATCTTGCCACATTCTATTATAAAAAATAGTAAAGTATAAACATTTTTTATAGTTTTTTTGTCTCTTTCCAAGCGTTTCTTAATGCATTCCGATCTTAGTAAAATCTAATGTCTTGGCTGTAACTTAGGTCTCACTCGCACTAATGAAATCAGAATTTCATTATCAATATTTTTACTAATTTTTTTAGGAAGCAAAATAAAATTTTACTTAAATTCAAAACCGGCCGTATATAAAAATGTTCTGCCAACTGCACAATACGAAGAAAACGAATTATTATAAATGATAACGGTGATATTAATAAAAAATTATAACAGTTCCTTTATTTTACAATATATTTATTTTACGGTGTTTGATGCATTTGATATTCAATTCTCCTGCTCCGACAATGAGACTGTAAAAACAACATATTATCACATGTGTGAATCGGAATTTCGTCAGAAAGGTAATAAAAAATTGTTGACGTACTTGCGTTGACACCTGGTTTGACGCACGATAAGTACCAAATATTGATTGATATCTACAACTGTCATCTTCTCGGAAGTCAACTTTCGAAACAATGTTTCCTTCGACGGCAGTATATTATTATTATTATTATTATCGGCTGTTGTTGTTATTATCAACATATCAACGACTACGGAGTATGTACACGTAAATGTACGTATATTAATTCACCGCGTGTGTACACGAACGATTATGGAGCGGTGCAAACCGATCGAATTAATATCGTATGTCAAATATTGTGGTAACGACCACCGCCACGAGTGGAACAATAACAGTAAATACATTAAAATAATATTGTATTATTCGGATTATACTGGCCGTGAGCTAACGTTTCCAATGCGCTTTGATAACCACACCCATCGTGAACACAAAGTGAATTGGTTTATGCATGTGCGATTCCGATCTATTCGAAACGCGCGTCACTCGGATAATATTTTCGCAATACATTTTTCCCAAATATCAGTAATAAGCGAAAATTATCAAATTTTGAGCGAAAAAGACCAATTTGGTCGATTGTACGGACTATTTTTATTTTTTTTTTTTTTTTTACTTTTCTTCGATTTGTTTTCCAATATAAAACTATTGGAAAATTCATAAAATTAGATCCCATAGGTACCAATTAGAAAATATTTCCATTTAGAAACAAATCTCCTGTGATTTTGATGTTTTAAACAATTGTTCTTATCGAAATCTTGTTTACAGATAAATAAAGTTTATTTTTTAATACTCGAAATACTTTTTTGCCGCTTACGGGTAAAGTTTCTTAATAATGGCTACAAAGGAATGAAAGTGCAATGGTAATAAGTATAATCAATACGTATTATATATCTAATATCCATTGTTTAGGTTATAATTATAATAAATTATTAATTATAAATAATAGCGGTGTAGTTTGAGCTGTCGTTTCGTAGGTAATACGTGACACTCGGATTCGTCTGGATGGATCGTATTGAATAGGTGTAGACTACTTTGATCCCCAAGCTTACGTTTCGAGGGGGCGTTTTGGAGGTTCAAACTTTTGCTAGTTGTCTAGAACTTTGAAACACCCTAATCATGCGCATCTCGTGGTATGATATATATAATCAATGAACATGACTATTGTTCCACGATCCATAAGTACGATGATAAATCAACCGAACTGAAATGAAATCCGGGTATGTACGACGAGTATGCGCACGTGTTGGCAAACCGATCGACGGTGATTACCGCGATCGATCATGTAGTGCGCATCTTGTAGGGGGGGAGGAATCGCTAGCGCATTTACATTATTAAGATCCGCCTCATGGAATAATTATAAGAATAGCAGTTATCTGTTCGTCGATCACCGGTGGCGTCCGACGAAAAAACGATAAAACGTTGTAGAACAAGCTGACGAACATGCGGCACTAGTTCAACCTGCCCAGCCGTGGATCTACCTTTAATTCATGTTTTCGTACATTGTTTGCAGCATAACACTGCAGTATCCCCTGCCTAACATAAGAGTAAATCAATCGTAAACTATTCGATACGGACAGTGCCGGATCTAAGTCAAATGAGTTTTGCCGGGTTGCAAGTACCAATTGAAAGTAATATAAATATATATTTTTTTTTTTTTTCATAAAAGTAATTTCTATTTTCATTTTTATGCACTACTTTCAAGAATACGTTCAGACATTTCGATTTATAAATTCACTAATGACAGTTAATAAAGTTATACTCAATGAATAAATCTAAAAAAAAGCATGAAAAAAGAAAAATTATAATGAAATAGATAATTTTCAATTTTAAATTTTGGTTAGAATCACGTCTGCGCGTCGGCTTTACGGACTGCATGTTTGTGAATAACGCGTGGCCCCACTCGGTTTGACGGGATGACCGTGACCAGTGACGTAGTGAACATGGGTTCAAGACGAGTAAATGCTTATATCAAATATTAAAGGGGTTATGAGTACCACCTAGCACCACTATTTTCTACACGACGTTCCTGTAATTATTTTTTTTTTTTTGCGCTATCAATTAAGTACAATAAACTATATCAGGTACCGGTTGTCAGGTTATTTCTCACTTGTAGAAATGAAAACGTCTTATTAAATATAAACAGAGAAATATTACTAGTTTTTAAAGAATGCGTGTGTATCAAAATTACATGTTCATCCCTTGCAAATAATCCTGTCACCACGACAAACATGTCGTGGGCGTCAACGTGATGTGAGTACCACAGAACGCAATTTCAAGTCGACGTTTCGCGTGCGCGATGAACATCTAAATGGTCGCGGACAACGGGATGAATTCCAAACGAGTCGAGTTTGCGCTGGTAACCGCTCACGTTACCGATAATCTGGTTGAAAATATTATCGTGCTTTTCTTACTTTTCCAGACCAACACTTGGGTATGGGTTGAAAAAAATACTACATTAAGATTCTATATTTTTTTTTTTTTTTATGCTCGACTTACTTATGTAACAATGTCGTCCAGAACGCGAAATACGGCTACAACAGCGTTTACATGTAGCACTGCGAAAGCCATAAAATCATATTTGTACAAAGCGAACGACGAACGATGGCATTAACCACGTGTTGAGAAACGAAATGAAACAGTACGGTGTTTCCGGTGCGATAAACAATGAAGAATTAGAATTCGCGGAGTACTTCGGGCGCGATCGTGGAAATGAAATTTACAAAAAATCAAACTGGTAAAGTGCACGCATATGTGGAGGGACGCGAACGCGATACGATGTAATAGGTATTCCTTGAGAAAAAGGTAAAAAAAAAAAAGAGTTTGGTGGTTTCTTTCAAGTTTTTTTTTTTCTTACCGATTCCGTGAAGCGAAAAGCGAAGAATTTTCGATTTTACCGCATACATTTTTTTTTCGGAAAATCCGATCGCCGGTCGGTCGCGCGTGGTCATTCCCGTCGGCTATTGTCCGCTCGGCTCCAATCAACGAACTCTAATTGCTCCGCAGCCGCACACGTTTCATACGCATACGCATCGGTCTAGACAACCGTCATCGAGTCGCAACCGTTTTGTCGATCCGTTTTCTCCCCGTTAAACAAATATTTATGAACAAATACACGTACGCGTACGATGCAGTTTCGTTTCGTCGTATCCCGGTCGTCTCCTCCGCGCGTTTCTTCGCATTGTTCTTCATTGCGTCTTAATGATTTCTGTTCTCGAATCCGCTCCCGTAATCCGCGTCCGTCCACGCGTTGGTTCGGAGAGAAAGAGTGAGTGAGAGAGAGAGAGAGGAGCAATTGCGCGCCCACCGTACCGTACTACACTGTTACCGTGAGCCTACTACGTAGAAAACATGTACCGCTATCGATAGACTTCCATTTCGTTTGTCGACAAACTCGGTTAATACCGCGTTACCGTATACCGCAGCCGTTCTACCCGACGCGTATATATTCTTTAAATTTACCAGCGCCATTGAACCAGACCAATCAGATGATGAAAAAGATACGAACGATGATTACGATAGTGACGAAACCGATTCGGATAGTTGCAGCGACGATTAACTTGCAGTATAAAAACTTTCACATTAAAATAAATAAATCAATCCCATTTTTATAATACTTAAGAGCCTAAATAAATAATATTTATATTATCAAAATGTAAATATAATTCTTAATAGTCTTAATTCTATATGAAAATAAAAATAAAATACATTTTTCCAAATTAAGTAATTATTTTTTTTTTATTATTATTTTAATAGCTAAATAAACATTTAAAAATTTTCTAAATAAATGTAAATGATTTTTTTTTTCAATCTAAATATATTTTTTATATTTTTATATTGTTAACAGAAATCAATGCATGCATGACTTAATGCCAACTTTGATGGTCTTTTAATCCCACTGTGCGACGGTTGAAAATGCCCCACCGCTTCGACCCGGTAATCATGCGTTACATTTAGATTTCGACCGACTTTCGAATATGTTCGGTTACTGGTTTTCGTAGATTACATTACGATGTGTAACCAATATTTTATAGACGGTAAGCAAACAACTATCGTACACTGTCGTGGTATGTCTTGGTATCCGAACTATGCGATGTGGTATGAACCGAACTTCACCGTTTGTAAGTAAACGCGATTGCTGATTAGTGACGACTCGATATGACAACGATAAATTATATAGATTATTTTAATTAAATGCCTGTTTAAGTATAATATGTATAATGGCTAAATTAAAAATCATCTTTTCATGCGATATTTCACTTGTCCCCCATCCATACTATTTCTGTGTTTCAATATTAAAAGCTAAGAACCACGTATTATAGCCATTAAAGATCCACGTATGTATATGGTTTTATTTTCATTTTTCAAATCATTGTTTCGGGGTTCATTAAAGTAATGATAATTCTTTTAAAAATACGATAAAAATCCATAGACGTGCAACCGTTTTCGGTTTCGGTGTCGATGTGGTGTTGCACTCGGACAGTGGCTCTGATGAAAATCCAAATAAAGTTATTTAACTGTTTTTCATCACAATCAGCTTTTGTTACTCCTGTTGAGATATTATAGATTATAGATTTTATACTACGTTGATGAGTGTTATCCACGCCTGATGGCTATACACGAGTCGTGTAATAACAAAACCATTAAGTACACGCAAAACATTTACCATTCGTGGTCTTCGGTACGAGTACATAATATTTCATGTCTTCCAAAGTAACAACATTAGATAATATTATTACGTCTTATTTCCGTACAATTAAAGAGTATGAGAAAACCCAATCACGTTCTATGACTGGCGGAAGTTGAAGAGGTATAATAAATACTGAAAGCTTTCATGAGGATTTGATTTTTTCGGTTTTATTTTCTAGGTATTTAATTTAAAAATAACATCGTATTATTATTGTTACGAAAATAATATAGTGGTTTGGATTTATTTCGCTCTCGTCGGTATGTTTACGGTTGAATTATTTTTATATTACTTTCAGTATTGTTTTTATTATCATTATTATTATTTATTTTTATTATTTATTTTGTTTTTGAAAACTGAATTATATTTTGAAATACATACAATTAAAGTAAAATCGATTTCAATAGTGGCCGCAAAAAAAAAAAAAAAATTAAGTAAACGGCTATTAACGAGTAAAAATATTAACAAACTAGGAAAAATAATAATTTAAAATAATTTGGAAATAGAAAAGTAAAATAAATTTTTTTAAACATTTTTAAATTAAATTTCTGGTGTGTTTAACGTTTTCGAAATAGATATTTATTCACAACAATAAATATTATAACCACACGTTTTAAAATAAAATTAGAAACAACGGCAAATTCATCAAAAATTTTATCAACACATGAACGTTATGAAATAATTAAAATATTTATTTACCAAACTTTCGGAGAATCGAACGAACTACCGAGATAATAATTATTGTTTGGTTATAAAAGCATATACAGAACCTACTACGGTTGTCGTGTTTCACTCATCAAATAATATTCGACAGTCACGTGTCACGTCGGTACTCTGTAGTAAAACTAACTTTTTTTTCTACGCTATTCGACGTTCCACATTTGATTTTTATATGAATTACGAACGACAAAGCGATAGGAATAATAATGTTATTATAATATTTTTACTTATTTTTTCTATTACAGTAATGTTCCCTTGAGGGCTGAGAGTAAACTTTTGATCGAATCGCAAAAATCGATGTTTTCCCTACAAACGTATTACTGTTATTATTACCGTTGTTATTATATTCATTTTTATAATTGTACTATAACTTTTATTATTACCGTTCGTTGTTATTGGTATATTGGCCGTTGATGACATTCCGCCGGCAGGCGAAAGAATTACATTACATCTCTGTTATCGGTTTCCGCGAACACAATGTAATTTTAAGGTCGGATATGAGTTTCTAGTACGTTTACATCGAATCGCACATGTTACATACTAGCACGAGTTTATATATATATATATATATATATATATATATATATATATATATATAAATATAATATATACGCTGCAGCAGAATGCGCTAAATACTATACTGCAGGGTATTAATGCTTGTGGGAGACTCTTCACGTTTATCTAACTTAACATATGCGCACTCGTTGGAAATGTCAGTTTCAATAATACAGTTACTAGTCACGGTTACGAGGACACTACAGTGGCAAAGAGCTACTTAAGTTAGCTTGAAATGAATAAAGCATCAACGATACGTGCATATCCAAACATGGTTTTTAAACCATAAAACCTATATAAGTTAATTATAATGTAGTAATAATATAATTATAAAACCTCAGGCACGATTAAAACCGGAATCCCAATGCTTCTAAAACTGTGATAAACACTTATCAGCCGACCATTAATTATTCACTTATGGATAAAAAAAAAAGAAAAAATTGTTCACCCTCTAATATTTTTTTTATTTTTGTCATATTTTATATTGATTATTTTCTTTTTATTATAGAACATTAAATTACCATTCAGTTAAATAAAGCCGCTTTACCGTCCATTAACATTTTTCTTTATAATTTAGAGATTAAATTCAAAAATATTATACCATGTGAAGACCTTAAAAACGATTACCGTTATTACAACTACAGTTGAAATTTGAACAATTTTAAATTTAGGATAAAGGATTAGAATTTTAAAATGTTTTCTTTAAATTTCGGAATAGTAAAGTCCAAATCTTAGATACTTTTACTAACATTTTACATCCCTATTTTGTGTTTGTATTAAAAAAAAAAAAAAATTAGATGGTTACATATTACTAAAATTTAGAGATTATAGTTTTAATTGTAAAGTATTTGTTTTCGTTAAGATTACATAGGAAGGTTAACGTACACTCAGATAAGTATTGAAAATATACAGCTACTTATGTGTTATGCATTGATTTCATTTTTATTAAGTGTTAGACATTTATTAATATACATATAGCGCACAAAAACATTTAATTACATTTGGCAAGACGTCATATTAACGGGTTACAATACTATAGTCATGTCATATTAAAACTTTACTAATTCATCACATCGCCATGAGTAAAATTAATCAACTATCGGTTTTTCTGTCAACGCCGATCGTTTTGATGGCAATACAATGCGATTAAGACTCTACCACATAACGCACTGTAAATAATTTAATAGCGTCAACGTTTGTCTCACACATGCACTGTACTTCGGGAAAATGTTGTGGTATGGATTATTTATTATTGTTGTGCATACGTCTACGCGAACGTTATACGGGGTGCACGTATTTAAGCATGCAACGTATAGCCTAATCGTGTATCATGATGCAAATAAACGCGAGTTGATTGTCGGACGAATTATGGTTACGCGAGTGCAATACAGCAGCGTATAGTAACGAAAAATTGAGTTTGAAAGTAATCAACTTTGAAGACAGGCAAATTTCCGACCGAGAAAAATTGCTAAACTCCCTGAATTGTTAGCTCATTAATTAATGCGCGCGTTGCAGATGTGTATCGCGCCGTCGAAAAGTTTACGAATCCCATGTACGGATAGCGTGGCGCATTCGCTGCACATATCGTTGGTACTTCTGTTCTACTTAATCGTTTTACATACATATCTGGTACCGTCATTCAATCACTCGTCAAAACATTCCACCGCATCGATCACCAACTGCTCGCCACTCTTCTCAAGAAATTGCATCGATCCAAGATATGATTTTCGTTTCAAATAATAACAATACCTATATTTATCTTCCATTAACGTCATTAATTCTTACTCGTACCACTCCACGCGTACGTATAAAGAAATATATAATACACGTCATTACGTTAAAGATTTCCATTGTGGTATCATGCCACGACAATCCATCGGTGAAAACTAATTTCCTATTGTTATGCGCTACATTATTTACTATTAAAGTTTTAATAGAATGACTTGACAAAGAACGTACAAAATTATTAGACGAATAAGCCGATTTAAAATCCAAAAGCAAAGTTTCTCGTTAAGCTTAAGGGATAAAAGTTTTTGGAGGAGTAGAATTCACTTATCGGTTTCCACGTTTCCTATCGAAGAGGGTTTTGTTAATTAAAAGTCAATCTCATTCCTTCAAATACGCACTGAAGTTTTAAATCCCGTTTCGTCAAACAACAATCTTGGTTCTTTCGCTAACAATTGTCCAGAAATAAATCCAAAAGTCATTGGAAATGTTATTTCACTATGATATTTCTAACTCTTTACTTTCGGTTGTTAAGTGTTATGAATTTCAATAGACTGTTCGAACTTTTCAGGAACTAGTAAGCCCTTAAGCATATCTTATTTTTCGCTATAGCTATATTCAATATTTTTGAATATACCTATACATAATTATTTAAAGGATAAGAAGTATTTAAAATGTTTATGATTTTTTAATTGTTTTTTTTATTTTATACGAACCATTTAAAAATTTATTGTTCAACAAGATAATATTATTTCAGTATAACTTTATTTTACATTTATTTTGAGACGAATAATACAATACGTTTAGTGTATATAATACATTTACAGATATTTACTATCATTTTTTACAGGTATTTTAAATAATATATCACTAAACATTTTACTTAAATGTATTTATTTAAAATAATATCGGATGTCAGAAACATATTATGAATAACATTTAAATACTATCGAAAATTCGGTAATTTTCAAAAGGGTTAAAATTAAAGAATTAGCCTTAAAACAAACGGTAATACAGTAGTACTATATTTCCATACACAACAATATCGAAATGATGTTTCTGAGCATATATTATACTCAACATCAATGGTGTGGTGAAGGGGTTTTATGAGTCTCACAGGTGTATGAAAAATGTAGATGTCGATGCATTATAAATATTATTATATGATCAATTCCCCATGGATATTGGTGTTGAAAAAAGTTCATTCCATCAAAGCCCGACGCATTTTTATTTTAATAATTATAGTATAATATATCCGGGTTTACCATACAGTATTATTATAATTTCGTATAATTTATACAGCATTCATTGTATTCTCACGAAGAGGCATCAAAGGTTTTCACGTGTATAATATTCAAAGGCTATCGAAGGTCGACGTAGAACAAATAGTGGTGTAATATCAGAACTGTTGTCATTGCAAACGCACCCCATGCGGTACATTTGGATGAATTGGGAACGAAAAAGCTGTAAAGGATGATACGAATCTGTAAAATGTAATAACACATTTTTATCTTCAGTTTCTCCAACAATTATTCTATCTATATATTATTAGGGGGTCTTACTGCATTATAAATGTATTTTAAGCCCTTATCGATTTCACAAAAAAAAAATATCGAAAACACTTTGATGAATTATGCGTCTAGACGCGACAGTTCAAGGGTTCGCAAATACGCAGTCCGTATGTTGAGCCCGAAGGAGCCGATATAAGTATATACGTACAGATGATACTTTTGTCGTCTGTATACGTCATTGCCAAGAATTCTCGCTAAAACTAAATGACGCGTCCCATCTATAAACTTGTCGTCCGGACATTTGACGTAACGCGTTACTACGCATATTATTATTTTTACTATTATTATTGTGATCACGATAGTTGTTTTATACATCCGGAGGGGCGAGTATTGGATGAAAGTGTGACGTATATACATAAATTATAATGCATTATATAAATTCGGAAGAACACTTATTTCATCCTCGTTTTTTCGATATTTTTCGGGCCCACAGCCGACAATGATATAATACAATGCATAACAGACAATGCATTTCCCTATTTTCAACGAAGTTACTTATATTTTTCTTACATAAGCGTACAAGTGACTTATTGAAAAACGAGACGTCACAGTAGATAACTTTGCTTGGTCGGCTGTTGACTCTTTCTCTGAAAATTATACAATCACAACGAGTTGCTTGACGTTTTTATGACCGGCCATGTGTTGTCTTGTTCGTCCGTATTTCTCTGTATTCTACCATTCCGTCCCGGTGGAAGGGGGTTTGAAATCCAGTGAACCCATATTATATACGAATCTGTCCCCGTGGGAGGAAAATCATATCGAACATTATAAAAGAAAAAACGCATACACAGTCTAAAGACGTAAGAAACGCTACGTTCACAGTACATCCATGCGTTATACACTAAAATACGATGTTTGTATAGCGTTTATTGCAATTTTATAGTTGTGGTTTGCACAAAGTTGTGTTCAAAATCCAATATTAGATAAAATCTTCTTTGTCCAAGTCGTTTGATGCTATTTTACGACCCCTGGTTCAATCATAATACTGGTACCCTAAAGCGTATGTTCATGTGCGCGCACGCACACACACACACATACACACACACGCGCGCGCGCGCGCGCGCGCGTGTGTGTGTGTGTGTGTGTATATGTGATGAATTTTTTTAATCAGTCAAAGAGTATTTTTCCCTTCGGCTTTTCAGGCAGTTCAATATTATCGTGTTATTCTTACAATTATTAGTTTTATATTATGGAGCGTTTATGACAGAAATAATTGTAATTCCCGTTGGGTTCACGTGTTTCCACCACTGTGTTGTTAAACGCGAGAAACGAGTTGACCGTTAATAACGCGATCGCAACAGTTGTGCATTAGACGCGTCGTTAATCTCGTCCGTTTATATCCGTATATATGCTAATTATGGCTAGTAGCTGAGGCGTAAGATATTGTTATGATGAGTTTTATTAAGGGTAAGAATTTTTTCTTGCATGTGCTATTATCCTGTGTTGTGCGACGCAAATGTCACAAAAATTAAATTCTACATGAAAACAATGGAAAATGAAAATGTCTACCAAACGAATGTAATCGTAAAACACTCTGTAATATAATATTATACATAATTATGTCGCTTAATTCGTCACAAAAACGTTGTATGGACGTGATATTTAAACAATGTTGTTTTGTTTAATCTTCCATTTGAATTAATCTGTACAGAGCATAGACACACTCACACGCACACACATAGATTCTGACACACAGACATACAGATACACACACTCACACATACACGCGCGCGCGCGTTTTGATATTTCTACTTTACACAGTATAATTTTTTTATAATAACAATCCTCAAATTTAAAGAGTGCAAATATTTTTTTGTTAAGATAAAGGAACCGTATTCGCATTTAATTGAAGCCGTTTACATTTCACAGTTAGATCAACAAAATTAAACTAAAATGTGATCCGATCAAAAATGTATCCGTTCCGGTTGAATATACAGTTAATATGTTTGTATGGCATTATATTAATTTAAGTTAATGCACCATGTATACATTTTTATTTATTTGTCCCTTTTTGTCCCGTTTATTAGTCCCGTTCGGTCGCTTAACCAATTTCAATTTTCGAAATTATCCCAATGCTCTATGTAGACATACTTATTGTTTAATATGCGTATATATCCTAGTATATAAAATTATATGCATATCTATTTAACCTGTTAACAAACTAATAACTATTCAAATCACTGTCGGAATAAATTATTTTCATTAAATTGTCTATAATAAATAAATAATAATATTAATAGTTTTGGATAATATACAAGTTAAGATAAACAAAGTCGCATCTGACGAGTCAAGTAATAAATAAACGTTATATTTTTGAAAGCTAATGTATAATAATGTTTTACGCATTTTGAATATTATTAAATGAAAAATCGCCGACAAACCGCAAGAAACAGCTACGCATATTGTATAAATGTGATACATGTCGAACAAATATAAACGCTATTCCATTGCAGGGGTAGGGATCGGCAACCACATTGTTGTTCCATGGTGTTTAACTTGATATTACACTTACGAAAACGTTATTTACAGATGTCGTTAATTTTACGTGGTTTTATGCATATTTTATCGATAGTTAATTGTTTCGTAATTTATAGAAACCAGATCGTGCGCGTGGAAATTGGCATCAATGACTTTGAACTGAATCACAATAATTAATCTGCATGTCTGTACGACGCATCATGTATTATTTTTAAGGTAACACATAATTTTTCTACGAGTTAATATAATTGGTATTGAAATTAATTAATAATATACGGTATTTCACCGATAGAATGAATGATTCGAAATGTTTAACAAATTTATTAATTAAAAATGGAAAAATATTTTCTTTTCTCTTTTTAATGATTTTGGAGAAGAGAAAATAATAAAAAGCATCAACACATCAACTTGTTCATTCTTTTTATTATTTTAAAAAAAAATGTCAACGATTTCAAAGAAAAGACAAAGCCTTAATTTAGATATTTTCCTTTTTAAACTTGTAAATTTTGCTCGAGATTGTTTTGAACCGCTTGAACGCTCGCATTTTCAGATATAACTCTTAAACCCAAAGAAATAAAGATTTATTTTATTTAAATTATACTACGAAAAAAGTTTTAATACTCCTCTCTTTTTTTATATTGTATTTTTTCAACTGCTAATATTTTAATGCCAGTAAGCAAAACAACACGATCGATATTCAAATCGTTTCATAGGATTTACATTGGTTTAACTCACCACCGTGTAATAAATCTGGAAATAAGGTTATGCCATAACACCGGCTTACGCGTCTCACCTATAGTTCCAATGCACTCCTATGTTTGGGCAAATTATTGACGCATAATGTTCCCATCATGTTAGGTCCTTCATCGATACTTTTCGAGACATAAATAATACGCGTCACTGAAATCAGTAGCTACCATTCAATATGTATCGATAAAAAATTAGGTCGGAAAAGAATTACGATTTGATGAATGCGCGCGTACATGTATGTCTTTAAAGTTCATGGGTTGTATAACCCAAAACACAATAACGAATACGTCCTTGAATCAGGAGTACGAAATATGCTTATTTGTTTATTTTTTATAGTATCGCTGCGTTCGGAATCATGATTTTAAGAGAATTGAATAGGGCAAAACCCTAAAAGGAAAAATATGGTCATGCGTGTACGCGTTTTATATATAAATTTTTCGGAGAGAGCGAAGCAGAAATAGAGAAAGAGAGAGAGAGAAAGAGAGAGAGAGAGAGAGAGAGAGAGAATGAGCAAAACGACAATAGTATATTAGGAGTACATTCAATACG
>NW_020273108.1:771548-846298 GCF_003268045.1 Sipha flava
ATTTGCCGCGGTTTCGAAAAATATCGCATGGATGTGTTTATTATACTTCACACGATTTGCTGGGCGAAATTTTTTATTTTTTTCGTATATGATTTCCATGAACACGCGATTTCTGTGCGGCTTGGGCGTATTATTATTTTTGTACACTACGTTTTTGGCACTGGCAATATGTTATAAACAGCTTTGTATGTATAGGATTTAGTGACAAGTACTGCTTGCGCTTGCTCATATGTGTGCGATAGTTTGTGTGTGTGTGTGTGTATGAGTGTGCGTTTGTGTGATAATTTAAAAGCTAAGCGAATACTGTCAACTATTGACTTGTGTAGGAAAAAATAAAGAGCGTCAAAAGTTTTTTTTTTTATTTTTTGATATTCTCCTTTCTCGAATCGGCGTTCGCGGCAATTTAGTTCTCAATTTACGGCTCCACTGCGTCATGTACCTTTTCATAAACGCTCAATTCGGGATTTTTCCCACAGATACTCGTCACCTATATATATATTTGTAAAAGTCATGGTGGAAGTTCTTAAACTTGAAACACATACTTTTTTTTATGATGGATAATTGTAGCTTTAGTAACGTATTTCCTAGTCATCAAGGATTTTTGTTAATAATCGTGAAATGATCAAAACACTATATGGGTCACCAAACTGTAAAAAGAAAATGTAATACATCTTTCCTTTTATAGGATTTTGTGCTTTTTCTTAACGTTCGGTTCTCGTTCTTAAAATATTTTCATTATCTGTATAAGCATTGAATAGAATATCTCAAACATAACTCACACAAATAAATTCTAAATCAAATCCTTTCGTCAAATTTCGGAAAAAAATAGAATAACCTATGTATTTTTTCGAGTACATCCAGTATTAGACTAAAGTGATGTAAATTTCATACAAAGCCCAGATAAATTATAAGAACATTCTAAAATTTAATTTTTTGTCCTTAAATTTTAAGTGTATTCTTTCTATAAAAAAATATATTAAACATTTTAAACTATACCTAATATTATATTCTACAGTATATGTTGTATGTTATAATTATTTTCTTAACATTATCTGGCATAACTCAAAAATATTTCATCATTGTCCTCATAAGTATATGAATTTTCTAAATAATATCACATGATTAATTTTCAATGAAATACAATTATAGATTAAAATTAATGAATACAAGAAAAAATATCTGTAGTATTTAAATAAATCTCTATAGCAATAATAATACGAAAAATAGCCTATAATCAGCAATTTACCCATTCCTTTCGCTAACTTTTGAGGTTTAGACTTGATCACGACTTATTTCAACGTAAATATAAGCGTTGGTTTTCCTAAAATAAATAGAATATGACAATAAGTTCGTTCTCTAACGTTTTAATATTTCCACGCATAAAATCATTGAGTTATTGCGAAAACTTTTTCATGAGCTTTGAAAGTAAGAAGTGCGTTATTCATTTACTTTTTAAGTAATTCAATGTTAAAGTTTATTTACAGCTAGAATTTTCGTTTTAGTTAAAGTTATTTTTTTTTCGTTTGTAGTGAAACGATTCTACAAGTTTTTCTAAAAAAAAAAATACTAATGAATTCGCCGTTGGAAAATAAATTTCGATAGCTATGCACGGCCAATAAATCATTTTTTTTTGGAAGACAATTTGAATTTCGTTAATAATACCTAATCATATCGTAATATAAACTTATACATTTATTGTAAAAATAAAATGGTTTTAAATATGCTATTGAAAACATACGTTGTTCTGAATTATGTATTATTGCGGTTATTTGTTGGCTATTAATGATCGTTTCATGCGATTAAAATTTAACTTTTTTATTTTCCTATTAAATCTTAAACACACTTAAACTTTTGAATAATAGTGACGTAGAAATACATTTCGCGATTAAATACCGAATGCATGTGTAGTATTTTTTGCTTTTTTTTTGTGATTATATTCCATATATAAGATTTGGAATATTAAAATACTATTGTAATAATAATTATACTCTCTGAAGTTACAAAATACCGAGTCCGTGAATGTATGTTACTTCTGTGCGTTGTTTGTTCGCCTTGCCGGCTACGCTGTAATTTTGTGATTTTAGTTTAAATAAAAATAAATGATAATTATCAATAATTAATTTATGTCGATTGTTTTCTTTCATTCTACCGACGTTTTTTTAAACATTTGTTTGTTTCATAATTACTACGTATTTGTGTAGTGTATTTTTTTTTTTTTTTTCGTAGCTGTGAAATGAGGAATATATTTTTTTATTTATTATCATAACGCAACATTTTCTCAGTACCTATAAAGTCATTATTGAAAAAAAAACTCACCAAATATTGAAATGAGTTTTTAACGTTTTGCTGATTATGTGTCTCTAAGCGAAATCTAAGCTGTCCGCTCTCTGTATCCGTATACAAATGTCAGATACGAATACTTCGCAGAGTAATAATACGATTAGTTATTACAATAGTTATTATGATGATGTTAAGCGATACTTTGTAATTTTATAATACTATCAGAATATACCGTTGATCATTAGGTTACATTATTAGTGTATCCACATGTGTAAGTAACAATCACAAAAAAAACACGTCTCACCAATTCACAAATCACCAATCGGTATACGAATATAAGCGTTCGACAGCAATACAGAAATGAGATATATTTTTATCACTGTAGTTAAAATATATTATACTTGGTGTTTTTACAGACTCAAACGTGCGCCAACCATCGATCCACGTTATTATAACATCATTAGCTTTCATGCGAATAAAGTTCGTCATTGCTGTTCATATGTATTTTTTGTTCTGAATGTTGTTACTTTTTGATGTTATGATTATGTAATGTGCGTGTTTAGCGTTCGATGACAACCTCGTCAGCTGCAATCGTACACATTATATTCGTATGAAAAAGCATCGCGACAATGAGACGAGTTTCGTCAAGTTTTTCTAATCCTTTTACGTGGGAGTTGAGAACATATTTCGCTTGAAAAACGAACCCTCTGCATCAGGACTGACCACGGTTACGGGTTGATCGCAGAATATGCACTATCATATCCGGTGATTAGAGAATAAAACGAAAAATGCGACGATCGACATTAATTTTGCCACTCGAGTCACAATAATTGTTATTACAACGATGAACATATGTCGCTAATATTTTTCTTTGGTGTGATTTCACGTAGGTGCTTGTTAAGCATTTGCAAACATGTTAATAACGTGCAACGTTTCTCGGCGTCGAGTATTTCAATTTGTACATCAAACAGTACGAATTGTACAAATAATTATACAACGGGACGTTGGTTGAACGAGAAAACTAGAACGTGTTCAAGAAACGAATAAATAATTATAACTCTAGCGACTCGATGGCACACGTAAATGTTACAGGTATATAAACGGATTACGGCTATCGTCGGTGTATAAAACGTTATTTGCGGTATTCAAGATGAATTAATTTTCGTTAAATTTTTCGTAACGATAATACGCCCATTACGGTTATCGATTTATGAACGAAATAGTACGTTGAAAAATAACAAGTTAATCTTGCGAAAAAAAAAATAATAATTACAATCCGTTTGTTTAAAATTGAACTTGCACCAAATAGCAGAGCGCACCTGATGTGGACATTAAGTTGGCGAACTAATAACACTTGCGTGCTTTTACGATGCGTTCGGCTCGTTGATATTAATGTGATCGATATCGCACGAGCGTTATAATTATCCACAGCAGGTAAGATAACGAGTGTACATTAGTAATAAATAATGTTGCGTAAGTACAGGAGTCAGAAAACATTTTGTAGGAAATAACGGTTTTCTTAAAAAAAAACAAATCATAGTCCAATGAACCGTTTGTGTGCGAATAACCATTTTATTTTTAATTGATTGGTATTCCTATAAAAAGAGTAAATATACATAATATTAATGGCTGATCGTCGTATTCGACAAGAAAATATTTCACTGTTTTAGACGAACAAATTACTAATCCTAAACCAAAATGATGTAGGTTGAAAAAAACGTACAATTTTAGATTCTTTTAATAATAGTTATTTGTACTGATTTATATTAGATTAATTTATATTACAATACACCCCAATCAGTAGTGGTTTTTTTTATACTATTTTAATTAGCCAATGTAGATTACCTACATCTATGAATATTTACAAAATCGTATTTTTTTTAGTTTTCTTAACATGATAATAATTAACAGTAAATAAATAAAAATGATATAAGCAATATAAATAAGTAATTATGTTTGGGGTTTGGCATTATAAAACAATAATACAATAGTGCAAAAATTAAGAATTATATAGACAAAAATCGGTAGCTATTAAAATCAACATATAAAGTAAAATAAAATATTTCTTTGGTAACCAAAGAGTGAAACATTTTCAAATTTTTTTTTTGATTTTATAGATTTTTATATATTTATTTTTTTATTAAGTCCAAAACTATTTCGATCCTTATAAATACGATTTTTAAAAAATATCTTCTAAATGTCCATCTAGAGTTTTTGTGAAATCACCATGTTAAGTCTATATTATAAGCAATAATTTTTTTATAATATTGAGAAAAAAAGAAATTTCAGTTTGGAAACAAGCTAAATGGCTTTAGGTTGCTGACTCCTATTCTAGTACGCCTCATGATTTGATGGAGAAGTTTTATGCTCCACCCATTTACCTCCCGAATGCCAATCGTAAACATACGAGTACAAGTGAGATTGAATTTTTTCGGTGTTGACTGAGCAACAACGATAGTATTCAGAATGTTTGCAGTGACTTATTAAAAAAAAAAAAAAAAAAATCATTCACGACGTCATGTGTAACGAACGTGGGCGTGAACTTTCTACTTGAATGAAATAAAGACATAATATGAGTCCTATATTTTTAGCGATTTTAACTACAAAAATAAAATGTAAATTTTTCTTTGTTCCGTTTACGTTTTCAGTGGAAGAAAGTGAAAACAATCCTTGATTATAAAACAATTGTTACATTGTGCACAAGTACGATCAAAACGAAATTGGATGAAATATTCTACCACCGCGATCATATCGTTTCCCGTCGGTTTTTATGTGTAGAAATGATAACGGTAGACGTAGTTATCATTCCACATTCACATAAATGGGTAACTATTTATAGTCCAAATAATTATCATGGTCATTTTTGGTGTGATTACATTAGTGCGATAATGAACCCGGGTTCAATTATACCTCTATTACTACCTACCGTAATAACTCGATGACAAATGTTTCATTATACTTACACTGTTGTCGATTCGGAGGAAAATAATTCATAAATTATTTTCTCAATTCGATACACTATAAAGTGTATATATTTGAACTGCTTTAAATCCAAACTATTTACATTAGTTCATCTTATCGTGAATGAATGCTTCAACCGTAATCGGTAAGAGATTATGCATAAAATGGCTATTCTACAGATGAGAACCCGGAATAATTGTATTAAAAACCAGTGATTAGAACATCTTGGTCAACAAATTAGCAACGAAACTCGTGTCCATTTTCAACACGTATACCTGAACTACGAGAAATACGTAGAAAATGACGACGAGAAAAAAGATTTTAATACCAAAGGAGAATACGAAGTTAAAAAAAATATTTTGATAAACAAAGATGAATGAAATAAGTTCGAAATAAATATCGTACGAAACGGAAGAGTGGAAAAGAACGAATTGGAACTTATAATAATGGAAAAAGGATGAAAGAAAGCAGTCATTTGAAGATGTTGAAGAATTTTACAGAGATAGGGGGGAAACTCCCCGTCAGTCCTCATTATATTATATAATTGAACTTGAATCGCGCTATCGATAAATAATTTTCGCGCTCGAACGGAACCATGGAACACTGCAGCGATTAACCGTACGCACGAGGCCGTTAAAAAACTTTTCGGACGTAATAAGGTTCGTGATTTTAACGAGTTTCCGACCCTGTGGCGCTTTTACTACCTACGACTACCAATCAAATATCTCCTAATTTTGTCAAAATTTAAAATGTATTTTTATAAATTTTCGTTGGTTTTTCACAATTATTAGAAAATATGTACAGACAATTTGTAAAAGGAGTCATAAATTATTTATGATTGTGATGATTGAAAAATTCCTTGTGGTCAAAATCGTGTACATAAACTAATACAATTCTAGTTACAGCTGCTTTACTAATAACTGGGAACCGGGGTAACAGTCTTCAGTACCCACTCCAAAATTTGGTTTTGAAGAGAATATATGATGTATAAGCCTATACATGTGTGTATGTGTGTAGCGATTGAAGTTAAAATTATTTTCTTTAAATGAGTAAAATTATAACGTGGTATAAAACACATACGTATTTTTAATGTGATCATCGTTGTATTTTATAAATACGCTCAACCATATTTGAGTCGATAAATTCAAAAAGGCCATTTCACCACATATTTTCAACACTAGTTTTATATGATAGATGTGTGTAACTAATAATAATGCATATTTCCTGCGAAACGCCATATCATAGTTGATTTTTATAACGGAATACAATAATTATACTATATTTAATTTTTATCTAAATTTTGATCTTTAAAAGCAGTTCTTACGTTTCCTGACAATTTCCATTTTATGGAGATATAGAATTTTTTGAAATAGACCGATTCTTTTGTAATCTAAGCCTCTGTAAAAGGTATACTCACAACACTTGAAAATGTATGCATGTTTTATATTGTATTTCTCCGAATGATACTGTCGATACTTTTAATAAACTGTTCTCATATGACAATAAATTCCTCTTTTATGATTTTAATTTAACGATTTTTGAAAAGTCAAATATTTCCTATGCAACCAATACGTGATTAAATTCAGCCCAAAATTGCTTCGGTCATTCAGAAAACGATTTTTGAAAAATCCTTTCTTATTAGTACAATAAATAATAGTTGATACTTTCTCCCAAAATGTCAAATTAATCTGTAAACAGTTTTGGCTGTATGCTGATCAGTGAGTGAGTGAGCGATATATTTGAAGTATCTGTATTTAGATTATTGTTGATTGATCAAACATTTTTTTTTTTCATTTTAAAACTTAGTCATTTATTAAATTTTAAGTTAAATTAGGTTACCAAATGTTTTATTTTCTATGAATAATTACAGTAAAAATAATAATAATATTTTTGACATCAGATTATTAAACACTGTAAACATTATCTTTAAAAAAAAAAAAAAAAAACTAATTTATATAATTTAATATATAAGTGCATATACATACTTTTGTATATATATATATATATAAATATACAATTGTTTATAAATTAAAGTTATAAATACTATAGGCAGAAAGTATCTGTAAATCGCTCACACCCAAATGCCAATCTGAACGTTAGTTTTCGAGTGAAATGTTACGCGATTAAAATAGTTCGACATTCTAACCGCGAAAACTATTCCCGACGACCAACCGCAACCGTGGTCCGTCCGCTGTGCACGTATCCATCACACATCGAAGCTGCGTAGGTTAGCCGGGTAATATAACGGTTCGATTACGATTCGGAACATTGCGCCCATGGTCGAATTCCGCGTCGTTTACGGGGACGACTAGGACGCGACGAAAAATGCGCCACGGAATTTCGCGGATGCACGTCACTGGATCATTTGCATGGAAATTGGTGTAGCGCTCCACGGCGCCCCTCCGACGGGTACTTTTATTATTACGTGTGGTTGTGTAATTTTCCGGAAAAAATAACGACGACGACAATGATCATAATTAATAAGAATGAATAATAATAATGATAATGTTTTAACTCTGCGATGATAACGATTATAATTTATCACACCACGGGTAATGAGTGGGGGGGGGGGCGATGAGCGGTATGGAATTCGGCACGAGAAGCGTAACAAGAAGAGATGAAAAGTAGTACAACGACACCACGACACAATACGCAGGACGATATTTCTTAAGCACGTTCGCCCTTTTTTAGTGCTTAAATTATGGTTTTTTTTTCAAATCCTAACACGTATATTAAAATACTAAATGCATTTCCCGGTACACATAAAACTATACCTCTTACATTATATGGGAATTATATCAACTCATGGGTTTCAGATGGTAATGACATTTCTCCCGTTAAATCATTATTCGGCTAGTTTTTCTGGTACCGTCCACATGTCTTAATCAACATATGAACCATAAAATCCCGAGATTTTTTATGGAATCAAAGAATCCTCCCACAAAACATTGATATAAATCCAATGTTGAGTTTATTTTTATTTTGTGTGATGTCATTTTACCGTTTGGATTTTTATAGCATATGCATCTCAAAATGTATATCAAGTGTTTCGTCGATAAATGTTTTCCTCTTTTTTATTATTAATATTTTTATTGCGTCATCTATAAAACAATGTGCACAGTAAGCGTAAGTGATGAAAGTGATAATAGTAGTTTTATGAAAAGTTTTATGAAAACCTTTGGTGATACTTTGGCATCATTGATAAAACTTTATCAGTATATTTAAGTAGATATTTAATTAAAAGCCATACTGATTATTTTGACATATTTACTGTTTAAAATTGTTTTGCATTATCTACCCCAAACACTAATTATATATTTATGTATTGCAGTATGAAATTGAACAAATATATGTATATGGACTGGTACAAGCTATAGAATTAAAATAGTTTTGAACTCTGACATGATATGATATTGTATAATACATATATTGATTGCTCTGCTGAAATCACAAAAAAGTTTAAGGCAAGGAACTTGTTTCATAATATGGTTATTTTAGAATATTATAGAAATGAAAATGTTCGGCTTTTCTAAGCTGGTAAAAGGATGAATATATGAATATATTATTAAGTTTTGTATAACGAATTACACTAGAAGGGAAAAAAATTGTAAAAAAATGCATGTTTATGGAGATATTTCCATCGGGAAAACATGCTGAATCAACCTGTATATTTTAATCGCATACATTGGTTGAATTTGAATATATATATATATATACAAATGTACGTATACGTACCGTATATGTGAATGTTTTATGCGTACAAAAAATATTGGTTGTATAAATTTCCAGTACCGAGGGAAATTAACAGTAAAATATATTAAAAACAAATCATACATCAACGTGGGTGTACTTTTTTTTCTCCTCTATTAGAGTTGTTCTGTAATTTAACCGACGGGTGGTGATGTATCGCATCGAATAAAATTTAAAAGCGTATGCGCGTGCGTGCGTGAGTGCGGTCTGCATGTGCGCGCGTGCACATAAATGCGATATCGCACGACGGGCTATTCGACAACAGAGGGACGCGTAATTGATGGAATCGAGTCGATGGTTAGTTTGCTTGTTAGTTGGTTAATTTGCTACGAACAAATCGACTCGGAGGAATGAAAAAAAAAAAAACACGGGCACTACCGGATACTCGTATATGCACATCACACCCTTCGGCCGTACGGTTAAAAAATGCAAGTGTCCGAGGCACAAAATATATTCAACCCGTTTACGAGTAGGAAACTTCGCGCCTATGACGCATGGTCGGAAGCCGGAAGGCGGGCGGTTCGCAAATCCACACGAGCCCAACGTGAAAATGTTTACGTTCAAAAGCGTAATTGCACAAGAAACCATAATGACAGCGAGACGGGGATCGAGTAAAACGTTTCTGTGATCACGTTGAGCTCGGATCATGGCAAGGCCGTTCGGACTAAAATGTACATTACATAAATCCGATACTTTACCTCCGTCACATGATCGAGCCAAACCAATCGAACGATTTCTCTTACGCCAACAACGATAGGTACAATGTCGCTTTTACCTTCAACGTTACCATTACGTTACCATACCGTGCGGAACACTGAAGGTTAATCGTAACTACGTTACTTTCTTAGGCATGGGAAGACGCTTTAAACTGAGTACCTATATGCCGATACCTGACACCAGATACCGCCGATAACATTATATTTAATATATTCAGTAGATATAATATGATATTGGGTTCGCGAGTAACATAAGAATCGAGGTAATTTTTTCAATATATTTACGTGTTTATCGTAAATACGACGTTTATAGATTATGAGTTTTTAAATTTTTTTTCTTTTTTTAATAACGTAACGAAGTATAACCATGGTGTTCCATGGTTAAAATAAACATTTCAGATAATAATAACGGCCTGTAGAAGTATTTTTCATGCCCATAAGAAAAAAATATGTCCTTGAATCCAACGAATTAGTAACCACTGATATAATTTGAATTTATGCTTGTAATCAAAATGTCTACTATTTTTCTTAATATTCAATTTGAGAACCATATTTTCAATATATTTTATAGTCGAAATATCTGATTTCGTCTATAAGTGTCAGAATGAGGCAGTACTGGTCTCGTGTCATGGAAACATTTTTTAGACATGAGTACATTCCGTATAACGAATATTATTATATCGATCAATAACTTAATTAAATTGGTCGAGACGGAATGTAAAATCATTTTAATTGGGTTAAAACATTACGTGATTCAATATTACACACAATTCCAAATACTGAGCTTCCGTCTTATTGTTAATTAATGACAAAAGCTTATCGAAACTAAACATAATAAAAATAAATACGTGTGCGGTGTTTTTTTTTTTTTTTTTTTTTATATGATTTTTGTTCGATTTACTTCGAAAAGAAAGTATTTTCAAGAGACAAAAACAATAGATGTATTTTTTTCTCATCGATTATTGTTGGAAAACAAAATTACATAAGATATACGTAGTATCAAACGGTATACCTATAGAAATACGAAAATTTATACGCGTGGATAATAATCAAAGTTTCAACCCATTGTACACGTGTACGAAACAAAACCGAGTTATCTACAAATAATCGTTTTGTTTTCGTCTAAAAATTCGGTTTTGCATACATACGTTTACCAACATTTTTTGTACAGGACCATGATACACCTATTGAAAACAACTTATTGACTTCAAATTGTGAAAATTATACTCCAAAGCACCCTTCGGTGTACAGGTGGGTACTGTTGGTATATACGAGTATTGTTCTCATTACGTTTCCTCGATCCCAATTTTTTTTTCAACGCAAGACGAATAAATCACAACCACGATAATTATAACTCGTGAATTGTAATTCATAATGCCATTGACGAACATTTGCGTGAACCGACTGTTATAACATCTTCATGTGAATGCTACATGCCTAGCAGTAACTATGAACAATTTCAGAGCATCAAACGCAAAGTAATTCAACACTTATGAAGAAACTGTATAAAACCGCATTTGCTGAAGTCTGCTTTTTTTTTTTTTTTTGTTTTTCAACTTTCATACACGGACTACTTGAAAACGACAACAATTGAAAATACTTTTTTGCTTTGTTCGACCATGAAT
Organism: Sipha flava; assembly: GCF_003268045.1. NCBI lineage: Eukaryota > Metazoa > Arthropoda > Insecta > Hemiptera > Aphididae > Sipha > Sipha flava. The sequence continues at coordinate 782,881 of NW_020273108.1, forward strand.
AGGAATTACCGTTAATCTAACCAAGATTTCAGGCGCAAGCTACACTAATCGTTTTACTTTCGAAAGCTCAAAGAAACACATTTCGGACAGAGCAGAAATCGTTGCATTAAAAAATCCGCCAGTATAGTTCGTTTGGTTTTGCACGACGTTTATCAACTATTTATCAACAATCACCGATGTGACCCCAGAACTACTTTTACAGTCAGGTCAACACCCCAAATGGAAATACCGTTTTATTTTTTTAGAAATTTAGTAACCGAATTTTACTAAAAACCGTACGTTAAATTCGCATTGCGGTACACATACACCCGATAGAGTAGGTAAGTCTACGCTGTTTAGGGAAAAGCTCGCAGTGATTCTACACGCATGACGTGAAGAAATCATAGGGGTTGCGATCGCGAAATCCCGGCTCACACAAACACGTAATTTTTTGCTCTTCTGAGAAGAGGACAGTTGACGGTTTTCAGTACTATTTTGGCCTGTCAAAATGTTAAATTACGTTGTAAACTATAAATTAGTGGCGACATTTTCAATGTCCTGATGCTCAACACCGGAATATTTTAGTACATTATTACGAATTGTATTTTAAAACAACACGTTTTAAGCATTACAATGTTGTGAATTGTACGGAGCACTACGGGACTAATTCTGAATGAATTTCTTTTTTTAATATCAACATAAAATATTCGTCATTACAACACGGTCCTCGGGCTATGGGACAATCCTTTCCCTCCTAAATAACATGCACGGCCAATAGCCCTGCGGTGATCTCGACCAGCTACGGTTTGTACATAACGAACATGATCGCGGTGTATGTTTCGAGCGATCAGGTACCAAACTATATGCAAATTATACATTTATTTCTTGCAACCCTCCCAGGCCGTATCGTTTCTTATGTGCCATCGGAATACCGTTTTGCGTATTATGCGTAGTGCGTTTCACGCGCATACGGGCGAATAATTCAATACGATAAATAATGTAATGTTTTTTTTTTGTAGTCGTATGGTATTACAATATATGTACACACGCGTATTGTTTTTCTGGTCGATCTCAATATGCTTCATGCTATATCGTACAAGGATTAATTACTATCCATGCAATTTGGCATTATTCCCGGGTAACGAATAGGTGTATTATTATTATTATTATTATTATTATATATTTCGGCGAGGAGCCGCGTAGCAACTTTATATTATTATATTTCCGGCGGACGTTTCACTACCACCTATATTATTATTGTTCCTATTATTATTATACTATGAGCACACGTTTCACAAAGGAAACTGGCTAGGTTTTGGCACCGGCGTGACCTAAATACGAGAAAATAATAATAGTACAACGGACAGTGTCGAAAAAATGTTTACCGCGTTAATTTTATATTTATTTTATCACATCTCAAAATTATTCCAACATAAATCCATAGGATTATTTCATATAAAATATATTATATTTTTTTATAAACATTTATATATATATATATAATTTTTATTTATAAATATATAATAATATAATTTGACTTATAAAACCTAAATGGTAAATGGTGGTGAAATGGTTTATTAAAAACATCGTGACATTGCAATTTCACACTGTTTTGGGCTTTAATTCAAATGAAAATAAGAATTATGATTTTTATTCTTTCGGAACTTATTTCATCTCCTTTTTTTTTTTATTTTTTCAAGATATTCTTTTCCGTTTTTATAATATATAGATTTATTATAATAAAAACTTCATTCCGCGGAGTATAAAAAATTGATTGAAATATTTTTATATTTTAAGCAAATATAATATATTTTTTAAATTCAGTCGATTAGTTAAATTTATTAATTTTAAAATAACATATCTTTCCATTGATCGTTAACATCGTAATTTTTACCATCACCATATACATTTTTTAATAAGGCTAAACACTTAGTATACGAATATTTTTAATGGAAAATATAACGAGAATAAATGATAAGACAATGATTGCAATTTAACATACATTATTTATAATATGTAAAGATAATAGCGAAAATTTCGTAGGTCGTAGTAGGAAAATGACGGAACGGCAAAGTAATTTCTGCTTAAGTATACCAACTAATTTCGTATGATATTCGTTTCTAAGAATTAAATTTAAAAAATATCGCAATATACATATAAACATGCATACTTATATACATATAATTTATACATATAATGTATGATTTACATTAAATACTGTGTATATGTTTTACACTAAATATCAAATTTTCGTCATATTTTCATTTTATTTTTTTATGAAAGTTGTTGAAGAGTAGATATAATGAATTATTATCTCAAACGCTCGTGCAGTGAATACAACTGACAAGAATTGTATTGTTTTCATTTTTATATTAAGTCAAATTTCAATAGGAAATTTTCACACGAAAGGATTAAAATAAAATGTTTCGTTTTATCATTCCGGAGGACTCGCCCTGCACTCGACACCCATAGGATGTATGATAAGTAATTTAATTTCCACTCGTTAGCCGTTAATTACATTTCTAGTACAGGCACTTAAAAAAAAATACACACGTATAATATGATTAAAACAACTTGCCATTTGATGGTGGTTTAATGTGCGTCCTCGAAAGTTCTATAAAAATCTAATTAATTTACGATAATAATTTACTTACATTTTCTTTTTAATTAGGAACATTGATGTTTAAATCAATAACAAGTGACATTTTGGATTTGACCCTAATACCTACTTCAATCTCTGTAATAACTAACTGCTTTAAATGTTAATTGCTTTTAAACAAAACGTCATAATATGTTTACAATGTCAATTTTATCAACAGTACAGTATTTTTTTTATTTTTTTTTTCGTTTAAAAGAAAATAACTGATTAAATATTTCACATTATGCAATATAAATATTTACATAATATAATACCGACTTGTTTATGATTAAATGTTTAATACTTATATTATATTACGTATAATTGTACATTTATGGGGTCATACAATTATTCAATACGTATCAAGAGTTTTAAATGTTTAATAAAAAAATTTTGATAGTTTTGACTCTTATTCGTAATATATATCATAGTTAATCGTCATTTCGACTAAATCTATATCTATGAAACTCGCAACTATAATTTTACAATTGATTCAAAAAATAATTAACTTAAGCAAATATAAAATTAAATGGTTAAATTATCTATAGAGCTATGTTGTGTGTACGATAGTCTATATCAGCAGTTCTCAAACCGTGCTCCGCGGAACCCTGGGACTCCGCGGGAGAAGTCTAGGGGCTCCGTGGGCATATATTTACTAACCAAATTTAAATATTATTATATTTCTTAGTTACTGAGGAAAATCACTGGTATGATCACCTGAATTGTACAACGAGTTATATATTTTAGTGACACCCATTTTATTTTCAATTAAGATTTTGGATAAAATTTGGCTATTATGACTTCATAACTTGGTTGATATTTTTATAAAATTAAATTAAGTTAATTAATCAATAAACGTAAAATTACCACAGTTTTCACAGCAAATGATAAAATCCGAATTTAAAAAAAAATTAAATTTTGAACTGTGTATTTTTCTCAAGCAAAGCATAGAATTTCAAGAAGTCATTCGAAGTGATCACACCATTCATTTAAAACAGATTCCTGCATATTCACTGATCATTATGAAAATGAAAAAGTTATACATTAAAGGTCAGTCGTAAATAAAAAATAAATATGACTACGTTCAAAATAATATAATATCTGAAAAATGATTTCTTATAAACTTTGAATTAACGAGTTGCCAGTAAAAAATTATAATATTACAACATTATTAGAGATTGATTAAATAATTAGGTATTAATTAATAAATCCGAAAATCATATACCTAAAGAATTGAAATAGTTTAAAAACTACATAAACATTCCATAAAAATGATTCTCAATAAAAAAAAATTCATATAAGAATTTCAATAGAAATTGATAAATAAAATTTTATGTATGCATTGAAAGAAATGTGGAGTTTATAATGGGAAGTGATGGCTTGTAGAGAAAAAAATACTTAGTAAGAGTGTTAAGGTAATTTTTGATCAAAGTGATTAAAAAAAAAAAAAACATTGACTACATATCAATTATATTTTCTTAATCGCACTAAATTATGAATGTTTTCATTATTTAATTGAAGAACAACTGAGATGCTTTTTTTTTTTTACCTAAATCAACAACACTCAGAGAAAACATTAAACATAGTTTTAAGAGCTGTAGTTACAAAATTAAGTTTATATTTCTTATTTTTTATTAGCAAACTTTGAACTTTTCGATAGTATTACATTTTATAATATGAAACGATTTTAGTTTGGTGTACTTGAAGAAAAAAAAATGTTAACCTTGTGTTTTCCATTTGAGTTATTTGAGGTATTTTTAATATGTTTTTTTTTTTTTTTTTTTTTTATGTAGAATAGTGATCGAATTGTAATCATGATTGAAGTATTCTTTCAGTGATAGAACTTCATAACAGTGAACAATTTTTAATTATATTTTCAATAAATTATACATGCAAATAATTTATAAAACTATATTCTCTGAAGTAATTACAAATTGTTCCCGGACCAGTGTAGGTTATTACTATTGTTATTATCATTATTATTATCATTATAATTTTAATTTCTTAAAATGTACACCATAAATTCGTTTTTAAAAATATGCAGACTGCGAGTACGTATAAAAAGAATAAACTTTGTATACTATAAATTAATTATATTTAAAAATTTAAAAGATGCATGTTACGCATAAAATTAGAATTATTTTTACTCTATTAATTACATTTTTGCTAATTGTATTTTTAGTGTATTTCAATAAAGGGCGATATTGGGTTTTATGCTAGAATTATAATCGATAAATAACTTTTATGTGAAAGAACACCATCATCAAAATCAATAATATTAAATCTATTGATATTCTTTGTTGGAAATGCTTATTTTTCTAAGACAGACCACATATATACAAAGATTTTTTCATTTGTTACAATGAATTTTATTTATTTCTTTATTATATACTCAGAAAAAATTTTAGTTATAGGGTCGCATATATTTCTTTTCCGTTTATACATGTTTATTTATTTCCAATAAAACTTTTTTTCGTGCTAAGTTCATTGCAATTCCTTTTTTTTCCGCCGAAGTCAAACTGAATTCGAAACCAACTCTAGTAATTAATCGATATTCGGAATATTAATTTCTTACCATCTCTTTTATATTGTAAAAATACATCTAAAACAAACAACTTTTTTCTTCACTCCACGGTCGACAACCGCGTTAACCGTTTTCTTTTTCATCTGGTACAAGATTCTACAACTGGTTTTTATTAGTAATAACTACGACTCAAAAAAATATAAATACTTTAAAATGGATCAAAACCGAAACGGTAGGCTGAGAATAAACGTTTAAACTATTATTATATCAGGTATTTATTTTTATTTATTTAAATTTCAACGGATTGTAAGATTAAATAATTAAAATGCATTCAGTAGACATAACAATGTACAGTAGTATAATCAATTAATGAACAGAAAATTATATTCACATAAATATTAAAAAAAAATCGTTCTACATTAAATTATATCGATATGTTGATAACATAAACTTAAGCGTAATTTATTTTTTCTTCGTGAAATTACATAAAATATTCAAGTAGACCTTATCCTGAAGAATATGAAAATTTATGAAACTAAATAGATATATAATCCGTATTACCACATTCGTAACCTTAAATAAAAATTTGATATAATTTATTTTTCTTCTTCCTATTAAATAAAGTATTTCAAACATCTGTATTTATAATATATTTAATATAATAATGGCCAATATGGAGCGTGTGGCGCACGAGAAACATTCGTAATCTATAAATCGAACAAAACGATTTTTTCGACATAATATTTTAAACGTTTAGTTCGATATTTCAAGTATGGTGACAAAACCAAACCACAGAACTGTACACCCTAATAATTTCGCTCGAACCGTAGAAGTGAATAACGGCTTTATACAAACCGGGTGTAAAACGCATAAAAACGTGTGCGCGTGTGGTGTTTTAGCGTTCGATGGATTTATAAAACAGCTTTCGGGGCTGCACAGGAATTCCGATCTTCCAGTGGTTAACGGCCGCAGCCGGCCGCGTTGAATGATTAACTATCAGTGATTGACCCTTTGACCTCAGCCGGGTCCGTCGGGATGCCGTTGAAAATTTACAACAATAAGTGTCATCTGTGACAACTTGGTGACCCGAAATCCTTTAACCTTTCGCGGTCGACAGAGACGAACCGGTCAGCGGCAGCCGCGGGGGAAATTTATCGCCGCGTGGAAAACGTAGGGCATTTCCTTTTCACCCGGAAAACCGAAATATCGGTCGCCCGTATTCAACACACGCGCACGGGTGACTGTTAATGTGGCCCTCGCATGCTTCCGCCGCCCTTCACATTCGCGTAGACCAACAGCCGCAAAACATCATAACACTTCGCGGCCACGGGATCCCGTTAAGAAATCGTTATTTTCATAACCCGTGTAGCACGCGTTCTCCCACCCGTACCGCACCAACCTGCACGTACCGCTATTAAAACCTCCAGAACACGCGTGGCCAAAAGGATGTGGAATAGCAATTTTACCGGTGCAAAAAAAAACCGATTTCCCTGAAGGCTGCCGAGGACACATTCTACACCGGAGGTAGCGGTAACGCCGTCGTCGTGACAGGCCATTTGCACGCGCATCAGTGCGCACATCGTCGAACGTTACACTTTTGACCGTCACCGAGTGTGGTCCCTCTGCATAAATAAATTATATCGGGCATTGATTTTGTCGGCGGCATTTACGTCGATGTCTGCGGAGATGACCGTACAATACGTTTAGCGTTCGTTTATTAATAACGTACAACAAAAACGATACGAAATTTTTACACGGAAAAAATTATATGTATTCGAATCGATACGTATTTAGAAAATAACACGTATCACACTTCATTTACTGCCCCAAGACTATTCGGCGCTACGACGTTGTCACATGTATGTATATCAAGGGTTGCAAGGTTTCAAAATTCAAAATATGGAACTGAAAAAAAAAATGTTTATTCCGAACGTCACATTTACAATCCTAGACATTTTTTCTTTTTATAAAAGTGTCTTGAATTCAACTACAGGACATCTTGACTTAGATGAGGGTTGACTTCAACAGAGGTTATTTAAATTTTAACTTTTTTATCTCTTACAATCTTGCGTCACTAATGTGTATTGTATGAAATAGTGACACTCATGATTTTGGTCGCTTTTCTCCCGTTCCGTTGGCCATTCGTTTGCGTACGAATTAATTACAGAACCTGAACGATCCGAGTACAAGTCCGTCGCATTCCATCTTACACACTCAGAGATTACGTCTGCGCTAATGATTCGACCATAATTTGCAACAACAGTACATTACATTTATACACAGTAATCATGGAAAACGAATGACGTCAACGGGATTTATCTCTTACAACATCACGCATAAGACACTTGCAATATCGTTTAAAGTCACTCAATCATTAGTCAACTGTGTTTCGAGTTGAGGTACACCAGCTCATTTTTAATCTAAAACAACACAATCCAAATTTAACCGTATCTGAAATGCGCGAAATTCAACATAAGTTATAAAGACAGAAGTAGAATTTTCAACATTCACTTGATCAAATGATTGGAATACATTTTTAACAATAGTTGTGGATACGTACAGTTTTAAAAATGATTAAAAGATTTGAAAAATTGTAATTTTTCAAAAAATAAATAAATAACTAACAAAAAATGTTATTAAAATTCGCATCACCAGCTATGCCTTATAAATCTGATATAGAATTGTTGTTTTTTTTAAAAAACTAATGGTAGTATTCATACAAACGTATTGCTACAAGTAGAATCGTGTCTCGAGGGCAAAATGTTCACATTGTTTTGTTTTCGCTGTCGCGACGCTGCACCGCCGTACGAGGACCGTCTATAATGACTTACTAACACTAATGTACATTCACGTGTATACAATTACTAACACAACCACAACATGTTTATATAAATTGCCATTACAATTATCCTTAAATAAATACTAATGTAGAGGCCCTTTAAACCAATTCATCCGGTATTGAACAACGTGTCTTAGTGAAAAATATCTTCGGTATCAAAATCAAGCGCTAACCCCATACGCACAACCGGTTATAATTATTATTAGAAAATAATTAATACTATTTGTATTATAATTCAACAATATAATTTTAATCGATAATAGTTAAATTTATCAAGTTTTGAAATTTCTCCATGTTGTACCGTGTTTAAAGATGATACATTAAATTATGCTTACCTAATCTAAAATTAATATTAATCCGAAACTCAGCTGAAATCAATATCCACTAAAGTTTTGTTACAGTTTTAATTCAGCATAGTTTGGAGCTAAATTATTATATTAAATGTAAAAATACATAAAATTAAATTTCATAATAATTTTTAAATAATATAGTATTCATGTTACAGATTCAAATTGTAATTTATGTTGAAATCAATATGCCTCAATAGGGAAAACTTCCAAATAAATTTAAACAAAAGTTCTTAGATATTGTTTAAATTTAAATTAGATTCAAGATCCAAGTTAGTTTCATCTCTTATATAAGTTTGAATGAAAATGAAAGCAGACTTTTAAAAGAACATTTCATTCATAAATACTGGTATATTATTTTAGTTTACAGGTATATACATTTATTCGTTACATTTTTACTAAAAATGTATATTACAATGATTATAACTATGTTAAAATTGTATTTAATGTACTGTGTATATTGTATCTTATATAGATGAATAACAATTACTACCAACAGTTAAACACTAAAAAAATCATAACTTTAAAAGTTCGAGAAAATTAATGTGATAACGTACATTTAACATGATTAAGTTGTTTTTAATTAAAATGTTTACGTTTTGTGCAATAAAATTTAAAGTAAGAACTAGAAGTTTTAATTATTTTGAACTTTAAATTTTATTTCTTGTTTCTTAGAGCGTTTTACACGAAGATAAAAATGAATTTATTAATTCAAAACCCTAAAATTAAAAATCATACCAGCAGTTCAATGCAGTAATTAAAACGTAAGAAATTCGATTTGTTTTTCATACAATTTTTTGTCTGACATTTAGATGAACTCCAATATTGACCGATTGAACATATAGATTGCAAATTTGATCTTACACAAGCGACGGTTATAGTAAATAATTGGTAACTAATCAGCAAATGAATATAATGATTTATGTATGTACCAATATCAGTGGTTATTAATCCTCGGTATTTTATAAATCTGTATATATATTATGTAGAATGTACCGAACAATTTCTAGATCAGTTAAACATTTGATTTATAACATATTATAAGAAATTTAATTCAGCATGATTCCAGGATTTTTTCGTTCACCAATGGATATTTATCATAACGCTCATTGGTTAACACTAAATATAAAAATTAAATAATTATAAAATTTTTTTAGGAATATCTAACAAAAAATAAATAAATTCTTCACTTATTTTGGATACGTTTGTACACGGTTTTTGAATGCCATAACATTACACTATATAATGTAAAAAAAATCAACAGTTCTATCTTTGTTTGAAAAAATATATATAAAAAAAATATAAATTTATTTATAGAAATTATCAAGCATTATATTTGGTACAAATACCAATCCGTATTGAACTTTTATATAACCATACGTAATTATAATGTATAATATGTTAACGAAAAATAACAGAAACATACATACTGTACAAAATATGTTTAATAATACACAATATATATGTGTATAGTACAATTTATAAATTTATTCTAGTGAAAAATGACAATAGTAAAATATAAATATATCATTCAAATAATTAAAAATCTATTAAATTATATAAATTCAACGCACTTAGTATTTATCTATTTTAAATTTAACTTAAAGAAGGTCAAAAAATAATAAAAATTACATTGCATAATTTAATATTGTATTCAAAAAATTGTTTATACTTAAGTGTAGGCTAAGTGTAGATGATTTTAAACCGTGCTGGTTCCGATAGATTTTAGAGTGTAAACCTTATGGTTGTTCCTGTTTTAGTAAACATTTTATGTTCAAAGGTTAAATTTTCGGAAGTTGCCCAGATTTATTGCAGCCATTCGAACGTATTCCGCGTGAGATGTCGAAGATGATATGCATTCCGCAAAGGAAACGAATAGTTAACTGCAATAGATAAGTCGTAGTCGTACTATGCTATTGTTCATTATAATGATGTATCTCGATGCCGTTTTCGGTTTATTTTATGACTGAATTCCTAATTATATGGTTTTTTTCCTATTATTAAAAAAAAATATATAAAAGCGTTGAAAAACCAAATTAAGTGTAAGAATTGCATTTGAAACTGTCATGTCATTATCATCAGTATAGTGACCGATACTATTGTAAAATAACGTATGTGAAAGAACTTGGTTTACAAAAATAATTTTATTTTAAAGCGAAAGTGAGTTTTTAGTTGAAAATGTTAAATATATTTTAAACTTACTTTAGTTATACATTATGACATAATATAATGTTCTTGTTCAAATTATTTTATGTGTTGAACACAAAATTATGAATTTTTTGAATATATTATATTAAATCATATTTGTAATGTTGATGACTGTCGAATTTTGTGGAATACAATTATTATTTATTATTCAAACATTAGGAATTTCAAGAGCTAACTATATTAATTAAAACAATTTTGACACATCTTATTATTATATTTTTAATTTGCTATTGTAAAACAAATAATGAAGGACCACAGTCGTGCATGAGTGTAATTCTAATGAAGAAACAAAAAGAAAGGCATGTAACAGGGAAGAACGAAAATAATTGCTATTAATCAATTTCTGAATTGAATATTGAATGAAGAATTTTAGAACATATTATTTCATATAAATCATCTAGTTAAAAGAAACATATTTTTATTTATCGATAGTATAATAATATAATAATAAAAGTTTAAAATAATTTTTTTCGAACTAAAACAGAAACAACTATCTCTTAGGTTTGAGAGTATAATAGGTTGTTATGTAACCAAATGTATCCTCATCAGAATTCAAAACCTACAATAAAATGTTATTAAAGAAACGAATGAAATGCTGTAAGTTTTAATAATAATATAAATTGACAAACCACTAAATCGATTACTATATTTTTAAGTTTTCATGTAATGACTATTTCAAGAAATATTAGAAAAAGTAAAGTTTACAAAAATAAAAGGTTTTTATAAAATTACAAAATAAAATGAAATATTTTAGTTAAAAACTACAAGAACACTTGTAAACTACAGTAAATGCGAAAGTATAATAGTGGAAATCATCTTTAATATGATTTAATCAATATTGGACTTTCAATAACATGCAATTCAAACGATTGAGCAAATCATTTTTCGACTCACTAATTCTCATAAAAATGAAATGGTTCATAGGATTTTTTTTTCTGTCAAATATATAACAACTATTCAGTAAAACTGAATAATAATTAAAAACATTTTAAAATTTTATTTTATTTTGTTTTTGAGTACAGCAAGTATAAAACATTCACCGGTGCTCCACAGTATTAAATTTTTTAATTTGATTATCGTTAATTGGCTAAGTTAAGTTTATTTTCAAAGAAATTTGAACTTATTCAACCAAATATATCTAGTTCAAGCCATTGTTGATACCAACTATAATTGAAAACTTAGAAAACTTTAAGCCTCATCTTGATCTTCATGATAAAATATGTATTATAATGTTTAAAATTTTAAATATAGTACAACTGTATGATATATTATATTTATGCCATAACATTACACATGTTACGATAAGATGGTTTATTATTTTGTGTTTTTTTTTTTTTTTAATATTGGATTTCATAAAAACTTCCATGTTTATGCTTGTGATATGTTTCAAAATATCAAACTGCGAATTCTCCTTATCCGCTAAAATTTGTTTACCATATGAAATATCCACTTTTCCGATGTTTTTAATTACCCGCAAAAGATCGTGATCCATTAAAAAAATAAAAATAGTTTACAAGAAAAACTTTATGCACTCGGAACATTTATTTATGCAAACTGCATAAATACATCCGTACTTTTTTTTTTACTGCTCTTTTCCATTTAGTAGCTTTTAGTTATTTTTATTCAACTAAAAACTAAAAACTTGCGTTTACCATAAATCAGACAATATATACATTATACGTAAGGGGTGATTTTTCTTCCAAAGAAAACAGGTAATATAACAAAGTATACGAAGCATTTAATTTTTGGAATTTTCCAACCGAATACCGATATACCTATATATATTTTAATCATAAAATATCATACTCTCCTCTCTAGATCAACAAAAAAAAAAAAATAATAATAAAAAATTAAAAATTTACTTTCAACACCTTAGAACTTACATTTGAAGTATTCGGTTTGAAAAAATATTATTGCTCAACGATTTTGATAGTGGTTAAATTCAATATAAATAATTAAATGTTGACTCAAGTCCACATTTAAACGTTTGTGCGTATAATATCATAATTTTTTTGAAGAGCACTAGGCTATTTGATGGATGTAAAGAAAAAAAATCAAACATGATTGTTATTATGCTCTGAAATGTGAATTTTAACAATGAAATATATCTATAATATGGTTATTGCTATACAAGTACTGAGTAAAATCAAAAATAATAAACCAATATAAATATAATGTTATAAACTCGTATTTATTTATTATTATAAAATGAGAGGAGCTCAATACCAATTTAGATATTTATCTTATAGCTAAAGTACATACCGGTATAGTTATAAGAACAAAAATACAGTGATACACATTACATAAATAGGAACTGGTTAAGTCCCCCAATATATATATTGATTCATTCATTCTTTAATTAAAAATATAACTATTCTCGATCGAAATTTTTACCTATGATACGTTTTTTTGTACAGTAAAATTTAACAAAAATACATCGATAACGTTTATGATGATTTTTTTTCCTTATTGATTTATTAATTTAAAAATATGTCATTAAAAATATGATTTTCATAACATCATAATCGATGAATCGAGTACATAAGATACATAAATGTCTGTGCTATTTTTGAGAGAGGCATTTACCTAGGTAGATCTTATTCTTATAAACTTCAAATTTCCTATTAAATTTTAATTATGTCTATTATTCATCAATTGTGTCATAAATTTTCTAAAATAGTTATAGTTAAATGTATATAATAAATATTATATTACTTGAAAAATATTTGAATTTTGATCTATTTAAAATTATTTTTTATGCATATTATTTATATTTTAATTCATTTGTGGACGATTATAATTAGTTATGCAATGTATTATAATTAAAACATTGCAGCTATTTAAAAAATATTCCACCCTGGACGGTGGTCAAGATGCGGCTAGAGCAAAAGGTTTGCAATGACTATGTTCGACAAGGAGATTTATTATTCCAAGCTGTATACTCGACGAGACACCGTTTTCCTTTTAAACGCTAAAATTTCGACCCCTACAAATACACCACAGCAATCGAGTCGGTCGCCAGTGACAGAAGGATGATACAATCACCGTAGTGGAAAGGTAGGTCGAGCTGCAGTGCACTGCGGTACGGATTTAATACCATGTGCGAATAATAACACCGCCACCGCCGTCATCGATGATGATCTTTTGTCACCGTCGCGTATACAATGAAATACATAGTACAGTGTTACTTTTTTTATTCAATTTTTTCCTTTTTTTTTTTTGTCCCCCTTCATCCTCTTGAGATCTGCGCATAAGCAACTGGATGTATAAAATAAATCTCGTGAGCAGAATGAACGAGCGACGGAGAAAGTAAAATTAAAAAAAACCAAAGTTTATTAAAATATTCGTGTGTTGTGCGCGCGTTTTTACAATGAAAAGTCTGCGTCCATGCCCTTCGAAGTGCATGGTACAGTACCGAGAGTGAGCGAGGTAATACGAGTGCGAGTTGGTGACTGGCGGAAGGGTTGTTTTACTTGCGCAGCACATGGTACCAGTCGTCGAGTGCGGCCTTCCAGTGGCAGTGGTGGAGGCAAAGGAGCACTCGAGATTTCGCTCACTTGCATAAAATCTCACGCATTACAGTTGAAAAAGCTTTAGTGTTGGTCTCTCTTCGACCCCACCCCTCCCCACCGCCATATCGGAGTTTTTTCCTCGATGTACATGCAAATTATATATCTATACACACGCATTATTCAAATAGTAGTTGTCAAGAACTTGTGTACAGCAGTAAGCAGTGAAATCACCGTCGACCGCGGACTACATATTGTGTATACGATATTATATGAATCACCACGTATCTATCTGGAAGGAACGTCCAGGAACGCTGTTGTCCGTTTAGTTTTTCGAATTGTTTCTGTTCGATCGGAAACCCATGATTCTACCATCTCTACAGTTGTCGGTAAAGAGCACCGAGTCACCGAAATCTCATAATATATGTGAGTGCGGGAGATTTAAAGATTATGAATCGCAACCATCGTATAGCATATCGTGTATTCTAAAAGTCAACACATGAAGATATCACAATAGTTGTTGTTTCAAATATTTTGTCAGTTATAAATTAAAACGAGATCAGTGCTGCTGTATGCGAAGTTGGACCTCTGCAGTTATAGATACCTTCGATATGCCTTCGAACTATAATTGAATTCTGTTCCAATATATAGGGTTTGCTATGATCCGTGATATTTCAAACTTTTTAACTCCCACCGAAGTTTTCACATTCGAGTGACGGGGTGACTCGATGGTGAAAAGTAATATTTTTTAATCCATTAAAGTACAGCGAGTCGCAGTATAAATTAACTAAGTGGCACCTGCGACACGTGCGCTTATATAATATTTGTTTGTGTCTGTGTAGTGTATATATAATCCAATATTAGTTTACAGCCCATATTTGATGGTGTACACGTAGGTACATAAAAAAGGTTATTTATTTAACGTTCAGTATTACATTAATACTATCGTATTATTAAAAATATGAACAGATTTGAAATTAATACTCATTAGAAAATTCATTCATAGCAATTTAAATTGTTTATAGGACTATGCTGCAATAATTTCGAACTATTCAATAAGTTAAACAAAAATATATATATTTAAAATCACATTAATTAAATCAAATAACAAAAAAAAATAAATAAAATAAAAAAAAAGCTCAATTTATTCAGAATCTTTTAAAACTTGTTTATCATTTATCAAAGTTAGTAAAAAATATACGGTATATAATATGAACTCGATTTTGGTTATTAATATTATTATTAATAATACAAAAATAATAGTATCGAGCTGACCCGAAAACGCTTCGTCGTCATTATTCATAAAAAAAAAAAAAAATGTGTAAATATAATATATCCCATATAATAAGACCTTATTCGTCTAATTCACCCAGCTTGTGTTCTTTTCCGGATAATAAATGTACGTTCTTCGATATTATCTCGGGAAAATGATGATAACAATATTCATAATATACATATATATATATAAATTCGTTGTAGAGAGTGAAAGCGAATGAGAAGGACAACAGGATGACGGAGGAATAAAGAGGAGAGGAAATTAAAATACGGGCGGTGATTACGGGTGAGCCGAGTAAAATTAATGAACGGATTTATCGTCAACAGTCGATCGTGTCAACTTAGGATGGAACCGAATGATTAATTGAGGTCAAGTGTTCGGTAAATATATAAAACAAACGATGGTGGTAGAAAAAAAAAAGTAAAGCAACGCTGGAAGACAACACTGCGCAAAGTGCGCATCAGATCTTCTTCGACGACCACCCGGCCCCGGGTGGATGCGAATTAACATTTTCACTTCAAAGACGATTACGAAGGGCTCCGCGGCGAAATCGATCGATCAACGCGGTAATAGTGCGCGCGAAGAAATCAGATTTTAGACATCGACGCGAAACCGTACGGCGAGTACACTTGCAACCATCGCAGCGCCTGCCCGCGATAACGTTTCCATTGCCTGCGGTTCCGGTGAGGTCACTGATTCATGGCACCACCAAGTAAAAATGTTGGTGTCAAAATGGTTCCACAAATTAGTAACCAATTCGTAATAATTCATAACCATAAATTTGGAATTAGTAACTTAAGTATAACCGCCCAAAACCAATTTTATATTTGCGGGTGCCAGTGTTAGTTGACTCCAGCACCGAGACTCGAAAAAACGTCGTACAGTGTCCGAAACGGTGCCAACGATTAGTAACCGATTCGTAAAATAGAAAATTTATTTTGAGTGGTTATACTTAAGTTAAAAATTCCAAATTTGTGGTTACGAATTATTACTAATCTGTTAGTAATTTGTGAAACCATTTTGACACCAACATTTTTGCTCGGTGGTGGTCGGCAACTTGTTCCGGTGTTGCCCATCGTCGCCGAATTCATCGAGCGCCCGTGATGTACTGCTTCTGCGCTGTCGATGAAACGTAACGTACGCGAAAAAGACGCCGACAAATTCGACAGGATCTGCACGGCTTACACAATCGTACCCATGTACACCAAGAGCCGACACGTGTAGGAACACAATGTTGTTGGAGACCCGTCGAAAACGTTTACCCTACGTGTTTGTGTTTTTTCACGAACAATTAGCAACCGGTTACCAATATAAAAACACGTAGTCACGATAATTGCCTACGTATCGGTTAGTACCACGCGTACTACAGGCGGGCACATATACAGGGGTAGGTTCAACCCCCTCACCCCGAAAAAAATTACTTTGAAAATTAAATCAAATTATTCACTTATTAGACAGATTTGTGAATTTACCACGAAAATGGGAATTTATACTTAAGTTTATAATTTATTTAATATAAAATATATAAATTGTTTGATTTTTTTTTTTCAATTTACTTAATAGTATAAAATGCCTAGGTAATTTAATGTGCATAATAATCAAATAAATGTCTGTTATGTTCGTAACATATACTATTATTTAAAGATTTATTTATTATTATTATAATTCCTTTATATTTACTTCTGAACAAATTACATAAATAAAATTTAGATATTTAGCATAAAAATTGGCACATTAAAAAATAATGAGTAAGGAAGAAGAAATTGTTTTAATATGTTACTCTACAATGTGTATTGTAATATTTTATAACCTCCCTCCCCATAATTGTATTTTGTGTACGTGCCTGACTACAGGTACTCCTTCGGAATATTATTCAGAGAGTAATGATCACTTAATGCACTTTCCAGTTTTTGTACGATTGTTGATAATGTAAATATATTTATTTAATTTTTTTTTTTTTTTTTACTGTTTTTTTTTTTACAACACATGCTTCAGCAATTAATTTGTAATCTAAATCTACTTTTATGATACGATCGTCGGTGTACAATAAAAATTTAATTACTAAAAGCCATTTTTTTTTCAATATATTGCATTAGTACGATATTGATTTGTATTCCAATTAAAACTATAATAATTTTCTTTAATTACAACAATAACAATAATAATAATAATAATCATTGCTCCGGGGCTAAAAAAAAAATAAAAAAAAAAATACGTACATTCTCGTAAACGAATCGGTTTTACACTCACGTGAATATGATATAAGCAAAGAACGACTATGAGTTTTATTGTTATTCTAATGAAGTGTATTATAAAACACAGTCCACGTGGGAACGTTAGGGTTGCGTGCACCGGTGCACACAAATCGAACAAACGTATTGCCGTGCACGACAGCATGTATCGGATAAAAGTAAATGCACGGACGTTTTACCGGATAAATTTACGTAAATTTTATTTTTAACCATTGTTACGAACGAAGGAACTTTTGTTTACGGTGTTTTTTTTTTTCAAACATGATAGCATTTATTTAGGTAGTCTTTACGAGTGCGGACGCATAGTGATAAGCCACGGTATCGTTTATTTTCACGATCGGTTTGATTATGATAACGATTTCGTTTCGAAGTCTAGAACTTTATTAGCCTGTATGGTTCATTTCCCGGTTGGTATGCTTTCCATTTTGTAGCAGTCCAACGGGTATGCCAAAGGGATGTTTGAGTAGGAAAGAAAATAAGAGCCGAGAGTTACGATCGCCGCGATACAAGTAAATAGTATTATGTCGAGTCAGACGGTGTTACGAGGACTTTCCGAGATCGCAGTGACCGACTGGAAACACGCGCCCGACGACTGGAGGTTGTTATCCGCCGTAGGTATTTATACGTATATGTGCGTTTGTGTGTGTGTTTGTATAAGCGGATGATGACTATTTACGTTAAGTTCTATAATAAAGCAAGTAATGATCCGAAAAGGTTTTCCTTTCTTATTATTATTATTATTATTATT
This sequence comes from Sipha flava, assembly GCF_003268045.1. Classification (NCBI taxonomy): domain Eukaryota; kingdom Metazoa; phylum Arthropoda; class Insecta; order Hemiptera; family Aphididae; genus Sipha; species Sipha flava. Next base: position 801,201 of record NW_020273108.1, read on the forward strand.
TTTGAAATTTTGTTTCCCCCCTCTCTGTTTGGTATTTAGTTTGACAGCATTATTTCATCTCTGGAGACGTGTCAACGTAATGGTTGTCATGGTAACCGTGCTGAAACATTGATGAGTACGATAATTACACTGATAAGATAAGTTCTTATTGATTTCTCTCCGAACTGTAAGTGTGGCCTAGTTTTAGAACATTACCATCTGTTCGTCGTCTCATGCATCATGATAAAACATAAAAATTGCCACCCGCCAAGAGCACAATGTGAAAAATGATGGGTTAGGTTCGGTTTGCCAAGTTTTCTCACGAATTTGTATTATTTAATATAAAATTTTCATAATTGACATTAGTTTTTCGAAACGATAACTCAACTCGAGAAAAGAAACCAATTTCAACGGAAATATTCACATACCTACCGATGACGGGATAGCAAATGTTTAGTTCGTAAAGGTTATCCGTTTTCTTTCTCAAAAAATAAATAAATATACTATTGACGAACAAATCGGTATTAATTTACATACCATATATGTATACACTATTTCTTAAAATGATCGATTATTTAACTGTGGTTCGCAATAATAATTACAATATTGACTTAAAAGTGTTTTCCGATTTTATTTATCTTTATAAATAAACACCTCACCTTTATAAATAAACAACAGTTTTGCTGCTAGTTTTGGAACGAGCCATATTATACTTTATGGACTGCAGAATAACGGAATTTATTATTAATTACATAAGTTATAAAGTACTGAGCAAACTTTTAATTATGATAACAAAACTCTTAAAAACTAAATTCGGTGGTTATATAAAAACCCGTGGTGTAATATATATATATATATATATATATATTGTTTATTTGAAATAGAACAAAGCGTAGTGCGAAAAATTAATCACATTAAACTATAATTATTATTAATTAATGTAATATTATTACATTGAATTATATAAAAAAAAAAAAAATCAATTCTACTGGAAAAATAATAATATTATTTCAGCATTAGATTTTTGAAATCATTTCGTTTAGTCTATTTAAGGAAATGGTTCAAGCAATTAACGTTACTTATTGATTTTAATGTAATTTTGCTTCTTCCAAATTAATACAAAGAATTCTCCATCGTTTGTATTCAGATTAAACACCAAGTTTAAATACTTTACAATTATTATATTATGTAATACTTGTTAGTTCAAATATAATTATTATAATGTTATTATAAATGACGCTCCATCGTTAAACATATTAATCATCTGTTCCTTAAGAAACACTTCCGACGAAACATTTTATTCCTAAGAGGAATAATTAGTTGATATGATTATTATTAATTAATTTAAATATTAGAATAAATTCGTATTATAATGCGATTTTCGTAACTGAAACTCGATTAGTAAAACACATATCGTACCATATAAAGACCAATAATAACAAAACTATTGGAACTGTAAAACCGTCAGATGCAAATACTGGTTTATAAATGTACAATTTTTTTCAATCCCATTGCATGGTTTTAAAAATTAACAAAGAAGTATGATGATTCGATAAGGTATTCAAATTATTTATTCTTTTAACGAATTACAATTTTGTATGTTGATACGTTTAAGAATGGTTGTTCTATGAGTTTTAAATTTCCAACTAGGTATTATGATTTATAGAATCAAATACCTTGGATACATTTTAATATTTTCAAGTCTTTAATCCTAAATGTTTTTTATTTAGATTGTGTATTATATTATCTGTTTTCTTAACTCTATTTTTTTATTTATCCAAAAGATTTTATTTCCAACATTATGATTAATAATTTTGATGAATGATTCTTACAATAAATATTTATACAAATTAATATAACTGTTATATTATTAATTATATGAACACAATATGTTGGATATGACTAAAAATGATATGAAGGCTGTTGGTGTGTGCGTACGGGATGTAGAAAATCGAGACGGTGAAGGTTTAATACAAGGGTCATCGACCTCAAATAGTTGGAAAAAAAGCGAAAGAGAAGAAGAAGAATAAACATAATATGTCTCACGAGGACTTATTAATTGTAATGTACCATATGTCAAAGAAAACATAAATACTTGAGTTCATAAAAGCAAATCAAAATATTAATTCTCAAACCAATGAAACTCAATTGAAATAATCAGAATTTTAACCATCTTAATTACAACAATAATTGTTATTGAAATCCGTGAATTCTTGTAGAGCATAATATTGTGTAACGAAAAACGTAAAAAAGTTATATCAATTAGGTTCATGTCATCATTACGCTAGTTAATTTACACTTCATAAGACAGATAATTTTTAACGTGGTGTCTAAATTATGTTTATTGTATATATTTTTAACATATTATGCTACGGCAACATTACAGTTTATTGATTTCAAGATATCAGTTAAGGTTTAATTTTGTTTGATACGGTTTTTATATAACGATTTAAGGTTACGTGATAGTTCATACAATGCATCGATTAGAGTAATATTAAAAACTAATATAAAAAATTCAACCTTAAGGCGACATTTTATGAGTGAAATACGATAAACACTTCCTGTCAACGTATACAAACGGTATTCTTAAAATACAAGTAAAATGAGCTGTTTCGGATTCTTCGAATTATTGCAATGATTAATCGTAGCTTTTGAACATCAGTAAATTGAACAAGTCGACGTCATATTATATAAATGACGATAAATTATGATCGGCTGAAATGAGACACAAAAATATCGGAACAGTCGTACTTATAGTACTATCTTCTTTTCGTGTCTTCTCGTAATAATAGTGTACTGTGTTAAACAACAGTTTTACTAAAAAAATGTTATCATCTAAACACGAAATAATACATATAGGCGTGTTACATATAATCAATTCAAATCTCGATATCCTACCGTACCGGGAGAAAATAAATTATTCATCTCATGTTTTTGGTATAAAAAAAAAAAAAAAAAAAAACCGTATATATAAGCGATTTCTTGACAAAACACCTCGGTAATATATTGATGTATGCGCGTAGCGCTCGTACAAAAATAACGAATACTGAAAAAAAAAAAAGTATGTATATCGATATAACTACAACTGCATTTTACGCGACTCGTGAAGAAACCTACTGAATTTCCGAAAAGCACTATAAACGCTTTTAGCCCTTATGTGATTTTTATAAAACGTTAGCGCCGTTCGTGTGCAGAAAAACGAATCGAGTTCGATTATACTCGCATGATGGTCTTATATATATATAAATATAGAGAAAGTTCTTCTTTCGTCCGTCAAACGTGTGCCGTTCGAATAATGAAACGATACTTTTCTCTCGTACACGAACCCCGTTAGAGGAATTAATTTCTAACGAATGAACTGCAATACGATTATCTCCGCACAATCCCATGTGTATATATTATGATAAATCGAAAACGTTTTGTACTTCGTCTCGTACGGGAAAATTCTGCATTTTACGGCCATGCCACGGCCGAAACACGTGTGTAACAGATTCATCCGCATACGCGTATTATAATATGTTTACATGTATTCACACGGTCGCGTAATGCACATAATGCGAATTTACATGGCAAATGTTCGACACCGTGTTAGGTATTCTTTTTTATTAGTACTAAATCGACTGTTGCGAATCGAATCTTTTAAATAATGTACGCAAATTGCTGCGGATCGGTACGTACAATAATCGATATAAGTACATTTATATTTATTTATACCATGATGTGAGTGTGGGTTTCTGTGTGTGTGTGTGTGTGTGTGTGTGTGTGTGTGTGTGTGCAGACATGTATGTACGTAAATATCTATACGTATCCACGTGTTTGTGCGTAGGAGGAAATCGTAGGAAATATCATGCTTGAATTTCGTTCGCGGAGAAAATCGTAAAATGATAAAGACCGACATCCGAGCGTGTTGACATTCACGCAAATATTATAACGTATGAATCCACGCAAGCATATAATGTTTTCTGTTAAATAATCATAACCGGTCGTTCAATACAATTTTTACGTGTTTGGCAAACGTTCTGTTTCATGCAAATAGAAACTGACGATGGAAAACTCACTATTATTTAAATAAACTGCAATAGTTGTTTTGATTTGATTTCTTCTCGATTTTTGGTATTTCAATCTTATTAAACTAAATTAAACGAATAATAATTATGTCGCTTATTTATTTTTTTTTATTTTACATAAACGATCTACATAATTATCTGCACAATAAGTTTATACAATAAATGTACAAAAATGATACAAAGTGGTTGATTTTAAAAAGTACCCATTTGTGCCTCTTGACTAGTTTTTTTTTCCTTATAAAACATTTGATATTAGTATTTAGTTTTTAATTATGAAACCATTTTCTATTTAACCTGCGGAATCGGGTTTCCTGGAATTGTAGGAATGGAATGATCTTTCATAGGAAAGTCGGGATGGGTTTAGAATTTTTTTATGAAAGCGTAAATGGAAAACTCGTGCTTCCTCTTTTATGGTTTTCATATGAAAATCGTAAAGATTTTCAAATGCTTGTGTTAGTGTTAGAACTTTGTGTCGGGCCCCATAATTAAAGTCTATATATCCGGATTGGTTTCAGTGAGGCATTATAAATTCGGGAATTTGATGTTAATGGTGGTAGGCTAATTTTTCATTAAAAGAGGTCTAAGCATACGCACACGATCATTTAGGGTTAGTCTATTAGTTCAAAGGTGTTTGTTCCACTTTAGCCGTTTGTCGAATATTAATCTCCCAAGTAACCGACAGTGTCGAATGTAAGAATCGGTATTTTGTTATGTGTAATATTTGGGAATATTTCTTAACTAAGCGTAAACGTTGCATGTGCTGGTTTATTTAATACAGTAATTTTTATACCATTCGGACAAAATATTAAGATGCGTTTACAGATTTGATGAATCAATTAAAGGATCTTCATTGATCGACTTATCAACAGCGTAATAATTGACTATGGTTTGTCACATAGTAGGTTGGTCAGCAACATAGATATTAAAAAGGATGAGGAATAATTTTACTATGCTCGAACGTTTTAGTAAATAGATATTTACTAGATTTTATTGAAAACACATTTCATTGTCAAAATAAAACAAGAATCGATTCGAAGCCCTATTTTATTTCACAAACAAAAAAAATCAAAAAATCAGAACTTGGTTTTAGAAAATTATTATCTGAATATTTATTCGTAAGAGTGAGCTGCTTATATTGCGCACGAGCCAAATGTAAGAATTATAATCGAAAAACCCAAAACAACTCAACGGGACGTTTAAAATACGTCCGTGAAGTTGGCCAATCCAATTTGTCTTATCGATTTCAAGCCTTCACCAATATTTAAGAACTTATTTGGAACTATTTAATACCAGGTTTTCAAAATTTGGGAACCCACACTTTTCACCTTTAAAAAAAGTTATTCGACATAATCTGACAAATCGGTTGCGATTGCGATCTCGTGGAAGTAATAGCTTAGTATTATTTTTTTTTTTTTGCCCACAATTTGGAGAGTTTACGTCCGAGGGGGCATTTTTTCGTTTCGCAAATATTTAATATGACGGTCAAGTTACGGCATAACTTAAACCTAGGTATCTCTAACATTGAGTACACGGAACTTTTTTTTTTAAGTCTATTTTTAGGATATTCTATTGATGGTATAATATCTTTTAAACTCAAGTATTCACGATGGCTATTTTCATGTTTCTCTCTTTTTAAATTCCAGTTTTATTGCGAATTGACCATGATTGGATATAAAAACAAATCCGTCCGATAATTTTCAATAACACACGTCACATGCCGAATATCCAATATCCATCGATCGGAAATATTCCGTATTAAAGAATTGATCGACCGTCGTGCCGTTTTTCGATTTAATTTCGATTATGCGAAAGTACTCGTAATTCGATGTCTTTGCCTCACAAGAGTACATAAATATTTTACAACACGCATAACAATATGATATCACAATTGTTGGCTAAGTATTTGACGGTTAAATTTATACACACCAAATACCGATCAACTGCGCATTGGCATCGGCCGACCGATGATAAATAACACGGCCGGAAAACGTATATTCTAAGTAAATAAATAAAGAAAAAAAGAAAATCAACATTCAAAATCAGTCCAAGATGTGTACGTTTCCCAAATGAACGTGTATTCTGAAATGCGCATTCCGCCGACTGCGTTTTTGTCTCGAATGGATTTTCTCACGTTGCGGGTTTTGATTACTTAAACACTCGTGTTTGATTCGATCGTTTTCTGCGTGCATATCTAATTGAAAACAATACATTGTAAATAATACAAAGTCTGTTTTTATACGAATAAAACGAAATTTACATAAAACGTACCGTGACGATCATACCGCCGTTTCGCGCACCACGAGCATATATTACATTCGAGCGCTGCAACCGCGGCCGAATAGCAATACGGCGAAATAAGATATAATAACTACCGATCCTCGGATTGTTGAAAATGGTTCATATCTCTAAACGGGGTATTGTAAATTCCGCCCGAAATAAATAGGTAAAAACAATGACTACGGTAAATTCCGCCCTAGAAAATATCCAAGTAAAAAAAAGGTTCATGTAAATTCCACCCGGATGTGTTTATTAATTATCAATTTTTTTCGGGCGGAATTCACATGTATGTTTCTTTACTTGTATATATTTTCGGACGGAATTCACGTGTACCTCATTTTACCTGTAGAGTTCATTTCGAACGGAATTTACATGCGCCCCTCTAAACGGAATACGATGCGGTACACGCACACAACATAACAGTATAGTACCTACACTATACGTATACCATTATGTACCGTGTACTACGTAATCGGTTGTACACGTAAACGTATGCATAAAATATGCGGCGTACGCTTATTTATTATAGCACTTACCCCGTTCAGCCTTAACCAAATTTAAACTTTCGCAAAATCTCATATTTATTTTCTCGCGCAAACACTTTGGTACGTTATCCGAGTCAACGTTTCGACGGGGAATCATAAATATTTAAACGCGACGCCAATTATTTATTCATACGCGTTTAGCGGCGGCGTGCGCGGAAACTTTTCCGGGAACTACTTAATAGACAATATTTCAAACGTAACCAGACCGAAGAATGCGCGCGGATTTGACGCGTGCACCGCGCGCGAACGGGATAATTGATCACGAAATCGCTCGAGTGCGTATCGTACACTTTCCGTACGATATGTATCGTGTAATCGCGTCGGTAGACAACGGAAATGTTGACGTCTGGAAAGGATAGACGAAAATCACCGTTCCCATCGCTCTAGCGGGTTGCATTCAATTATCTGAACTATATGTAATTATTTAATCATGCGGTTAACGGAAAAATAGTTTAACTGTTTAAACGGGAATCGCTCTTATGAGTTTTTCAATTAAATGTGCTTGCAGTCGAACTTTAAAAATAATCGATTTTTTTTCTTTTTAGTTACAAATGTCTAGGTATTGAAATTCAGTGTTAAACAGAACGATCGAATAAAATGATAATAAATATAATGAACAAATAAAATGATTGATGGTTAAGGAAAATTATGATTTTTTTAAATTCAATGATGTATTCTTAAAATAAGAAAAAAAAAATTAAATTACGATATTGTAAAAATACTTGGTGTATTGATACGATTAAATTAATGAATAAAAAAATGAACGAAATAGTATAAGGAAAAAAAGCGTCAGTGGAATCGATATAAATATAAGTATTATAAAATTTACGGTATATCTGTTCTAAGACGTATTATATAATAAATGCCAACCACAAAATAATATAGTATAAAAAATCATTTATTTAAAAAACTTATATTTTACTGCATCCAGAAACGTGCTTAGAAGAAAAGCTTGGTTGTTCAAACTAGCCTCGAGTTTTTAACAAATTTAGAAAAAAAAGTATGGCTTATCTTATATAAATATAAAAACCCAATACCGCTAACTCACTAATTATCGCTACATCTCAGAAACAACAAACTGAATGAATTTGCAATTTTACATAGTGATTCCAATAACACGCTAAATGTACAATAAGAAAGAATATTCCAAAACTCAACTCTTAAGGGGGTAAAAACAAAAAATGGTAAATAGGAATAGAAAAAATTGCCTAGCCAGAAGCACTAAGACAATGACTATGACATTTGGTGAGTAGTTTTGTTTTATGATGTAGATACCTCAAATTATGATTTTTTACACTACATCTCATATACGACAAAATGTACGAACTTGAAATTTAACATAGTGGTCTCTCAAATACTCCAGAAGTATAATATAAAGGAATTTAAAAAAAAATTATTGGCACCGGTAAAGACGATTCCATGATGCAAAACCGGATGCAAAACCGGATGCAAAACCGGATGCAAAACCAGTGTACTGAAATTTCGTTTTATTTAACGTATAACCAACATAACAGGCTTAAAATCAGTTCTGTGTCGTCTGCCGTTGAGCACGCACGTTCACTACGTCACGCGCTCAATTATTATCAGTTTATTATTTAATTATATTCACGTGTTTTGCACGATAATACATAGACCCGTCTGTCATGTGCCGCGCTACTACACTGAAGTCGACTAAACGGAATTTGTCGTCCTCCTCTTCATCAAATCTCAATTCAAGTCTAAAGAAAAGTAAATCTTATGTGTCGTCAAATCGGTTCGCTCCCCTCACCATGGCTGATAACCTCCCCGAGGTTTTTAGTCCCCCTCCCGTCACAGTCTCACCTTCAGCTCAACATGAACCTAGTACTCTACCATCGAAACACCTTGGTGATGAAAAAGTCGAGGTTACGAGCATGTCTGCACCGCCAATTGTCATAAGTAATGTTATTAACTACTCCTCCTTAAAAGCAGATCTAATATCTCTGGTGGGTACCGATGGCTTTACGGCTACCGCCAAGAGTTCCTCTCTTATTATCAAACCTCATAATTTTGATGGTTACAATAAACTAGTCGATTACTGCAACGAATCGGATTTAGAATGCCATACGTGGGCACCCCGTCATATCCGCCCTTTCAAAGTATTTATCCGTAATCTGCATTATACTATTCCTGTTGAAGATATAGAAAAGGACCTCCGGGATTTGAACTTCTCAATCATAAGTATGCTAAACGTCCGCTACAGAATCAGTAAACAAGCTCTATCTCTATTCACCGTTGTCCTAGAAGCAAGGGATTTTAACCGGAGTATCTTCCAAATATCCTCTCTCCTTAACTCCAAAATAGTTGTCGAAAATCCGCATCAATCCCGTTACCCTCCTCAATGCAAACAATGTCAGCGATACGGTCACACTCGCTCCTACTGTAGCGAATCACCACGTTGTGTCAAATGCAGCAACAACCATTTCATCGAGGACTGTGTCAAATCTTCGGAACTACCTGCAAAGTGTGCGTTATGCTCTGGCGCACATACCACAAACTTAAAAAGTAGTCCTTCATTGAAGAAATTTATGAACACTTATCATAAGAATCATAAGAATGGTCACCTCAAGACCATACCACCTGTACCACCATTAGTGCCCTCAAAGATGATCTTGCCAGTCACAGTGGAGTCCCTGTCCACGCACACCCGACACAAAGAAAAATCCAGGATCAAAACATACGCAGAAGCAACTTCAAGCAACTCAAACAATTCTAATAACGAATCTATATCAAATATTTTATCTCAATTTGTTACACAATTACATTCCCTCATTACTCGATTAATTTCACTTTTATCCACACTCTTAAACTCATTACTATCTAAGAATACCGTCTCTTCTTAATTATATCTTCCCGAATCCAAATTAATAATCATTATTTCTTATCAACACCTTTTGTATACTTTACGTTTAGTTATCACCAATTGCTATTGCCTCAATGTTATTTTAATTTCTTAATTGGTTTATGTAATCACTATCTGTAATTGTTGAACTGTAATAGTTAATAACTAAAGGTTCTAAAAAAAAAAATAAAATAAAAAAAAACAGGCTTAAAATAATGCATAGTAATAATCATTTAAAAACTTGTCCCGGCCAAGATTGCTACGTATGAATCCAGGTAATTCAGTTAGTGTTTTTAAACAATTTATGTTTAATATCTTAAACATTTGCCGGGGTTATTTATTTAAACTATTATCGATCTATCTAGTACTGAACAATTAATTATTACCAAAACTAGTATGTTATGAAATAAATGCATTTGAAATATGTGATAGTAATAATATTGAATACCTCCTCCCACCACGAAAAAAATTGTAAGCACGCCTCTGATCGCACCAAATAATCAGCATGTAACAATCTAAGTGCAATACAGTTGAAAATATTATTGTGTTCGTTAAATTCGTTACAATTATATTAATTTCGATTACAATATAGTGTGAATACCTTCTGCTAGGTAATCGATTGTTATGTGTATTTAATACGTGTTTGGTTTTGTGTTTTAATTTTACGTAGATATTGTTCGGATTTTTCATTTTGTACCGCGTATTGTGGAATAGTTATACAGTTCACGTGGATCAACGTTTACTCTTCGTTGACCAATATGTTGGCCAGCAGCTGGCGTAGTGATTTAATATAAAATAAATAAAATACGAAATTATATCATTTTGTGGTGGGTAGGGGAATGAAAATTATATTCGGCCAAGTCTGGTCTAATCCAACTCGGATATTTCCCGTATAATCGTTCGGGAAAACCTATGATCATATACAATGGATGGAGTTATCGCATATCACACCTATAGAATGAGTTGAAGTCAACATAACTATAGGACCGGTGACATCTGGGCATGCGTGCATGTTTATCAAATATCAATCTGTTTTCCAGTTTAAAATTGAATTTTGGCATCACTAATTCTGAATTTATAAAACAATGTTATTAATCATCATTATGAAGTAGCAAATACAATATAATTAATAATATTATTATAATAATGCCGAATAAAAATCAAGATCCTTATAATAACCATCGAAATAAATTGATACAATTCATCATTGAGCTATATATATATATATACGAGTATATATATATATATATATATATATATATATATATATATATATATATATATATATTATTAAGATTAACTCATAATGAATACACTAAAATGATTCTATTTAAAAATCAGTAATATCACTAATATCTATGAAGTAATTATTATCCATACTATTTATCTGTATAATACCTTCTTAATTATAACTACACTAGTTTCAAGTACAGTTATAATTATTATTTTAAATTTACCTGTCATGCACATGTTAAAAGTTAATCTTAGCCCGTTTTATTCATCAAAATAAATTATTATTATTACCATCATTAATACCCTACAATATTACATTTACATTTTATGATAAATCGTATTACGCATTATAAGTAGAAATAAATAAGAATTAAAGAAACATTTGACGAACACTTAAACTTTATAGTTGATCGCGATCCTGTTCAATAATCAACTAATATTTGCGCCAAAAATGAATGATTAGATAACACGCGCATGCGCATATCAGTGCAATCCTACTGTTAAGCCGGGTTCACACGGAGTCGTAAACTGGACGAGAATACTACTATTAGGAAAGTTGGTCGTGATCACTACCTGGTGTGAACTGGTAGTCGTGGTAGTAGGAGTCGTCAACAACCAAAAATAGATCGGTCGTGATTACTCCGGCATGTTGGATCGAACACGACCGGTTAAGTTGTGAATCACTTACCCAATGTCAAATTTTTTGCATACATATATATATACGTATTTGTTTCGTTTTTCGTAGGCGTTAAATAATAAAATGTATTAACTTATAATTTATTAATTAAATTAATTAATACATTTTATTTTTATATAATAATAACATTTCCTACGTCAGCGTAATGTCAGTGTACAAAATGAATACTTAACAAACAATTTAATTTGTTGAAATGTATCGCGATGCGGAATGTTTGTGGAAAATAAATTCTGATGTGTACAAATACAGATATACAAAAGATGGAGCCTTAAAAAAAAATATGCGACGAAATGGGTATCGATGGTTTCGGTATTCATGAAATAGCCCAAAAAATTAAAAACATTGGATCAGTTTATTATTAAGAATCGAAAAAAATAAATAACTCTAAAAAATCAGGAGCATCTGCAATTGATATGTGTGAACTGGGGGCCGTAAATTATCGGTCGTGCGATTCAGGCAGTCGTGAGACATGCGTAGAACGAGTAGTATTCTCGCCCAGTTTACGACTCCGTGTGAACCCGGCTTTATGTTGGCTTCACAAATTATTTGTGTACGACTCCGTCCGTTGCACATGAGATCTAAGGGGAAAACGTACCATCAGGGCGTGCACAGGGTATTCGGCAGTCGCGACGTCGAAAACGTTTTATTTACGAGACGATTTAACGCGCAATATCGTACCGTTGCCATTACGAGCCGCCGGCACGAACAAGGTTCACCGAGATTAGTTCGGTCGCTTACGCGTACTACAAGTGGGTACATCAGCGAACCGAGATAACGTATTCGTAAATCTATTCGGAGCGGTACATAATTCATACGGTTTTCAACGCGGCTGCGATTCGTCAATAAATCATAAACGCCCGGTAGTTACACGTCCGTATACCATGTGTTCATTCGCATGTAGTATCTCCGCGGAACACGCGTGTGCGACGTCGAGTCGAGGAGTAAGGGCTGGACTGGACAGGCGGGATACCGGGAGTTTCCCGGTGGGCCGCTTGTTTGAAATTAGGCCTCTTTTATTCGTTGGAAAGTATTTATTTTTTTTAAGCTTATCGGTTTAGGCTCATCGTGCTGACAGACATAAACGCATTTTCTAATGCGCTTGTATTAGAAACTGTCGAAAATTAAATAAAAGGTATTTTAATTTTTAATAGTTTTTTTTAGGGTTGCTTTTATACCTTTGACATATCTAAGTGGGCCTTTTTTTATTTTCACGGTAAAAATTTCAGATCCAGTCCGGTCTTGCAAGGAGTTACTTTTTTTCATCGTTCCGCCGCGTGCAGCTTCCGATACCAGCCCCCTCCTCCCCCCCGGATCGAGATGTTAACAATGTTTGACGGCGGTCGCCGATGGATCGAATACGGGGTAACTAATATTCAGAAATGTAAGCGTTAAAGTAAACAGAATCCTTCTTCTTTAATTTTGACAAGTCGAGCACTGAAACCGTACTCTTCACGATACTGCCGTCACCGGATCGCTTTGAACGGACCGCTGCAATATGTTCGGTTGTACGCGTTCCCGATCGAGTTTTTGTATTGCGTGAATTGCACGCTTAACGTCCGTCCTCCAAGCGAAATTTCCCTTTGAAAGTACAATATTTACGGTCGAGTTAGTACGACGGCGTCGTGTGAACATACGAATTTTGTTAAACACGTATTACATGCGTTCCCGGTGCAAATACGTTCGAATAACGGAATGAAATATGATCGCGTTTCGAAAACCGTAACCGTAAGCCGTTCTAAAAACACTGCGCGTTAAGTTCGACCGGTCGAAAATCGGACGAAATAAATTATTCCGTTTATTCGTCCGGACGTGCTAACGAGTCTTCCCCGCGCCTCGTCTTCGTAGGACCGCAATGCACTCGCCACCCACTACGGCGTATACGATATAATGTTCCGATGCTACAAGTGGCGTTTGCTGCTGGGTACAGATAACGCGGAAAGTCATTTAGATGTGTTTTCGAAACAATGGATGACGTTTATAAAATTATGACTTCGGATTACTCCGGGATCAACGTTGGCAGCGGAGAGGACTCGAACAAATATTATATTATATACTATTGTCGCTGTTGGATTAATAAACACAGAAGGAATGGATATTTTGTTTTTCAAATATTACTTTTTGAAAATTCCATTTCGATATAATTTGAATTGTAATTCGGCCGGGTGATTGCTAAAATTAATGGAGATTCGTACCACTAGCTCTGCGGAACATATTATTTCCGGTTTTATTGCAAATGGTTTTCGTACAGTATAAAATATACAATAATATAATGCGAGAATATATATGAATATTTGTATATAATTTCGATGATCAAAAAGCCCATCTAACTGCCCGACGTTGTGCGAAATAATATTCATGAAAGATAAATCATCTAAAAAAAAATATAATTGCTTCATGTGTTTAATAAAATGTATTTTCGATAATGCTAATAACATCGATCACTGTTGAAATGTTTTAATTTTGTTGAATATAAATTCGAAATACCTAAAATCATCTATAGTTTCCGGACATTTAATTTGTCTGACCATGTCATAACATTTCATTGTCATATGCGCACAAGCACACAAAAACGTAAGAACAATACAAGACTACGATTTCAGTGCACGATTCTGCAAAACCTTGCATTGATAACAAATGGTTTGAAAACCATAAGACCACAGCAATTGTCACGGTGCAGCGAATATGGAAGCGATCGAGGATTTCGTTTCGTTCGATCGACGTCTGATTCTACACACTTTTTGTTATATATCTTTGTTTTGCGCGTTTTATCTTCGCAATACCAATGTGGTTATAAATCATAATGATTACGTCACGTGCTCATGACCACCACGGACGATTGAGGGTGAATTCCTTAATGGTTTTGGGCAAGCGCGCGTTGCAAGAAAACACGATACTTCTCCGGTGTCGGATCTAAATCTCATGAGGCAGGGATGCAAATACCAGTTAGTGAGCAATTAAAAAAACGATTTTTTCGTAAAAGTTTCTTCTCTCCCCGTTTTCGTGCATAGATTTTAAATAGGCCCTTTTAAAAATTTCGATTTATAAATTCACTGTTAAAATTCGTTGAATGAAATACAATGAAGAAATATCAAAAAAAGAAAACTAGTACGCAAAAGCAAAAAAAAAATAAATAAATAAAGAAACAGACAATTTCTGTTTTATATTAAGGATTTTAGAGTCCCCATAGAGCTTGCGTATCCGGTAAATCGTACTCCCTGAAACCCCATTAAATCCGGTACTGCGTTTCCCGACAGCAACCACACGGGATACAACGCATTTACTGCTAAAGTGATACCGTCACGGTGGGAAAAGTATTGAGGACCATCAAAGTTATCGTGGGATCAACTGACCTGTATGATAGACGCATAGTAGTGTGACGGCGAGTCCGAGTATACAATTCATATTGCTAAACCAATCGCAATTGTACTTCATGACGTTTTTATTGGAAAATCACGGCTGTAACGACATTGCGTCGTCGCGTCAAAACGTTATTTCCCCCGACTGAAACACACGAAACACAAAAGTTACAAAACATAATACAACAATTTTATACATATATATATATATTCAGGCTGAAAATGATGTATGATGGAAAAAATAAAATAAAATATCAAAGATTGAATTGTTATGTGTATAAATATATATATATATATATATATATATAATAGATATCTTTAAACTATATATACAATAATATAATATTATATTATCCTTTTGGGTACGTGGCGGTAGTGAACGACCAGGTAGGAGGGAAGAGGGTTATTTTTATTATACAGTTATAACGTCGTTTTTTTCCTATTTTCGCTAATGGAATACGATTATTATCATTTTTTTATTTTTATTTGTTCTACATCATATCGAATGCTCATAAATCTCGATGTATTTTTTGTTTAACGTCGTCCGTTGAAATTGAATTCGGGTTTCCGGGAACTTTATTTCATTAAGTCCCATCGGATCCCCAGCAACCGACATCGTCGCAGCACCACCGGATCTCGTCAAAAGTGTAATATAACAATATTACAAGTGAATGGTTTTTTTTTTTTATTATTATTATTTTTTTTCACTCGATCGAATCGCTCAGCGAGAAGAACTCCGTACTACCGACAACGTTTACCCGAAAATATTTACCTGCATGTCGTGGGAATGTGGCACGCATCGTGCACCACGACAGTGGCATATTCATGGGTTTTTTTTTTGAGGGGGGTCAGTGGGGGTCAAACCCCCCCCCATGAACCAGAGATAGTAAATTAACTTTTACACGAAACATTTATAAATTTTAGAATTTTGACTTGGAAATCATATTAAAAGTTTGTATAAACACTATAAATGTATAATACAAACTCTGCACACACACACACACGTCATAATATTATGATCATATTTAGATACTTTACTGCTACTTTGATAATTTTTGCTTAGGAACATATTATTTAGGTTTTCTACAATGGTTGACTCTAAATCGATTGTCTGGTCCCGATAACTGAGATAAAAGCGATATCATTGTTTGTATTGAAAGTTTATTTTGAGTGTATCTATTGCATTCGCGGCTCGCCGATCATTTAATACAAGCACTTTATTGTGTAAAACTAATAGTTATTAGGTAATAGTTGGTCGTTGCCCGTTGGTGTCTCGCTGTTTTACTTACTACTCGTTTATTCGTTTATATTTGACATTTGTATTCCATTATATTTGTTTTATTTTAATTTTACATCATTCTAAGACGTATAAACATTCCATTATGGTAAGATATTTTTAAAATTTAATTTTTAGTATATCTAAGTGATTGGACAGAAAATATTCTAATATCTAATATTTATGTTCCTATATTAGTTCCGAGTTTCTAAATTGTTATTATTATTGTTATTTATTATAATAGGCAAATTATCTAAAAAATAAACAGATTAGAAAAATTAATTATTTTTTTTTACCTGAGTCAAAAAACTAAAGTCAACCAGACTTAAAAATACCGAGATCAATACAAATAATAGTTAAAATGATAGTGATAAGATTAAATATATATAAATTTACTGACCCCTCCACCCCATAAAAAGTTCCTGACTACGCCACTGCACCACGAGCAAGACAGTCTTGCGACGGAATTATTTTTTACACGCAATCACCTTGCGTAACACGTGTACCTTCATTAGACGAACGCGATTAAAAACAAAAAACAACGGAAGGAAAACGTAGAATTCGCCGTCTATGTAAAACTGTTCATTTCGTACCGTACGTGTTAGCGAACGGGTCGTTGCAGAATTCATCACGAATATAAGACTGTTGACTATTTTAACTATTCAGATATTAAAGTAAAGGTATTACACATATTATCGGTACTATAATATTATATGCTTATACCGTTTACATAGTTAGTGGTATACGGGAGTACGCGAAGCCCCGATGAGCGGTCATCGGTTACACGTTACATTAGCAGCATTTGGTCCGCGCAAGGTAGGATCACTTGCGATTTTTTATTATTATTTTTTTTTTTTTAACAGTGGTCATTGGCTTGCTCGCCAAATTATTAAGCCCGTACGCAGTACTATGATACTATGATAATAGAACGTACACACTTATTGGTTTATACCTTTATCACTTTATTCAGTCGATTATTTAATGTATTATTTATTGTTTTAAATTTTAATTAATTAAATTTAATAAATGTAATTTATTAATTTAACGACAAATAAAAAGTAGATACAATTGTTTTAATGGTACACATACTGTTAAACGGCTTGATGAATTAGTTGGAAAAAATGTGGATTGTTTAATTGTTGGTGTCAAAAATGCCTGATAATTTTGTGGCCGGGATACAAGTATGGGTATCAAAATATTAATTAAACTGTGGGAGAATGGGACGCTTGAATGATAAAAGGGTAACTGGAAATGCACACAAACGACGCGTATCGTCGTAATGCACATGAATTGGATATCGTACGCCGTAGTGTTTAAACCGTTGATCCATCCAATCGTTTTAGCATCCGATCGCAACAAAAATTTTAAAATTATATATTATGATATCCGTATATGCTCATGGTACAGGCGTTCAACTGCTGCGATTCTATTATTTAGAAACCTAATCTAAAACCGACGTTATCGTTTTACAAGTATACGGCTCATCGTAATCAACACATATACTGTACTCGCGAAATTTCAGAAACACGACAGAAGTGTCTGAAAAACGAAATAAAATATACAGATCAGTATAATTCTGACTTATCGAATCCGATAAGATAACCATTTTCCAGATGTCTTTGACTATGGCAGATTGTCAAAACTATCGCAGTCCCTCTAACAAAATAAACAACAACAAAAGTAACCTAGCGATATTTTTTACTCGCGTAATTTAATCCACACATTATTTAAGCACATAACAGCGACAAAATATATTATGGACTTCAAAGCGCCGTGAAAGGTAGCATAAATTATGCAAAATAGACAAAAAAAAATAATATCTCTGCACGAATCGATAGAAACAGCTTATACGATATTTTCTAAAAGATGAGTCTCTTCTTGATATGCTTGTGAATTTCTAAGAATCCCGTGGACCTTAGTTTATGAATTATTAATTGTAACAATAAAAAATAAAAATAAAAAAAGAGAGAATCAGTCTAATTTTAAACTGAAATACTAAAACGAGGAATATACCTACATAATATTAGTTCTAAAAGATTTTTATTTTCAAATATATTTCTTATCAAAATATTTTTACGGCTTGATGCACTAAATCTTTCATGTAGTCGGTAAGCGGACACAGATGGTACTTACTTTAGAGTAAGTAGTCGTTTTTCATTTTTCTCAGTAGTTTGTCTAAAACATTTAATTTTTACGTCCCAGTGTGGATGGCATATATACGAACGATCAGGTGCGGCCGAAGTAACAGGCACTTTGCAAATAGTTATAAAAGTACTTTAATAACTAGTAAAAGTGTTGCACACTGAAGCAGTATAATATTATACAGCATTATTTTAACCATTTCCACTTATTTTTCCACTGATCTTTTCAACCTTTTGAGTGACACATCTTAAAAGGATACATATAAAATAGGTATGTGTATGTGTCGTTTTACAGCTTTAAAAAAAAATAATAATAATAATAATACCCATTTAATCTATTTGAGGAAAAAAGAAAATAATATTATGACTTTTTATCTAGACAATTGTTATCGAATGCCGCCACACACCACAACAATATACAAAATACCTGTTCGCAGTGCTTCGACAGGTCAAAGGTCTTATATATTTTGTGTCTCGTAGTGATTATCGGTGCATCGTTCTCATTTAATTTCAACGGTTCTGAATCGCAGATAACAAAAAAAATAAATCGATATCATTTAAAACACTAAAGTTATTGAAATTGGTTATTATTGTTGGCTTAAATCATTCGGGAAATTAGTCACAATCAAGTGTTTTGGATTTTTTAAGTAGAAGAGCGATATTACGATTAAGTGACATCGGATTCGAATCGGTTTATTCCTTCTGATTCGCATTCTCAATCAAGCACAATTGCTGTTCGACCGTCGGGCTACACGTATTCGATTGATTTTAATGTTTGATCCGAACCATTTCTTCGGATAATATAATATGCCGGAATGCCTTTGTACACCGATAACAAAATAAATAAGAATAAAGCGTTTTTAAAGAAAAGCAATCAAAACTTTATTCAAAATCTAAATCAGTCTACGCTGACCTTAAAGGGCTTTGCGCAATTTAGAGTGTATACCTTAAACAGAGAAGAAAAAAAGAGGGCAATTTATTAAACGAGAAAGAGATTTATATTTTTACTTTTTATTTCGTTTGCGTTCTCGGCCGAGGTTTCGATGCTTTTAAAAATATTAACTTTGCTCGCGTATTCCGCGAGCAACACAACCAATCCAAACGGATGCAAAATAAATATCTGATGGTACTTTATCAGACGGCAACGTACATTTTATACGCGAGGTTCGGCGAGCGAACGGTAGTTTTCATAGAAATCGATTGTTCCCGAATAGGTGTTAATGGCGCAACGCATTAAAATTCATCTGTAGCGAAACGTTCGGAGCAAGAGGGCGGACAAGAAGGATACACCTACCCGGTGAATCTTACGGTTTTCAACATGTGATTCTACTCGTAAGCCATCCGGAGCACTGTTAGACTAACGCGTGCACGAAATATTAATATCCAACGTCTCCGTCAAGACCAGTGTGACAACACTTTACCGCAGAAACTCGATCGTAATCGTGATACCAATGGTTTAGCTTACGACCGTTGGCGTAACTCATTATACAACACGATGTACACGTTCGAAACTTGTGTAATGTAGTTTTTTTTAGCGTATCCGCGTTCCGCGACGCGATGTTAAAGCTTAAACTGTTTGCACTGTAGGTAGAAATCACATGGGATTTTGTCGTAGCATCCAACGCTAAGGGGAAAAACTGTGCTCCGTGCGCTTGGACCGATTAGTCCTTTGATTGATTTGCGTTGTTCGTCGAACATTTAAATAATATTTCATAACTCAATCGGAACATTTTGGTGATACGTATAAATATTTTACGATCGCTACCCGAAAGTTCTTATGACATGTTACACACAGTATTCGTCTTGACCCGTAATCACTCCATAAAGCAGTATAGAAGGGCCGTTTCCTATAATGACTATATAACAAATTTGAAGTCGGAACTTTGACTCATTTTTCAAAACTATCGTTTTGTATAGATTAAAATATTGTAAAATATAAATTTAATATACTGGCACCACTGTATTTATTTAATTAATTAATTGTACTAATTCTATGCTGATATATTTCGGTTTATCAACGGTTGATTTTCAAATTTGTTTTTTTACGTACAATACTTTTGAGTTCATTTTTTAATAATTTTTACTTATTTATTAATTATTTAATATTTTGAGCACATGTAGTTTGTATTCAGAAAATATTAAATCTAAGCTAAATTATATTGTTAAGGATTAAGTCATTAAGATATCAATGCATAACAATGCCTAGTTGTTTGGTATATAGTAGACCAAGAAACTCTACATCAAAATTACAAAATAATACATTTCATAAGTAAGTACAATTCAATTATATTAAATTAGTTATAAAATATAATTTTTCAGTAAATATATGGTTGATTAAGATTTAGGCTGAATAGTCTTAACCATAATCGTTGATAAAATAAAACTTAAAACAACATTCAGAACAATTTTAATATTACTTATAACAACCATGATTACAATAAATTAAATAAATAAAGTTAATAATATAATATTATATATGTTTATATATATATATATATATATATATATATATATATACTATAGTATAGATCAATTTAAATTAGCTATACAAAATTAAATAATTTCCAGTATGAACTTATTTATTATTAACAGTGCATTCTTATATTTTTTCAGATTTCCTACTATCCGGATAGTTAGAGGAAAATTAAATAATTTTTTCATAGAAAATGGCTTAAAAGTTGATGATATTAATAAATTTAGTTTAATATGTTCAAGTCACTTTGAATTATCTTTATTTATCAAAAATAAATATTCTAGAAGACTACCAAAAACTGTAATTCCAAATATCATTGTAACTAGAATAAAGAACGTAAGTTCTTTACTATTAACAACTATATTTAACAAGAAAACCAAATATTTCTTTCAATTATATTTTAGGCAAATGAATCATTTTCTGAAATAACATAGTCTTGCCAGAAAAGTACTGTTCGTTATCATTTTGATGTAAAGAGAAATATTGTGAAGGTAATTTTTTACTAGTTGAATAATAGATATATAATTATTATTAAAGCTTACTATTTATAATTATTAGAATTGATTTTTGATGTTTTAAAAATTTTAGTTATCTGCCATTAAGATTGATTCTGAAAAAGTTACGTCATCAGATGAAGTATCAGAGTTAGATATATTTATGCAGTCTAATGTCAGTTATATTGATCACAGTTGTTTAAAAAATTTATATGATGAATCATCAACCATACAAGTAATTTTATTTTAATTAGTCTGTTGTTTAATGTAATAATTGTCACATTAATTTTTAAAATAAAATTTGCATGTTATGTAGGTTATTGCCAATAATATAAGCTGTGTAGGAGTATCGCCATTAAATGAGTCTATGCAGTCAGGTAATTGTCCTTTGGAAACTTCTACAGTTCAAGTAATTTACTTTATAATATATTTTAATATTAGTTTTTATTATTTATTCTGTTAAGGTAAATACGAATTCTTCTTATTTTGTTGCTGCAAGTAATTTAGATGTTGATAATACACCAAAGCATACATTTTTGAAGCAGGGAAATAATAAATTATCAAATCAATTAATAGCCAAAAACAAAAAGTTGAATTTATTTTAACAAAATATAAGATGTAATGAAAAAAAAATTGAATCACTGAAATCTATTATACTTCATCTGAAAAAAAAATCTTATCACTGATGATACCAGCGATATTTTATAAGACTCTTTTGGTAAGCATAAGGATTTAATCACAAGTTGGGCAAAAAAAAATGGTAATAAAAAAATACCATAAAAGTACAGTTCTGCTGTACGACAATTTTCTTTATCCTTGAACTTATTACCGCCTAAAGCATATAATTACGTCAAAAACAATTTAATACTATTCTGCCTAGTTCACGTACTTTATCGAAATGGTATTTGCATGTTGATGCCAAGTCCGGCTTTACTAATGAATCTTTAAAAATGCTTGCTTTAAAAGTAAAATTTTGTAGTGATCCAGTATTTTGCAGCTTAATAATAGACGAAATAACCATTCGTCAACAAATAGAATTTGATGGAACAAATTATTATGGTGAAATTGATTTAGGAATTAGTATGGATACTGATAATTTGGAAAAAATTTAAGAGTGTTTATTTTTCATGATAGTGGCAATGAATGGAAATTGAAAAATTTCTATTGGGTATTTCTTGATATCAAGTTTAGATGGTTCGCAAAAGACTGAGCTTACTAAACACGCTTTGAACCTTTTAAAAGATACGGGAGTTAATGTAATTAGCTTAACTTTTGGTGGATGCTCATCAAATTTAACAATTGCACGGCTTCTTGGATGCAATTTCAATGTTAAAACATAAAATACAAAATGTGAAGACGTAGTTGTATTTTTTGACCCTGATCATATGGTAAAACTAGTACGGAATACTTTTGGAGAAAAAAAACTTTTCTCGATAGCGATGAGAATATAATTGATTTCAGTTTTATTCAACAACTTTTTTTATTCAAGAAAACTGAAGGATGTCACCCGGCAAACAAGCTAAGGAAAAGTCTCATCTTCTACTTAAAGCAGAAGATGAAAGTTAAATTATCAACACAACTTCTAAGTCAATCAGTAGCAGATGATTTAAAGTTTTATAAATATATATTAGAATAATTTTCTGAAGTCGATGGAACGGTAAAGTTTATAGAAAATTTTAATGCTGGATTTGACATAGTAAACTCTGGATCTATCAGATGTATTGTCAATAAGAAAGCTATGTGTGGTGATAATTATCAAGATATTTTTGAACTAACAGAAGTTATATTAAAGGTCTCAAAGTAAAGGATAAAGATAAATCTATGCCTGTATTAGATTCTAACAGAAAAATAAGATTTTTGGGATTTATTATGTGTCTACAATCTCTCTTATACTTACATTCAAGTTTAATTAAATCTGGGAAATTGGAACATATTAAAATGTATAAAATAAGCCAGAAACATTTAGAGCTATTTTTAGGTACAGTAAGATCATAAGAAGGTCATATAATAATCCTACCTCTCAACAGTTTCAATCTTTTTACAAGAAATTGGTTGTCCATACTCACAATATTGAAAATTTCTATACAAGAAATTGTATTCCTCTCGATAACATTGAAATATTACATTATTCTACTTCAGATCCAGTTAAAATGATAAATAATTCTTCATCTAATTACAATGTTGATTTAGTTTCTTTCGTAGAAAATATTAAGGAGGTTAATGAATTCATAAATGATCACGATTATTTATGTAATCTAAAAAATAATTTTTACTAATGAAATTATAATATAAATAGCTGGATTTGTTGTCCACAAATTATCATCAACTATTCAATGTCAAACTTGTCTACAATCCTTATGCTCCAGTAATAAAGATCAATTTTGTAATTCTCTTATTGCTACTAAAAATAGAGGAGGAAATAAGGGTGATCTAAACCATCCCATTGATGACGTTATTCTTATATGTCTGCAAACAGAAAAAATCCTAAGATCCTTCAGTTATCAAAATAATTCTATTAATACATTATATCTACAGTCTTAAGTATTACAGCATTTTTATAATACTAATATATTTAATTCCTTAAAATCACATAATCTTGATAGTACCAGTCCTTTATCCAATCATGTAATTTTATTAATTAAGTCTATTTCGTTAACAAATATTAAACTTGAGGTTATTTATAAGTTAATGTTACAGAACGAAAACCATTCACTACGGATGTGATATAATAAATCGGCCCTTTTAGAGGTCAGTAGCTAATTTACCTAATAAATAATTTTTTTTTGTTTAATTTAAATTACTAAAATAATAAACTTCTAGGTATGACTAGGTAAATATGTGTATTTATTTATATATTATACTTATTGAAATAAACAACATTTAATATTATAATTTATGGTTGTATTTATTTATTAGAGATCTTTGAATGAAACCATTGAATATATAATAAACAATATAATATTATGTAATGCATATACATTTATAGTTAATTCAACAATGAATAATGTTCAACTCATAAATCAAGTTGTAATAGAATTATAAATTGTAAGATGTATTTTTTATTAAGGATTGAAAAAGCAAAAACTATATATCTGAACAAGAAATATTATAATTATAATTAGGGCTGTGAATTAAATGAACTAAAGAACCTTAAAATATGCATTAAAAATTTTAAAAAAATGCAATAAAATATGCACTTAAAATGCAAAAAATGCAAAAAAATTCAATATAGAATGCCAAAAATTATAGTATAAAATGATTTTTAATTTAATTTTTTTATTTATATTAATATTAAGTACAGGATATTATACACTAGTACTAGTATTAAATAATAAGTGTTTATTTAATAATAAGAAAAAAAAGAAAAAATAAGATAAAATTTTGATTGAATTTTATTTTTCTATATGTACTATTTTAGTATTTATTTTGTTAAAATAATAAAAAAAAAAAAAACTTTAATAAATTTATTTTCGATTACCTTATTTAGTCTTTAGAATTTGATTAAAAATACCAGAAAATTAACTAAAAAAGGAAAATATGACCTATAAATGCACAAAAATGACCTAAAATATTAAAAAAATGAAAAAATGCTAAAAAAAATGCAAAATAAAAGTTGCATAAATGGATTCGTAGTTACATAATTCAAATTATGTACTTACAAAGCTAAGTTTTACAATCACCAAAAAAAATGCACTTTCCTACAAATTCTCAGCCCTAGTTATAACTTACATATAAGAATTAATCCTCCTAAATATAATGAAATAAAAGTAATTATTATACAATATTTCATATTACCACACTATATAACAAAAATGAATCAACCAATTAAAACTATTCTGTGTTCAGTATTGACGGAAATGAATGCTTACTATTGTTATTGTTTGTAATTACTGCGGTAATGAAATATACATTGTATATCATATTAAAATAATGTGAATAATCAATATTATGCAACATTTTTATCATGGACTAAGATATCTTGATGATGTTTATTTATTAATATTACCATATTAGATAACCTGTGAAATTAAGCACAGAATTTTAATCTTTTCTGTGTATTATGTTCCCTTAATTTCGTAAGTTGGTTTCTCTGTAATAAATTTAGTACAATATTTTAATTGTATAAAATGTTAGTTCTGAAAATTGAGTCGATATTCCGGCTTCAAATTATGAAAACAACGGCCCCTATATACTACTCTATGGGTCACTCGCACGCGGAACAGTGTTCCGCAAATAAGACATTTGCATTATTTATAGAAAAGTTGTTATGTTTATCACTGTAGGTAGAATGCATACCTTTTATGGTCATATAAAGAAATAATAATAGTTGGTTTATTTCATACTTCGATTAGTTGGGCCGGTGATATATAAGTGATAAGTGTTGTGTTGTCTATATTTTCGCATACGTGTAACCTATGTATTATCTAAACTTCAGTACCTCGATTATTACAATTTTTTTCTTTTTTTTACTCGATTTATGTGTTAATGTTTTAATTTAATTTAATACAAAAAATGGCTAGAATAAGTGAAAATCAAATTGCTGACTTGTTAGAGGAAGAATGTAATAGTGAATGTGGAATAGACTCGGACAAGGATGTTAATAATTTAGTTGTTTCAACAGATTCGGAAAATGACCAGGAAGAATGTTCATTTGTAAGTTCAAATCAACCATATATTACTTCTCCTGAAACTTTACCACATTATTTAGGCAAAGATAAAACAACTATTTGGAATAAGTATCTCCCACCTTGAAACCATCGTGGATTACGTAATAATATAATATCTGATTTGCCAAGAGTAAGAACACTTGCAAAAACAGCTAAGAATGTTTTTGAAATGTGGAATCTTTTTTTTTGACAATTAAATACTGAATGAAGTTGTTAGATGCACAAATGTTTTTATCGTAAAAAGACTTCATCGCAACTACGATAGACCTAGAGATGCAAAAACTATTGATCTTATTGAAATAAAAACTTTATTTGATATTCTATACATGTGCGCTGTTTCCAAATCAAATAAAGTTGATACGAATGACCTATGGTGCGATGATGGAACAGGTATTGAATTTTGTAGAGCCGTGATGAATCGTAATAGATTTAATTTATTAGTTACTGCTCTTTGATTTGATGATTTAAATGATTGTCAATTTTGTCGTCAAAGTGATTCCTTTAGTTCAAAATGTATTGATCAAATACAAACTAACAGTAACTGGTACTCTGCGAAAAAATAAAAGGGAGCTGCCTCCAATATTTGTGACTGCATAAAACAGACCTATAGACAGTTCAATTTTCGGATTTAGTAATGTAGGAACATTAGTTTCATAATTAAAAAAAAAAAAAACAAAGTAGTTCTTGCCATGTCTAGTATGCATGATTCTAACGATATAGATTATTCTGTTCCTGGAAATAAACCAAACATAATAACATTTTATAATGCGACTAAATGTGGCGTTAATGTTTTTGAAGAAAAATGTGCATTATATAATACTGCTAGAAGTCGTCGCTGGCCTCTCACTATTGTTTGTGCTCTGTTGAATATTGCAGGAGTAAATGGACATATTATTTATGAAGCAAATAATAATACAAAAATAAAAAGTAATATGTTTTTGAAACAATTTGTCTTGAAATTAGTTGATGAAAATTTAAAAAGACATTTACACGCCCAAAAAGTTCGACATACAGCAAAAAAATGTATACAAAAAGTTTTTAAAACAAAAAGTGAAGAAAAACCAGCTACATCTCAAGAAAGATCATCAGGAAAATGTAATATTTGTGATAGGAAGAAAAATAATAAAATTGCCTATCAATGTCACACGTGTAAAATTTTTATCTTTGGTGAACATTCTGTAAGATACTGCCAATTGTGCACCGAGGATGATGTTCCAGAAGACAGCGCTTCAAAATAATGAAACAGTATAATATTTATATGCAGTGTTTTATTTTTAATTTTTTTTTTTATTTATGTAAAATTGAAATTAAATTTTTATTACATTTTTATTAAAATTGAATAAAATTGTAATTTATTAGTTTAATATATATTTTTTTTTATGAGTTTATTAAATGCGAATCATAATTCCGCGGGCGAGTAACTATGATTTTGTATGTCATGCGAGTGACCAAGGGTTAAGAAACGTAGTATATTTGTTTATTCTTTTATACCCACTTACTAGTGATAAATAAAACGAAACCATTCTCCTACAACATAAAGTACCGCACCACAACTATCCTTACAAGCGGTCCTGTACTATATTACGCACCTAATTAATATAAACCACGTGATTCAATCTCGATGCGTACGATTGTTATTTTTCCTACTGTTTGTTGTTTATTTTCTCTGCCGTTTTCGTTGATATTATTTATTTTAATAAAATGTATTTACCGATTTAGTGATACCATATCATAATCACTTTTTATTCGATCTGGTTAGGAATATGGCGTGTAAGGTATTATTCTTTTCTTCTTTTCTCCGGATAGGGATTTATTCCGACGGACTACCCTGTATGCGACTCTTCTAGATATGATAAACAGCAGTTCAGTGAAACGTAAGGATAAAAACCGAACAGCCAAACAATTCCAAACCAATGCCGTTTGTAGGACACGTCGTCTTATCATGAAACCTAAAAATTGCAATCATAATATCACGCATCCGCCTAAATATTACCTTACCCGGCGATGAAGTAATAGGCCGTCGATCAGTACATCAATATCGTCATCCAACATCTATGGAGTCGATTTGATGGTTCAGTCCCACAGATCTAGACGCGATTGGATTAGATGACGGACAACGACGATAGTCTATCATGCGAATCGCCGTGGGAATAATAATCTTTGAACGCGATGGTTTATGGTCGGGCTAGTGTTTTTTAAATAAATTTCACGCGCAGATCCAAACTTCAATGAAACATTAGTAATCCGCACCGTCAGATAAACAGACGAAGACTCTAGTCCCGTTTTTTGTCCATCTCTTTGTTTTATGCGCTCGTAAAATATGTAAACTAACATCATCGTTGTAATCGGCCCAGACGTTTTTCCCAAGCTATATAAATGTGTATATGTGTTTGTATCTCAGTTTTATACAGTGTAGAATAACTTTTTGAACTCACCATTTACGATTGCAGTGAAATTTCCATGAAAACTAAGTTTTCTATACTTTTAAAAGCTTCGTTACGAGTTAAGGAGATATATCAAAGTACCTCTCAATATAAATTCAATTGTTTTAATTCAAATTATTCAAAATTATTAAACGTCAACTATGATGTTTAATGTGTATGCCTCTTTCTAGGAAAAAATACACTATGTTCCGTTTCCGATTAACGTAACGTTATTACTAGGGTTCGGGATTTGTCGCAGTTGCATATTGTTTAATAATGACTGCAGAATAGTCAAGTAAAATATAAATTTGTTTTAAGCCATAACGGATTGAAATACAGAAATGATAATTGCATATCTTTACATATTTCTCCGTTTTCTTAGCAAAATACATATTTGACAAATGTTGGCAATTTAATTGTTATTTATAGCATATTTACGCAGTTTTTGGTTGATGTTAAGTAAATTAATTTTAAAGTTTAACATTATTTTTTTTTTACTTTCATGCAATTGTCAATATAGGTACCTAAACATAAAACGAGTTAGGACAGGACGACAAGGGAAATATCCAATTGTTCCTGCGTATACTATCGATTATCGTAAATCGTTTAGAGTATGTAAAAGGAAAATAAATATTCAGTTTGTTCTTTATTCATTTTAGGAGAATACGAGTATGAAAAAAATGAAATTGAACATACACAATAATACAACGTTTATAGTGATAGTCAAAAAATACTAACTAAAAATTGTCTCAATTTAATTTTATAATTGCCATTAAGAAAATATTCAAATGCATATTTTTGTGCATATTTTGGTTATTTGAAGTGCACATTTGCCTGTATATTTCCTATAATTTGTATGGAATAAGTCCCGAACATTAGTAATTACCAATACTAGAACAATTTAAAACTGTTTTCATTGTTTTTTTGATGGTGATATATGTAGTTAGTTTTTATAATAAGCCGAACGGGGACGATCAACTGTTATACAGTACATTTTACTGGAAAGATGATTCGTTTGAAAACTCAATACCGGTAACACGTTGAGTTCACAATATTTTCACACATTATGAAAAATGTTATAACATTTTTTTTTTTTTTTTTTTAATGGAAACAAGTTATATAAGTTGAAGAACGATTTCGATTTGGCTGTACACAGCTGCCGTTCGTTTTTGGCGAACTTTAACGGTCTAGTTGCACGCACTCGCGTTTGATTATAATTCAGTTCACTCTAATATTAAAGCTAACATCACTAAATTTGAACTATTGAACGCAAATTTGCTATGCTGTACGTGAGTCCGACGGATATAACTCATGGCATGTTGCGTCCTCTTAATGTTGATAGTGCGGTTTTACCAGCGATGTCCAACCGTTTTTGCCACTTTGGTAAACAATTATCTTCAAACGGACCACCATATATATATATATATATAAGTACGAATAATGTCAATATTAAGCTAATAATGTAATTTTGTCACACGCAGTAGGTACATATCAAACTTTTTTATTCATATATCTTATTGAATATTCAGAACGTTACAGATTAACAAGCCGTGAGCACGCATTATCAGTACGCTTATCTTAAGTACACCGGTCGTAAAATTGTAAAATGTATGTTAGTTGATGTCCAAAAATAGGATTAATAAATTCATTCAAAAAATCGTATTTCGTTACAGTTTTACTATTTTGTATTGTTTTTAGAATTTGTAATGGGCCAGAACGCGGGTCACGGGTCGGGTTAACACAGCACGGCGGTCGTTTCCGAACCCAGCGAACTCGCGTCGCCTGCGTAAGTACATTTTTTCGGAACACCGGGGACGTCACGCGTGACCGTGCACCGAAACGATCGCGCAAAAACGTTTTGCGTCCAAAAAGATCATCGCACGTTCTTTTGAATGCGATTATCGTCGAGGGCGCGGAGATCAGTCGATGACGAGAAGTTTTTTAGTACCCGAACGAACACATGTACACGGTACGACGGTATACGTGCGCATTGCGAATTTAATTTTAACGCAGAACGATATGCACGCGGTACACAATATTGGCACTACGAGTGAACAAAAATTGTTATTATTAACATTATTATTATTTTTCATTTTTTTATTTCTTTTCGTCTGTAAACTTTATAATACTGTTATAGTTTTATGTCATTGCGCAGTGAATTATACAATAATTTGTAGACACACTCGGGCTGCGGGTGTTGCTCTTCGCGCGAAGTTATAAATCCGTGGGGATGAACGGCTGCGGTGACATTCGATTTTATGTAATAATAATTTATTCGTCCCCGCGTTGTATCGTGAAAATTTCATTTCCATAATTAACAAAAAAAAAAAAAAAATACATTTTCAGTACGCCACACGTGTCTACGGTTAAACAAATCTCGTAGAAATAGCATTATAACTTAACCAGTTATTAGTTAAAAACACGCGCGTGCACACATTATTATTACCATATTCATGAGAAGGGTGAAATGAAATCACGTTTGAAACAATATTTCGGATCGGTATTTGTTCAGGGAAACAACGACAACTAATATTTCACTATTTTCATTTTCGTTAGAGATAATTTCAGTAAAGCCACACGAGTGCCGTTGGATTTACTCACAACGACAGTAAATAGAAAACAAACCGCATTATGGCGTGATTATATTAATGATATTATACTATACACGATTCCCGTGATGACGAAACGAACCCAACCTCGAAAATACATATATCTAAATATCCTAGTATTAAAATATATATATATAAATTCACCTATTATATATGCATACTTGTGTATCTGTTGAATATATCCGTATGTACTCGCAGACGTTTATATTTTGTACTTAAAAAGCCGTAAAACTAAATATACTTCTTACGGAAAACGTACGAAAAAGCTATTTTCGAAAAAAAAATTTAAAAAATAACCCCTGTCCAATATGGCTTAATAACATTTTGTTAAGTTTAAGTAGGTGAAATAAAATAAAATAAAAAATATAATGCACATATGTTGGTGTTTACCGATATACATAATAATATGTATACAAATTTGTTCCGGATCGAAAAGGCCGCCACATACGAACGGATTTTATGATGGATGAAATCCTTAAGTCCTCGATGGATTTGGTTCATCGGACTAGGTCCTAAGTTGTGTCCAATAACATGCAAATAAAAATCCGCTATATTTCGTGGATCGAATCCACCAACAGACTAAATCCGCTAGTTAATGACGGAAATCCATTGACTTTTATACTAAGGACCTAATCCTTTAGTCTTTCAAGACGTACTGAAAGACCTGTGGTTATACGACGGAATACAGTAGCCTTGTCAGTTATTATTGTTATATTATCAATCTGTGTTAAGTAAATATTATTTTATACTCATACATTCTAATTATATAATTGATATTTAATAATATGAATTAACATAATAATAATAATATGCTTTCGAGAAAAAAAAATTGATAGTTGCTGCAGGATTGATGTTTGTGTACCATTATATCTCGATGAGAAAAATTAAGGTTAAATGAATCAAAAACTGGCTCACTAGAAGGGAATTGTTTGGTTGTATGCCATTATTGAAAGAGTTGAACGAGATGTAAAGAATTATTATTAAAAAAAAATAAAATTCAATCAAAAACACTGAGATTTACTAATTAATAAATTTAAAAAAAAAAAAATCTTAAACTAACCGTTGATAAGTAAATAGATGATATTGTATCAATGATAAGGATAAAAGAAAAATTATTATTAATAAATAAAAATTTCTTATCGATGTCCGACGGACTCGATCTTTTTAATTAGTGGAAAAGTGAGAGACTTAATCCGTCGAACTAAATCTGCCAGATTTTCAGTTTTCAAGGATTCAATCCTTAGAACACCATACGCGGTAGGACTTTTTAGAAGATTTAGTCCATCACAGACTAAATCCGTCATAAAATTCTTTCGTGTATGGGCACCTAATGCAGAATAAAAGTGGTGGGTAAAATATTTCACAGGGTAGACATTTAAGAATAAGGTAATTAAAAAATATTGTATCGTTAAAAAAAAAGTTATTTATAATACTGTTAATCAATGTTGAATAGTGGCGGCAATTACGTTTATAACTATAAACTATAAATACGAATAGTATAATATGAGACACAAATTTAGTTTGTGAATAAAGTAGTTATCGTGTAATATTATAGTAACTAATATCTCTATTATTCTTAATTACGTATTTTTGTATTTCCACGGTGAACTATTACAACTTTTATTCTATTTATTAAAAATTACCATATAATTAACCAACATTTTTAATCGACATTATTTATAAACAATTTTAGGTAGAATTATATGACAGCCGGGCAAATTCAAAGTTTAGTGCAAGACATTTTAATTGGAATAGACCGTGTGGATGACCAAGAGAGTGAAGAGAGTGATAGTGATTGAGCATTGAATATGTGAACATTTGACCACGAAAACCATTCCGAACAAGAATTTTCAAATTATGAATTAAAGGTAGAGGCTAGTTTAGAAGACGGTACATTTTAAATCCGAAAAAATAAAATGACTAAAAGGAAACAGAATGAATATACAACCACAAAAATTAAGCAACACAATCAAAATTGGTAATAAATAATTATAATAACTTTTTGAACGTACTGTTCATTTTATTACTTATGGTATTAATATTTATTAGTACATTTAGATTTATAAAATAACCAAGGTACAAATAATTGATATATGTACAATTATCACAAAATATTAGGGCTGTTGTAAAATGTACAACTCATAACTATTCCATTTTAGATAATGGCACACCCGCTTGAAGGTTAATATCACACTAATACCTAGTAGTAGGGCTATGACCATATCTGGCCAGCCCTTGACTCTTTCACTGATGGCGGATCGTTAAATATTTCACCTAACATTATATTTTCTATAACTAAAGTTGATAAAAATAAAAGCCTATTATATGTTGTTGAATTCCTCTCTCCAATTCTATTTTTATGCAACATGTAAAAACTTTCTTTGTTAGTCAAAAGTTTCCTGTTTTTATTTTATTTTATTTTTTTTATTTTTTTAATATAATTTTTTTCAGCTTTAACAAAGTGTTTAATATAAGGAACGCCATGCATGCCCCACTCGTTTTCTCCTCTAACAAGATAACAATATAATTTATTTATTTTGCCTTTTCCCGCAAGCCGATTCAATTTTTAATACCAAGATATTTGAAATTTCTGTAAAGGTTTTGCTTCCTTATATTTCAATAATAAATTTAGCGTCTCTCATATTTTAAGTTGCATCGTTATTCGTACAAATAAGAACCAAAACCTTTGTTCAAAATAATACCAATAATATCCGATATATTTAAGTTTATAAATCGACGAGTCATTAAAATTAAAATAAACAAGGCACATTACCCAATGCCCGTTGTTGGAAAGCAGCTAAATTACGGAATTATCGCTCCAAGGCATGTATCTTTCAAGCATATTTTTTTAGTAATACACCGCGTTATTCACCGTTATTTACTCTGTCATACACCCATCATCAGTAATGAGACACGATTAAATAAGTCTCAACTGATTTGACGGCAATGGAATAAGGATAACGGTGGATACAATATTTATAAGATAAAATATTAATAATATATTACCGTCACGCAGACACTGTCGAAGAAAATTAGCCGAAAGCGCATTTTATTTATAATATTATAAAGATATAAATACTATTATATGATTAATATATTTTATTTTAAAACGTGATATTTTTAAGTAGAGAATGTCTACCGTGACACTACGAATTTTATAAATACAAAACTTTCCTATCAAAATAAAAGATAACTTATATTAGTATTAGAAAGAAAAGAAGTAAAACTAATAGGATTCACATGCGCAGAAAAGAAAGTTTCAGCTTATATAATACATCAACGGACGTTGAAAATATTATTCTCCGATCCAACAATCTAAGAATTAGTTATTGTTTTCATTATTATTTAATATTTGACCAATTCTTTCGATGAACTTATAAATCGAATGCTACACACAAACTCTAATACAAATAAATTGTGTTTTTGTCTCTACAATTTTGAAAAACCATAATAATAGCTTTATAATCGTATTTATTTTTCATTTTTTGAACAGCATGAACATTTTGTGAGCTGGTTATAAATATTAATCATTGCGACATGTTATTAACTATTTTAGAAACAATTTATCATCCTCTACTATTTCCGCGATTTACGCCAAAATGAGATGATGAACTCTGGCAACTGACTATTTTTGTAAATAATATAAACACGAGCGAACTTCGACCAAGTTCAGTTAGTTGAGATCATTATGGCATCTGTGATATCCGGTAAAGTGGATAAAGTTCAAGAACAGTGAAAGTTCTAACAAAACACATAGGTTGCATGGATGTGAACATTTAATTCTTCGATAGAAATATATTTTTAGATAATTCATGAAGCCCGCAGTGGGAGTTTAATCTTCGAATGTGCGTGGCTTTACGGGCCAGTGTTTAAGATATTATTGTTGATCCAACTTACAGTACTTAAGAACGTCCATTTCCGTATTAATTTTCTATCTTAACTGTCACCGTTAATAGTAATGACTAGCTCAAAAGTCCATTTTTAAACTATTAAAATGTTACAATTTATTTACGATTATGAGGTGGTTTACGTGACATCTCAAACAGTAATTCGTAATACAGTACAAGTGTGGACTATTATATAATATTTAGCTTTTAATATTCAATAATAGCACACCGTCGTTATCGTTTTCATGGGAGCTAATACTAAATGCACCTTTTCACGGAGTATAAATTAGGACCGTTGGTTTTTGTTATTGATTTGAAGCTGTGAGAAAATTGATTCGTTAAGAATTAATTCGTGTCGATAAGATTAATTGGTTACATTAAATCATTAGCAACCCGATTAAAACTTATAAAATACAATAAATAAGATTAATTGGAAATTAAGACGGCCGCCCAACGTCGATTAATCATGAACGAAGAATACGAACGATCAATTCTAAACGGAACACTGAAGATCCACCGATAAACGTCTACAAGCCCCGCACTAGGATCGCCTACAATATCTTTGATGCGTATGATTTTGGTAAAATATTAACCTACTTATTCCTACCTCGAAGTACTCGGTGTGTTTAGGGTCACAAAGGTGTATCAAATACAAATATGAATGGTATGAGAAAATCGAATAGTTGTTTGAAAATCTGATGTTTGTCATAGAACAATTGTTATCGATGCACCAAACAATAATCGAATCACACGCGATTTCGATCGTCTAGCACGCGCTGATCCGGTCAAATACGTCCAGTGCAAATACACCCTCGTCAGGGACGCCTGAGAAAAGCAACCGCGTACCGGAGCGGTAGCTAGCTGCGCTCATCATGCGCTACTTGATAACAAACCTGGTCGAATATTATTCGATTTGAACAGAGTATGTGCAACTTTTTTCAACGCCACGAGAACTGTACAATTGTTATATTGTCCGTTCGAAGAAGAACCACTCGAGAGTTCCGTACGCAGTATCTTTTTTTTTCTACTATTCGATAACCATTTCAAACCGAATAATTGACGGGTGTTACACACACACATGGTACGCTCGAAAGACGTTTTGTAACATTTTTACCGGTCGAACTGATTGGGAAAATAGTCGTCACATGTTTAATCATTATTCGTAAATAATCCTCAGTATATAAAATTGAATGGTCAACTAATGTGTGGCAGTCATTAATCGTCCGAACAGTTTCTGCACTTTATTTTTTGTCAAATATTTTCAATATATATTTTAATCCAGTAAATATCTTGCTAGTTCAACCTGTTACACTAACTATATTTATGGCAGTAAATTAAAGATTTAGTTTTGATAAATAAAACATAATTCTTCTTAAAAATTACGTTTTTTAGATTTATAAATCTATGATACGTGATGTAAAGTTATATTGTATCGCTTTAAACAAAATTTGAACACCGAAACAATCAAACCATTTAAATTTGTAAAAATAACATATCGATTGGATTGATTGTACGGTGAAAAAAATTAAACATTGATACCATATTATGGGAAACATCTTATGAGCTATTATTGGTATTCATAATCAATAAGCCAACCGGAAATGTGCGCCAGGTTGATCACAGCTCTCCTACGTATATCTAGGCCAGGATTTGGCTACCTGTATTCCCAAAGGCACTAA
This sequence comes from Sipha flava, assembly GCF_003268045.1. Lineage (NCBI taxonomy): Eukaryota > Metazoa > Arthropoda > Insecta > Hemiptera > Aphididae > Sipha > Sipha flava. The sequence continues at coordinate 837,864 of NW_020273108.1, forward strand.
CGGTTCGTAGCCATCGATCTGCAGTTCTTTAAGTGGCTAGATTTCTTTTTCATTATCATAATAAGAATACATACATTTATATTATTTTTTTGTAATACGGCTTTTAATGTATAAATAACCAACTGCAAATAAAATTGCTCGGCACCCTTTTTTTACCCGATTTTTCATCCAGTGAAAAGGGTCTTGTACTAAATTAATTGGGGGAGAGTGGACGACGAATGAATTATAAAAAGGTTGTCCGTGCCAATGCGGCTCGTGGGAGATGTTTTGTACATTTTCAGGCGTTTCCTGCGAAAACGTTGCCAACCACCACGACCTAGGTTTTCAAAAATTTTGTTATCCCAAGACGAGCGCGGCAATGCGGTGAACGCGTAGATCGGAGGCATTCGCAATAATTATGTGGCACGAATATGGCGTGTGGCAGAAAGACCGCCACTGAGCGATTGATGGACGCGACGTAACCGCGGTGGCAGTACGGTCAAGGAAAGTCTTGCGGTAGGTCACGGTCCCTCGTGCGGGTGAACGCCGCGATAAACGACAGCAAATTACGGCACGTTAAACCGGACGCGTAAAACGTGTGAACACGTGTTTTCAATCGGTTTTGCGCACTTTCGTCACAGATCCCCGTACGCGCTGAGGACGAAATACCCTGGACTCCGTAAAAGTTTCACGTAGACTAGAGACGGCAAACCTTTTGGTAGCCGGGCGTCGGAAAATAATTGAACTTTCAATATCTAAGATCGTGCGGTATATGATTATTTTTTTTTGTGTTTTAATTAGCTGTTGTGACGCAATATCGAATAAGATAAACACAATAAAAAATAGTCAAAATTCTTCATTTTTTAAACTTTAGTCCATAATTTTATTAACAAATAGTAACTGTACTTATAGGGTTTTATATCTTCATTAAAGCTGTGTAGTTTATAAGCTCATGATATTTTTTGCATTAATCCGATGTCTATAATATTTTGTTTGCTTGTTTTGTTTATCAAATATCGTCTGAAAATATATCACGGGAATATAGAGGAAATATATTCTCACGGATTCCGATCTCATTTTTATCGCCTTTACTTCTGAATATTCGATGATTTGGGAAAGTATGAGGAATTAATATAATTTGAAATATTACATAATCAGAAAGTTGGATTATTTGAAAAAGATAAAGAATCAAAATATTTTAGATCTGTGTAAATTAAATTATAGTACATCATAAATTAAACACCGGCTGAACTTCGGATTGATTAACAAACGCTTCAAACATAACAAAATACATGTATTACGTATTACGTCAAAAAAAGATAAGACTTTAAAAAGTTGTATTTGATAAATTATAGAATGATCTTACTGTATTTATATTCAGTTTTACTTTAATAAATATAGTGTAATTATAGTAGAATAAATTATTGTTAAACGTAAATAATACACAATGAAAATCAAATGAATATAAATTTTCTTAATTAAAAAGTCGTTTTTGTTTTGTTTCTTAGTAGGTGACTATTAATTATACTATTTTTATTTTTACATATTACCAGTAATTTTTTTTTTTTTTATTAAATTTATGTTTGTTCATTTCAGTATTTTTAAAATTTAATCAAAAGTTAGGACCTGTTTTTAAATTGTTTTTTTTCACAAGATATATTAGACAGTCATCGTAAAAATTTATATTCAAATAAATTATGACAGATTTTAAATTAAACTTAAAATTTTAACAACTTTACCACGTAATTATTTCCTGTTGATTTTTTAAAAATAAAATTTTATTTTTTCATTTTTTTTATTTTTATATATAATATAATAATAACTTATAAACTAAAACAAAATATGAAACATGATTTCTAATCTGAACTTACAAATGTAACCGGTCTACAATAAGACAATTTAAATAATACGGGATTTCAATTAATTATTTTAAATTTTGTCCTAAGTTGAAATTTAACATAAATACATAATCAAAACTAATAAATAATAAATAACATTTCGTTATTATAAATATGTCATTTTATTTCCCGTGAGTAAAACCATGTGATTTCTAAATTAACAGGCTTAACTAAAGAAATGAATTCTATTTTTCAGCATTAATTCATGAAAGGAATATTTACATATGATGAAAGTATTTATTATATGAAATTAATTAATGAATAGTTAAATGAATGTATAGAATTTAATTATGAAAACAATAATTTTCTATATATTAAAATAATTTCAAAAATGACAATATAAAATCCTAATATTTTTAATTTAAGTTATAAGTATCGAATTATTATTTTTTTAATTTACATACGCAATAATAATTATATTTACTTAATTAAATAAAATGCGTTTCCTCACCTGTCAATTAAATATTATTTTATACATTTTGATTTTATATTTTATTAATTTTGCATATTTTTATCAAAACATATATAAACTTCTTAATTGGAATATATTTAAAAGCTTCAATGCATTGATCATGTTAAAATGCTACGATTTAAGTGTGAAAAAACTTTAATGCATTCCGCTTAACTTCAAATCTAAAATCAAAACTCCAAACTCAGACACTGAAACTATAAAGCTGCTTAAAACCACATCGCAAAATGACCCTTTCATGTTTATATAGTTGCAGTGAACAGTATAAATAAACAGTATAAACTTAAAACAAATGTTTTACATAAATTAATTTACACGACTTTAGTCGTATATACGTATCATGCACGTAAGTTCATCGTTCGTGACATACATACGCTTTGATCCTAGATTTTTTCAAATGTATTAATGTATTAATACAGATTAATGAACTTAAGACTCTTATGATAAGTTTTTTTCGAAATCCAAGTAGGTACATTGACAGTTGCGATTTTACGTAGAAAATTATTATGATTTACACAATGATACGTTTGTTACGTTCATTTTTTTTGTTCTTAATTCAAAAATAACAACTGGCTTCTTAAGTTACATTATTAATTTTCATAGGATACGGTGAGTTCAATCGTACAGCGTACTCGAAAACTATTCGCGTGCAAACGGCAAAGTTTAACGCGACGAAAAACACATTTGCTATACTAAATACGTATACTATTATGGAATGCGAAGAAGCAGCAGAACGTTTAACAGCTACCTCGGCGTACACAACGCACGAGAAAGTGTACGGCGTGTTTATAACATTTCCAATGCAAATAATATCAATACGAGTACTACCTGTACAGCGTTCGGCGGGATATTAGGTGTACGTGATTCTCGGGAGAACCGAAATATATTCGAATTCGTCTCCGGGACCGTTAAGAGTTACGCGCGTCATTGTGCCTATTTGTGAAATGACCGATGAAAGATGTGAAATTTCTAACGTTATGCACCTTAAGGAATAAAAAACAAATATGCGCCGAGTCAATATGCAATGAATTATACATACGCACTCTGGATTTTCGTTGGTTTTTGCAAACACCCATCGCTTCATTGTGTATGTTTGTTAAATACATCCGTACGTATACTTATTATGTACATGGAAATGCATGTATACACATTTATAATTATATTTTAGGAACAAAATTGATTTTATATCCTAAACAGACAACATGTATGGTATTCGAAAATATTGGCATTGGATAATAGATTTCATCAACCCTAGTACTTCAGCATAAAGATGGAAAAAAAATAATAATAATAAAAACTAATAATGATAGAACTTTTTCATCAACAATTTAATGTAATTTGAAGTTAAAAAAAAAAAACATAAATCTTAAACCAAATATATAGATGTTGATGCATTTTTGCAAAATAATCAAAATTCTATATTTTTAAATAAATCAAAAAAAAATTCAATTATGTCCTAAATACCCAAATATATATAAAAAACTATTTGAGGGTCGAGTTCAATAATCATGTGTTTGAATTAAGTTCCTAGTTTTAGAATTATAATTACGAGTTGATCCCCAGCTTAATAATCATAATTACCCAATTCCAATTATCTGGATATAATATCACTATAAGATAGTAATATTAGTTTTGTAATGAAATTATTTCTCTTTCTAAAAATGTCTTTCTGATATAACAGTAATATTGAAAATTTGAACTAAGCCAAAATTTAAATTTTAAATTTTAAAATGCATTTTATTAAATTAAAGTAGAAAAATCAGATCATTCGTACGTCTTAATTAATTCTTTAAATAATTCATATTCTTAATTAAGAAAAATTCAACACTTTTTAAGAATTTTTTTTTTTTTTGATTATACCTAGAGACATCAATGTTACAAGTGTAGAAAGTTTTAATGTGTCTCTTTTATATATATATCGTTATTGAGATAGAAATCGGAAAAAAATAACAATTTTTATTAATTTTATCAGAAACTCGACTTGCGAAATTATTTTATTATTAAGTAACTGGCACTATAGTTTTTTAACCATATGATTTGATGGTAATGATCAAATATTTCCATGGGCATTCAATTTTTTATGGGACTTGAAATGTACGACATGCGGGTATATTAATATTCCGTATGAAAAAAAATAGTTCGAAGTTCAAATATTGATTTCGATAAACACAATTACATTCTCTTCAAATGTTATTAGGTATAGACAAAATTATTGCTCTTAGTAAGACATAATTATTTAAAAACAAACTGACTCAAAGTTATTTACAAATGGAATTTGAAAGACTGGACAAAAAATGCTTTTCCAATACGAGTATGTAGTATAAAATAGAAAATACAAATTTACATTGACTTTATTAGATAGTGTATATAAGCGTATAAAGTATGTTGAAACTTGAAAGTTGTATAAATCGAATAAAAAAAAAAAAGAATAGGATTAGTTTTATACTTTATTTCACGTTATTAGGATAAAAAGAAAAAAGCAAAATACAGAAAATAGGCTGAGGTGATAGTTTTTAGAATTTAAATCTATATAATAAATCATCTAAATTTAAAAACAATTTCCAATGGATCTTTATATATTACAGTGTCTAAAAACTAAAAGTCTGAACATTTTACAATAAAACTTTAAAATCGTATATTTAGTTCAAGTATTTTAATAATAATCCCATAAAGTTAAATTTGAGTTTCAATATCATCATATAAATTACCATAATTTGTTATATTCATTATACTGACCATTTAAAAAACGATTTCTTATAAAATTATTATTAAATTTAATCTGTAATTCAAAATAATGTCTTTAAAATTATTTAATTGCAAATTTCAATTTTTATTAAATCTAAAATTTTTACACCAATATTTTTATTATTGATAATAGAATACATTTGTGTATTTTATATTTTATTAAATAAATAATATACCATGTTTGTTTCATATAAATACTAATATTGAAATATAATATAATATTTCATATTTTATTTCTCACATATTACGTCACAATTATTTACGTGCAAGTAACAGCAATTTTATGAGTAGACTTTTATTTAATTTTATTTAATTATTATTTATTTTTTTTTTATTTTTTATTCGTTTAATAAATAACCAACAGTACAGATTAAACTTTGTTTCATATTTTATCTTTAAATAACATGAAATTTGTTATATTTTGAAATATTATTGTTTTACTTAATCAGCGTGGTTAAATAATTGAGTGATATAAAACATTTAATATTACTATGTTTATCAGCTGTCAAAGTATTCGGTATTTATTATATTAGTTTAATTTTAAGACTATTGCTCTCTCTATCCTTTAATAAATCAAGTGTAGGATTTTCTATATACAAGTAATTCAAAAGAATCATTATTTTTTGTTGAAGAAACAAATAAATTCATTATGATAAATTCTCGCATTTGTTTAATACTAAAATAATACAACTATACAAACATCGATAATAATATTTTAATTACATAAATAAATTTTACTGTTTAAATTTCTGTAGACTTGAAAATAAATCAAAATAAAATCGTTAACGATACTTTCGTGGTTCTCATTAATTATACTTGATGGGTTTTAATTCTTTTATTACACAATAGTTTGATAGTTATTTTTCACAATAATTAAAATTACATCTTAATGCAAATTTCATAAATAACAAATCTTAAACATTGCAGTAATATTTACTTGACATTCTACTTAAAAATACGTAAAATAAATTATAAATTATACCTTGTACACTAAGCAATAAAGATACATTGACTATGTGCATATTTAATTATAGATACACAATCAATATACCATAGCATATATTATGAATATTACGTTTGCATCAATGTATTTGATTATAATGAAGAAAGTGTTAAATTATTTGAAATTATAAATGTACATAATAATATTGTTTTATTTTTACTATTACTAAAATATAGGTAAATATTCACACACCCAAAATCATATGATACATGCATGCATATAAAAATCCGAACTTTTAATACTGAAAAGGTATAGCATTACTAAAATAATAAAAGCGCACTAAAAACCGCTATTGATTTTTAATAATAATGAGTGTGTATTATTATATAATGTAACCGTGCTCGTGCAACATAATGTATCATATTATCATCGTATATTAAACACGGTTTGAGTGAAACATAACTGCATTAGATACATGTTTTAATTTTTGAAAACTATCCTTACAGTATTCAAAATATTGTAATTTGGATATTAAATATATAGGGATAATATAATTTAACTTCAAACTGAATAATTTTTTACATGATAAGTAATTTTTTTTTTATTTCGCACTAAACCAATTATTAAAGGTGAAATACCTGTATATTATTATATAATGTATTTTGAATAATATATATAAATTACATTGTATATTAGTAAATAAATTCGAAATAATTGCATGTATTAGAAACAATTAAAGAACACTCAAAGATATTTGTTTCTATCTTTTTTATTAACCGTATTGTTTCGCTGTTAGTATTAAGTTTCAAGGAAAACATTGATAATTAATATGCAAATACTTGTTAGTTTATTTAAGTGTAAACTTACTCAATAGAAAAGTAATAAATTATAATTTTTTTTGTAATTGAAAAATGTTAGTAAGCATATGAACATAATTATTTTTGATAATTGAAAAAAGTATAAAGATAAAATACGTTTAACTATTGAAAATATCAAAATTAATATTTTAATAAAATATATTTTACAATAAGTCGAGCAGAAAGAAATATAATATCGATTTTCTCTTTTTCATAACTAATCTAATAAAAGTTTTGATCAGAGAAAAATACACCAGACCTAACATGGAATATGTTATTGAAATATGAGTGGCAATAATAAATATATTATCACTCTATGAAGTATGTAAATTAAAATTATTGCAATTTTTAAATTAATATTTATTAAATGTTGTGATTATAGTAACTGAATAAGGATTATAAATTGGAAAATAAGATTTTAACATATATATTTCCATATTTTAAGTGTTTACTCGAATTAAAAAAATTATATCTTTACCAAGTTGATGTAATTTTAAAAACACTGAATAATACACACAAAATAAATGTCTCATTGTAAATTTATTTTGATTCATGATTGTTAATTGTTAATAATACTGATAATTACCAAATAAATAAAACTATATTAATGTTGAAAAAAATATTGTCAAACCAATAAATACGTTATTGTTACAGTTTCTTTTAATTACACTTTCTAATCTATCAAATATTTTTAACTTTTTAACTTTCTTAAGTTCTATATGTTTTACGTGTTTAAAATCATTCTGAATGTAATAAAACACCTTAGTCGGACAAAAATAGATTTTAATAAATCAGTCTTTATAGAATTGTTTGAAAACAAAATATATTTAATACAAAATATTCAATTTTAAGATAAACATGATATGAATAAACATTGTGTAGTACGAACATTATATTTTCTACAATTTAAAAAAATAGATTAATCTTATGGTACAAATAATTATTTTGAAACAGTTTTTTTGAGAATATACAGTTCTATATGAGAGCTAACCGAGTTTTTGCGGAAAAAAAATGTATGAATATTGCATAATACATATTTTCGTGAAACTTTTCCTCTCGTAATTTGAATCCTCTTTCCTTTAAATTCTTTAAATTTACAATTTTATTTGGTCAATAACATATATGATAAAATAAAATTCCTGCCATTATATTTTGAACTATTGAACCTGATGATGCGCGAGGATCAAATGATCTTTTTATCGTATTTAATGGCACTGTTTAAGAGGCATTAAAAATACAAAATACCTTGTACTATTGTATCTCAAAAACACTTTATTGATAAAATACTATTAAATCATATATATTCACACATTTTACATTTTACACGAAACATATAATAATAAAAATAAATGATATTTTAATCTGATCTTTTCAATGTTATTATGCACCGTCACGTCGAGCGTTTCACGCAAAAGATGGCATTGAACAAACTTTTAAGTGTGTTATAGGAAATTAAAAATGTCGTGCACACTCTTATTACCTACTTATATATATGTGTGTGTGTGTGTGTGTGTGTGTGTGTGTGTGTGTGTGTGTGTGTGTGT
>NW_020273108.1:846308-1067362 GCF_003268045.1 Sipha flava
TGTGTGTGTGTGTGTGTGTGTGTGTGTGTGTGTGTGTGTGTGTGTGTATGGACGAATATAAAAATGCGTTTGGATTCTATTCAAAGCAAACGCACACTTGTTAGGAACTTGCATTTACATAATTAACCTACACAGTAAGCACAGGCATATTAATGCTTTAACATGTGTTAATAGATTTCAATCTTCTTTGTAAAATAAACTAATATCAAAGTCATTAAAAATAAATACCCTCACAAATTCATATCGTACTGTTCGGGCAAGAAACTGATTATGAAATTGAAAGCGAATAGTAAACCTAAGTTTGTAACATAATATTTACTAACATATTAATTACTACTATTAATTAATATCGAATGCTCCGAACCGCGTAACAGATAGAATACAATACGCGTTAATATTTCATTATTATTCATTTATTTATTTTATTTTATTTTATTTTTTTATGTGTTATCAATATTATTACTAAATTAAAAAAAACTAAAAATTAAATATTACTAATAAATCACGTTTGTTAATCACAAATTTTCTTTCTTACGGCACGACTGAAAATATAAGACTTTATTGAGTAAAATAGACTTATAGATAATACGCGATTTGTGGGTAGAATATAAAGAGGGGAAAAAATCAAAACGACTGAAACCTTCAATAGAAGGTATAGAAAATACCCGTTTGCGTGTCACACAGTATTGGTTACAGTGTTTAACTGCACGTACACCTTAGACACACATCACATATAGTGCGTCGATTGATTTCCTATTTAGAACATACCAACATTTCTATAGATTCATCTGGTGTTATTTATATTATTTTAAAAATAAAATGTTAAAAAAAAATAAAATTTTTTCTTAAAAATTATTAAAATTAATTTAAAGAATAAATACATAGATTTATAGTTAAATTTACGGGAATAGTATGAAATTTGATTAAACTTGTAATTTAATCTAATAATTAAGTTATCTATCAATTAAAGAATTAACAGTTTTAATACACGTCGAACATTTTTCATCAGTACGGTGTATATTGTACTATTGTAACTCAAAAAAAATTTTTTCCTAATTTATTTGTCATATGTTCTTTAAAATATTCCATATTATTTATAGAATTGGTATATAGTCATAAATTTATTTATTTAATTATAATAAATATTTAAAAAAAAAATTGTTTATATTTGCATTTTCATACATTGGAATATATTAATAATAAGTATCCTATATTTTATATATATATATATATATATATATATATAGAATATTGTTTTTTTTTCATGTTGTATAATTAAATTGTTCATAATATTATATTTTAACTCTACCACCACCACAAGCATTTGCTCATAGGTGGTAGATATTTTATTATAAATTCTATATTTAGCTTATCATACGAGTATAATAAAAACAATATAGAAAAATTATAATAACTTTATACTTCTTTCTAAATTCCAATCGAACCGTTTGATTATTAATCATCAAATGTAAACATCACATATTTTGATTATACGTAAATATGATGAGTTACAGATGAATACTACCAGAATGAATTTTGAAAAAAATCGTGGGAGAACCGAATAAATATTATAAGCAATATTGTTCCCGAACAAATGTTTAATACCTCAAATGCCATATAAATAAATTGAATAATATTTTTCATTGTCATTATTGTTATTTATAAAATTAAATATAAACGGTGGCTGATTGAAATTATTATATTTCTCGAGCTAAAGCGAACGAAAAATAGTATACGGAATTTTTCGACTGTGTTTTGATTTGAAAAATAAACGATTACACGTACCGTCGTGAAACTACGCGATGTCGTCGGATTCGTGTGAAAACGGCGTGTTTTTGTGCGCGACGGATCACTGGGCGAGAACCGCAACACGGACCCGTAGTGAGTAGGAAAAAAAAATTATGAAAGAAAGAACAACCCCCCCCCCCCCGCGGTCCACGTGCATTTTTTCGCGCTTTTTATTAGAAATTATGCGCGATCCGTTACAATTGCAAAGTAACAGTACACAAACGTTTACTATAATTAATGTTTACGCGATAATCGCAATCGAATGAATAACGATCTAAGGATCGTAAGAGATCAACGCGATAACATAACATCGTGATAATATCTTAAGCAACGGACTTGGTACTCACCAGATATGCGGTCGGTGGTCGCGTACGAAAACCGTTCGTCCCTCGAGCGGCGTGTGCGCTCGGTGATTGACAGTGACAGAGAGACGACCAGACCAGTCGGCAGATCACGCCGGAATGCCGTAGTCGTCGTCGGCGGCGGCGGCGGTGGTGTCGCGTTTCGGCGTCGGGCGGGGCGCGCGCGCGGTACCGGGGTAGGACGAGTGCGAGGGCTACTGCTGCTGCGTGTAGGGGCCGCGTCTTCCCACCCTTGCGCCCCCTTCTCCCGACCCTTTGGGCCCTTTACGACCCCCGTCGGGGAGCGGTGGAGACGAAGGCCTGCGACTCGCGCGCAAACTCCGCGTCCAACTACCGTTTACCCCTGACTTGACCAATCACGTTCGTCTGTCCGTTGAGGTGTACGTGTACTATACGTTCATCGTACACGCGCGCGTACATCAAGTAAATCAAGTAGTATGTGTGTGTGCATGTGTGTGTGTGTGTGTGCGTTTGTGTGTGTGCATGTGTGTGTATGTGTGTGTGTGTGCGTGTGTGTTTGTGTAAGTACGCGCGCGCGCCGTTCGAAGACTACTGCACCACGGAAACCGTAAGATTACCGGTCCGGGCTTGAAACGGTCGCCGCCACCTTAGGCCCTTTTAGGAACTTCCTACTTTCAGCTTGAGTCGTAATGCGAGAAATAAAATAAAAGTATCGTTTTCCACAATATGATATCATTTTGTTCGATATGATTCGTACTACTCATTTCGTATTATTATGTGCTACCCGACTACTTTAATTGTATAGCTCACAAGTAGCGGGTGAACTGATATCGTGGACGACGAATAACTTCGATTACATTCCAGAGTCAAGCACTCGTATATTTTATATCGCGTAAGTTTAACAAGCGCAGGCCACGAAGTTAACCAACGTATCAAGCTCGTGTATCACTAACTTGTATATCAAACTCGTTTTTATTATAACCATTATGATTGATACGTTTAAAAAAAAAATGTGTGAATCTTCTATTTAATATGCAGCAACGCAAATGTATGAACGATACGTTTGATTTTATCCTCTTTATAAATTGTTACACCCCCTACCCTAGGTTTTGGGTCGGACGTCGGCTAAAAAGTATTCAATAATACTGCGCTTCACTACCTGTTATGATAGCGCCTCGTTCGCGTCCATAGGTCATACATTTTTTCGGGCACTTTTTAGCTCGAAATACGAATTGGTTTGTCCACGCGAGTTTTTAGATCCTACTTGCAGCTTTTGGCAGAGTCATAAGGGTTTTATTGAAGCAATGGTTTCACGACTAAAAGAGGTGAATAGGTAGTGTTGTGCGATAGAAAAGTTGAATGCATAATTTGCACCATTGACATAAAATATTATTATGCATTATCTTGTTTGGACCCGTTAATTTTAATATTTATACATCTGCAAGTACAATTGAATTGTAACTTGTGAATTTGGCTTGGAGCAAATATTCGATAAATAGGCTTCCCATACTTCCCGGTTTTAAAGGCATATCCCAGCGTCTCGGCCGATCATTCAGTTTGTCCCGGTTATAAAAGCTGAGAGAAAATAAATTTTAATATTATGTTATTTTAACAATAAAACATATAATAGTATTCTACATTATATTACGGTTATCAGCATGGTTACACACAATAAAAATGTATTTTTGTATTAGCCAATATTATATATTTAAATTACAAAATTATATACATAATTCTGTTTCCATATGGAGGTTATTTAATATGATGTTCCGATTTAGGGATTTTAAAATCTGGCAATCCTATCAAATACACGTAACTGCTTCATTGGAAAATAAACTTTCCGTTGCCATTACTTACAGCAAGTCATATTCGGTTTAATTTTTTTGGTTTTTTTAACAAATCCACGTGATAACGTTTTTTTCACAAATATGTTTATACTTTGGTCGCAATTCATACATACTCTGACATAATTCCCTAAGTAATTATCAAGTAATTATACAAGTAATTATCTGAGAATGTAGTTTGAAATATGCAAGTTATGCAACGAATTGATTGGTGAAACTCTTTAAGTACATTTTTTTCATTCCGATTTTAAAAAACCTAAGTTATTAATTAACCGACTACCCAGAAAATCCTTTTCCTACTTAAGGAGATTCGGTGTAGAGATAAACGTTTTTGAGGCCAGGCTTATGTAGAACACAAATCTCTGAACTCCGAAGTACGGCGTGCATATTTATGTTGTATACACACATTGCCAGGTAATGTCAGCTAATTACCAGTGTATACTGATGTGAGTTGTTTACGGCAAGACTGCTGGCTACTGCAAAGGGGTTAGTAATATTCTTTATGACTCAGCATATAAGTTGAACGGAAGATATATAACGTCACACGTTATGAATAAACAATGTTATAGTGGAAACTTCTTTTCGCCGTCGCAGTTCGCGCGAATTCTCGTTCTCTCGATTAACATCATTATGAAAAATATATCGTAGTATTATAATATCAAGAGACACGTTACATCTGTACATTATAAATCCTTCAGAAACTAAAATCCATTTGTCTTCTTTGATTTGACAACGTCATAATGTGTACATCGGTACAATATCGAAATAAAGATAAAAAATAAAAATTAACGATGGTAAAATTATAGTTTTCACTGTACTATTTATTCGTTGCTCATTTAAAACATTAAAAATAATAATGGTAGTAATTACAATGAGCAGTAGACACCTAAAAAATACGTCTGAAAACCGAATGTCGACAAAAATGAACAACAGAATCATCAACCAGTAGCGAAATATAATTACATTTTTTCTTTCTCTCTTTCAGCAAATAAATAACAATCAATCAAAACCAATGTCGTAACTCGCGATCCGTAAAAACAAGCCGGCAATCAAATATAATATCCACGTAATATATATTCTTATACATCAAAAAAAATGGAACTTTTATTCGTAGTCGCGTAGAGTTTATTTACGTGTACCCATTTATGCGATTGAAATGTCGTCATAACGTCAAATGAAGAATTAATAAAATTTCATTACGGCTAATGCCTAGTACCGTACCACGATGCACGATTTTATTAGTCTTTATACTCGTCACGAAAAAGACGCATAATGAGGGAACCCAATACTTAATAATGAATACTAGACGGCGAAAACGATATTTACGAAATGTTTTTCTTTGATGTTTTTTTCATTAAAAAGGGCGAAGGTAATCATTTTGACGGAAAAATAAATAGTTCGTTTGGGCGAATAAAATTATTTTTACCAGCTTGAGGTAAGAATTTAATAATGCAGTTATCGGACACTTTGATACTGACCATATAATTATTAATAATTACTAACCACTATTATCGAAAACAATATTACAGACATACAGTAAAAATTGTACATCAAAACGCTTCATAGCACTAACCTGGTTCATCGTGCGAGTAAAATGCATTAATTAACCGTACATTTTAAACATTAGTTTCAATATTTCTTTTGGATTCAAATATTGAACATATTTTAACGACCAAAAAAGGGAAAAGATGCATAGCTATAGAACAATACAAATACTCGAAATCAAATGAATTACAAGACGGAACATTTTCAATTTCGCTGTATGAACGAAAAACGTGACGTAAGTTTTTTAACTTGTTGTAATATAAAAATTATATTAAAGATGACAACACAAGCACATAATCATGGCCAGAATTCAAAGAGATCTTTAGCTGTAGATATAATTATTCTAAAAGAAAAGCTGTTGAAAATTCACTTGAAAAATCAAATAAAAATTATTAAGAAACAATTATTAGTAGATAACTCTGGAGTTTAGGATGAATTTATTTATTCTGATATTAATTTAATAAGATGATAAATTTATCGTAGCAGAAAATCATTGTACCTTATAAATGCCCAAACATAAAAATGAGTCATTTGATCAACTGTATATATACAGTATAAATGAATATTATAATATATATGTATATTATAATATTCAATCAAATATCAAATACAAAAATCTGAAATTTTTTTTCTTAAATGAGCAAAAGTTAATAGTTATTATAACTTGTAGTGACAATTTAGAACTTTTTATGTAAATCTCAAATTGTCTTTAGAGATGGAACATTTTCATATTGTTTCAAGTATTTCTGTCAACTATACGTTGCATATATATACACACAATTATTAAAAACCAGTAGCTTATGAATTCTGAACGGCAAAATCAAAAAGTAATTATCTGAGAATGTAGTTTGAAATATGCAAGTTATGCAACGAATTGATTGGTGAAACTCTTTAAGTACATTTTTTTCATTCCGATTTTAAAAAACCTAAGTTATTAATTAACCGACTACCCAGAAAATCCTTTTCCTACTTAAGGAGATTCGGTGTGGAAAACCGTGATACTTGGTGTATGATCCACCCGACGAAACAATACCAATATTTATAAAAAAGTACTAATACGTATTCATTCGCTGAAATGGTATGTTTAGTAAAATATACACTCTCACTAACGGTACGTAACTAATCGCCCAAATAGATCATATTTTGGGTCAATTCATCCAAAGGGTCTACGCCCATTAAAAATCACGTAGATTTTTTTCATTACAATAATGTGATAATTATAACCGTTTTTAAATGTTTACCAAATAAATTTCGTTTGACTATCGATTGATGTAAAACTAACAAGTGAATACCTTCGGGTACCACGGCACCGTAGCAGGTGTACACGGCGTAAACGAAGATCGAATATTCAAAATTACGCGTTAAACCCTAAACGAAAATTATGCGGACAAGAAGGCGTTAGAGTGTGCGGACGTTCGCGGTGAAGGTTTAGAAAAGAGACCGCCGAACGTATTAATTTTACGACCGTCGTCGGGTGACGTAAAATTAATCACCTATTGTGTGCCACAAACTCCGCGGGACCTAGAACTCGGTTAGGTAAAATATTTTATGGTACTTTTCCTCCCACTTTTTCCTTCTTAAGTCGCTTGATTTTTGTATTCAATAAAGTTGCGACCTATGAGTGGGAAGAGGGAAGGCGGCGCTCCGACGAAATTATGTGAGTTATTCGTAACACTCACGCTGTCAAAAACGATATGAAACAATTCGAGAATCTTAAATGTATACACGAACAAGAAAATAACGGGTAATTTCTCGACTCGTATGGATGAAACAGTAATGATTATTTTGTATACAATACTTGGGCGAGTTCAGTTCTCCTTTACGTTACCAGTGATGCTGAGTAGAGGTACTTTAGTACTACTTTACTACTTGAGAAATTATTTGAACCACTTAAATTGAATAGGTGGGTGTTTACTAGTCCTGGTAAAGACAGAATTGTAAATTGTATATAACTATGAATACTCAAGTTACAACACAGTTTCAAATAAAATACATTAACTTACCTATAGCACTTTCACGGAAGAATGCATGAAAAAATTTATTTCTATTTAATAAGAGACATTTAGCTTAAACGATATTTATTTTTATTTAAATTATTTTGATACGAAACGAAAGGAATTGGGAACATTAGAGTGCTGAGTCGAACTCCTGAAGACCGACACGTCTACGCAGCTCTCACATTAGAATCTTTATCGTGTGTTCGATAACGTTGCCGTCCATACGATGACGAAAAATCGGATCACCATAATAAGACTGTGTATCGATGTGTCTAATGAAATTAAATTGAAATGTTACTCGAAGGTGCTGTTTAATCGTGACAACGGTATCGCCTACCGCTGAGGTTACTCATTAACCGTGATCAGCGGCGTATGAACACAATACACTCACGGTTAGGTTAGCCCACGTGGCGTGTACAGAACTGATTAGGGAGTCTTAGGCGTCTTAGCCTCCCGGCACGGACGAAGCCATAAAATTCTGCCACCAGCGGACGCGCGCGCAACGACAGGGGTAGAAATCGAGTTGATGCGTGGCGGAGAGGGTCAGGTACACAAGGTCGGGATTAAAACGACATTCGCAGACGGTCGTGTGCGGTGCAGTTTCGGTAGACTCGCAATAAGCGCGATTGTTTATTATTACTATAGTTATTATTATTGTCCGCGGGACGGCCTCTGCTAGCGCTCCGCCGAAAACCAAAAAGATGCGAAGAATAAAGATCGAAGAAAACAGCGTTTGGTGTTTAAACTTCACATGAGTACGTGCGTAAACTTCGTGGCCAATGGATTAGTTATATGCTACATATTCTGAACGCAGAGCCTTGTTCGTAAAAATATCGAAATCGGATAAAAATCGTGATATCGTTTGGTATTTAAATTTATATTAAACGATTTTATATTGCACTATAATCATGATTATATTTTTTCTTACTCGGACCCGGACAATTTTATTTATTTCCGAGAACGCAAATTATATACCAATGCGATAACGAAATTACGAAGTTCTATGCTCAAAGAGAGATTAAATAGCTTAATGATTTTAACTGCCGATCGAGAAATAGCTATAAATTTAAATACGATACAAATTATTGATGATTTTAAAAACTCAACAGAACACAGAATTATGTTACGACCGATTATAATAATTTATCAAATAGATTTTGTTTTTCATACGACTACGTTTTTGTTTATTTACACTATTTAAATATATTACTAAAACCAAGTCAAGAGTTACGTGTTTAATTTTTATTTATTTTAAATGTTAATTACGAAGACAGCTAAAATAAACAAAAAATGGCTATTCAGTCACTTTGTTTTGAAGAAAACTATGTTAAATTTAAAAATTTTAAATTACCTAAACAGTTATTTAGATATTTGTGTGTTTGTTTTACCAGAATTTCGAACTCTTAAAATTACTTTCAGTGGAGGGGGGAAACTACCCAACAACGGTATGAGTGCAATAGAGTTTTTAGCACCCCTAATTTAAATGTAGCACTCTCGTTTTTTTCAGATCTATATAATCTATAGTAATTACAGTGAAATATCGTTCAATTTTATTTTTAATAGTTTCAGCACCGCCAATATTTGGTCTCTAGTTGCACCCATGGTCGCGCCCCGACGCCGCATGTGAAATCGGTTGTGTTAAACCCACACGCTTCGTTGAAAGTTTGTGAAAGTTCACATAGCTTGCGTGAATCCTGATCTGGTTTCCGAGTGGTATCTTGGTTAATTGAGTTGCTTAGCTATTAAAATGTTCAAGTTGTTGGTGGTCGGAACGTTATAATATGAAGGTATACTTTATTCTCCTTCGTTTAAATGGTATATTTATATAACACTGGTGCAACCCGTAATGTATGCCTTGAACAACATGTACGATGAGTAACGCGAAAGGTATTGTAATCTCATATTGATCACTCGTATCGACGTATAATCTTGAATACCTACTCATCATAAATTCTTTTTTATCGCATCAACACCCTATAAACCCAAGTTTTCACGTATCTCACCAACTTTTCGTAATTCATTATTCACATTAGTTCACTACGTGTGTCGATAAACAATGTCCATTGATACGCGGCATAGCATTAGTTATTATCGATTATTATATATGCGCGCAACGGGAAACTTTGCCAGGATTAAGATTACTTCGGTAAACGTGTACGATACATTTATAAACGAGTAATATCCTGTGAGCGCATGAACCAAATGTCGATAGTAAAATAGCGGTTTTATCGTATGGTGTTATTGTATGAACTTATTTCACTCGCCGTGAAACTTTACGAGCCATCGCAAAAGCTTGCAGATGGTATATAAACGTTAATGATAATAATAACAACAATGATAATGTTATGATAAAATATAAAACCGCTGACAAGATGGTACAAATCATAATACGGTTCATATAATACTTTATATTTTTTCTTAACCAATGTTGTAACCGTGACATTGTAGTGACGCCACAAATTCATGTCGTAAAATCTGGTAACGCGGTTAGTAATAATGTTTGACATTATTATTCAACGATTACAAACTTAAAGCTCTTTCCTCGGGTGAATTCGAAGAATTTGATAAAGAACGAAAATCATCCACGTATCTGGTATCTGCGAACAGACCACATCGATAATAGCATAACCAGGACTTATTCCAAGGATTTTTACCTACCGCCCAAACACTGAAAAGTTTGTTTTATGACATTTATTTGGATTATAATATTTACCCTCTCTCCAAATAAATTGTACATCGATATTTTGGAATTTTGACTTTTTTTGAAAGTCAACTGCCCTTTTGATTTTTCCTACTACCCAATTTGGGTCGTACTGCCCGTTAGAATAAAACTTGAATATAACAAAGCGTTGAGATGGGAGTAAACGATTTGTATTATATCATCAATCGACCGAAGTTAATCAATGAATCGCGTCACATACAGGTATATTGCACACATCGGATACGTCATGTTCGACAATCAAGGGAAGACGTTTTTCAACGCA
The DNA here is from genome assembly GCF_003268045.1 of Sipha flava. Lineage (NCBI taxonomy): Eukaryota > Metazoa > Arthropoda > Insecta > Hemiptera > Aphididae > Sipha > Sipha flava. Next base: position 856,790 of record NW_020273108.1, read on the forward strand.
AGTCGATGTCAGCGAATTAAGGTCATCACGTGGACGTAAATCGATTTATTGCATTTTTTTTTTTTTTTAATATACACATTGGATAGGACATTTTATTATCCAAAGTCATAAGCAAATTGTCTATCAGTCTTGTAACAAAATACGAAGAATACGAAGTGTGCAGTCTAGAGTGTTTAAGAGCTTTTTTTTTTTTAAACAACACACGTAGGTTTCTTGGTATAATAGTAGCTTAAAAAATATGCAATGAATAAGTAATTAGATTTTCTTTAAATCTATTTTTTAACTGTGCAGGTTTTTTTTTTCGATTCCTATAATCAGTATAAATATTATATATATAATAAATTTATAAATTTAGCAACATTTGATTATTTCAATTATTTTTTTGATTTTACTCATCGTATTCTATAATAGTTATTTTTATATCACGATTGATCGTTTAAAATTATTGTTATATTGAATAATTGTGGTGCGAACTGTGCTTTTTGTGACTCCGTTGTCTCATTTTATCTCGTATAATGTTTTCTATTCTCATTTTGGATAAATTTACTTCCTTAAGCTTAATATTTCTTACTCATGTTCATGTAAGTTAATTTCAAAAAACCCAGTGAATAACAGTATTTTAATTATTATAGTTATCTTAACTTATCATACATAAAGTAAATGACTCACAGTTATACAATTATACAAAATACACAGAGCACTGCCCGAGCAAAAACAGAGCACTAGGCAAAATCAAATTTTGCCGCCTCAAAAAAAAAAAAAGCTCTTATTTTAACTTAGCCCCTCCTCCTATTTTTTATGACATATCTGTATAAATAAAAATTGTACTTTTTTATTTTATGTATAAAATTATACGTAGAAAAACTTAAAATTGATTTATATAGTTATTACTCAAAACCTATCACTATCGCGGCTATCGGAAATTGCGGAAGTGATTGTGTGGTTATTTATACTTTTGGAATAATTGTAAACCCTCAGCGTAGGCCGTAATATGAAGTAATATAATAACTTTAGCCAATATTGTTGTATTATATAGTTAAGTGGTCTTCACGATTGAATTCATTTAAATATTTTTCATATAAAACACCGATAGAACTAAAAAAAAATGTACAAGTCAATTTTGAAAATGCCGCCCCTACTAAAGTGCCGCTCTAGGCAGGTGCAAAGCTCGCCTATACCTTGAGCCGGCCCTGAAAATACAACACACAAAAGCGTTAAACTAAAGATCGTCAAAACATAACTGTTCAATTTAATATAATAATTATTAGCTCATAGGTTAAATAATTTGAAATAAATGATATGCATATCTATAATATATAATTAACCAACTTATTTAAATTAATAAATTAATAAATTAAATTAATAAATTTTAATTTATTAAGATTATTGCTGGAGTGTGAAGGATTACATAATTTTATCCAAATTCACGTAGAAATTCGTAATTGCAAGTACCAACACAACAACATCCAAATTTTTATTTCCTAGGACTATTTATAAATGATCCAGGAATAAACTAAGTATTTATTATAGTTAATAAAATAAATAAATATAAGATTTATGTTATTAAACTATTATAGATTACACGTATTTATAAATGATACACAAATAAAACATACTGATAAGTTGAAGTTATAATCACACATATCATATACACTGTGTTTTTTACATTAAATTTCCTATTTATTATTTATAATGCGTCAGCATATTTCATACTCTTGCAAGCATAGAATTAAATTGGTTGCAATAATTTTATTTTTAAAATAAATCTCAAGATGTCAACAAATAGTGAACTACAAGAACCGTAATTAAATATGAAAAAAAAAATACTTTGTTCTTTGAACCTACTATTATTATAAGCGTTATATTACAATGCCAATTGTACTTGTTACGATGGTACTTACGTACAACATACATACTATGAACTAAAATACGACTAAACGAAAAATTATTATTCATACACCAAATACTTTTATGCGATGTTGGGTACAGGTTAAAGATATTTTTTTTAACTCGTTAAGTTTATTTAAAGCCAAGCGCTCACCAAAGTAACGTGCGTGTGGCGTGACAAGTGATGTAGCTTAGTGGCGCGTGCATCCAGCACGTTACTTTGTATCAATACAATATAATAAATAGATTTAACGCCAATGAAACTAATACAATAGTGATATGACAAACGGCATGTTACATCGGTGTCATTCAAATGCAGCATGTTTCATTTTACATTACGTGCCACTTATTTGTTCTAGTGACAAGCGGTTAGTAATTGATTGTATTTTTATTTATTTTCTTAATTTTTGAAAGTATAAGATAAAAATGAAAAACTATTTAGATTTAAATATACTTTTTTTTAGTATAATTGAAACCAATCCATGTATTTATAATCATATTATTTCGGACTACAGCAACAAGAACTTAGTCGACAATTCTCGGGAAAAGATTTTATGAATAATAATGCATATAATATTAATTATAATTCCACTTGGTAGACATTTTCTACATAAATGTTGTTTTGATCAATTATTTTATTTCATAAAATTATTGGAATCGCTCTGAGTAGGTGTACAACTATTTGACTACATCAAAAACACTGCGTTTAATTTTTTGATTATTTTTCCAATATAGATGAAACCAATACCGTCTTTTTTATATTATTTACGTTTTAACATTGATCAAATTCACAAAATATCAAAACATTATAGTCGTTTGATGAAGGAAACATAGAGACTACGAGTGTTACTAATTACGAATTACTAATTACTAGATACATAAGTAGGCGTTGAGTCACAACACATGTAATTTTGTTGTTACACGTCCGCTACATCACACGTGATTTTACTTTGATGGACGCTCGGTATAAGAAAAACTAAGTTAATGTAAGTTTAAAGTTAACTATTATTTTTTTTTAACTTCTTAAAATTAAAAATTAATGAAAAAAAAAGTTTTAACTTTCTCTTCTGTATTAAAAATAGCATTTTTACAAATTATATTGATTTGGATATTTTTTAAGCTAGGAGAGCATTTAGAAAACAAAGCATCGAACATTTAATAAATTCTTCCATCACTCACCAAAAGTATAGCTAAAGTTGAAATAATTTGTACATATTTAATCATTAAATAGTGAAGTACAAATGTTGAACTGAAGTATTTTTATAAATACAATTGGTTATTTATTATTAATATGATACTTCGATATATGGTACACCTATTTAATATAAATATTATATATTCACATTTATTTTATTAATTTAATTCCACTTATTTTTGTATGAACGGTATAAAAACAATTTACATTAAATACATAAATAACTTCAAGTAAACTCCATATTAATTCTTCTCATTTTAATAATACTATCGACTAGTATTATACAAACTATTGAAATGCTATTATAACAATATATCTCAGATAAATAAATAATATTGATAATAATTATATTAAGTTTCTTTCTTTGAAAAAAATAATATGATTAATTTGCAGCACGTCCAAAAAGGTATATACATATTTAATTTGCCCCACAACCGATACCAAATAGTACTATATAATTTACCACACAAATTTGTCTAAATAGATTCATTATTTCGTCATAGTACTCAATACATTTATTTTATTTTTTATTATTTTCTGAGAAGTGTATAATAATTTATAACACAACTAAAATTATTATTTGTAAATTTGAGATAAAATAATAAAAATAATTTTAAATATTAGCTGAAACAAAATAGTTTTTGTGCTTATAAAAATCAATATAATTGTGTTAAACAATATATATGTTAACTTATTAATTAATTTATTATAGTATAATTTGGTCGAATAGGCGTAATTAGACCTACGGGTATGTAACGCAAATTATATTCTGAGAAGATACCACGTGGCTCAAAATACATACTTAACATTTACTATCTGTAGGTGACACGAATTACCACTGCCCAATTTTTTCACATTTACATAAATTTAACTTGAACTTAATACGTTATACATTAATATAGTTCCTTAATAAATTAAAAATAATTTCCAAAATAAAGCAACGAATAATTAGCTCCGTTAATGTTTTAACTTAATTTTAATTCTTTACTTGTAATATCAAAAAGCCGAACCTTGAATTTATGTGTTATTTAAAAATAATTTTGAAATCTGTCAAATCATTAAGACCTGTTACAATGATATATTTTGGATAACAAACGTGCACAGATTGTTCGATAATCGACCTACTGATCGATTAGAAATATATCATTCATTCGATATATATTCCGTTTCGGTTTTGCGACAAACGGATCATTTATAACACTTAGTGCCACGAAATTTTTTTTTTTTTTACTTCCATTTTAATAGAAAGTATAATAATAATTAATATTAATATTTAATGCGAAAAATTATTCATCGTAATTGCAGATTCACAAAATAATAATTGCATAGCAGACAGCAGATTCGGTAATTTTCGTTTCCTGTCATCCGGTTTGAAAAAATACCAATGTCAAATCCTTTAACATTCTAGAATGTCGACTTTTTCCGAATAATTAATACACAGACTATTTCACCTTGAGAACGTTTAGCAGTCCCGTTTATGTAAGATATTTAATGAATTTTACCGTTTCGGGTATACAATTAAATCGTACGAAAGCGTCGTAATATCGTATTCACATCGTTATTATATCAATTTATAAATCGTAAAAAAACAATAAAAAAAAAAAAAAAAAACAATAACCATTTTAACATATTCCTAGTTTTATAACCGTAAGCTTTGAATGTGCTACACTTTGAGCGCTTTACTACTCTTTGACCGGGAAGAATTGTGAAGTATATGCGTACGCAATAGGGTCGTGTCCTTCTGGGGTCACGCCAATTCCACAACAGCTACGTGATTTAAATCCGATCGCGTATTGAGTTTTTTGCTTCGATATTCCAACACACGGTGCTCCGTCGTTACACGGCTAGGGTACAAATGTTATCATTACTTCAAACTGTTTCTGGGTTCTCTTGCCGAGAACCCTCATCCCGGTCGACTGTTAGCTCGAATCGTTCGCGCGAAACATTATTCACTTTGCCCTGCTGCTGTGCATGTCGTTGAGACGGAGATCGATGTTCATTGGAGTGCATTTTCAGTGCATCTGCAGCCCCGGCAGACGGGGTTTGCGTAGTTCGCGGAGGTTCGGCGCGTGCACGTGTGCCGAGAGTAAAAACCGCATTAGTCATTTGTATTCCCAGACGAAGACTCCTGCCGGCCGTCCCTCCTACCCCGTAACGACCCCGCAATACTCCTCCGGTACGTGTAGTATCTCACGTGGAAACTCTGCGATGCGATGTAGCACCGAGTGAAATATTCGATTAGACCATGAAGACGTGCATGGTACACACGCGTCACGTCGTAAAAGTATCCTGCATGCAAATCGATCATCTGACCGAAAACATAACGCGATCGAGGTCTGCGATTCATGCACAACCCTGATTGTACTTGCCCCAGCTGCGTGGACATTTAAAATACGTTTCAAACGGCTTCAATATCATACGCGCAAAACTGTTCGAATTTAATTTTATCGTTATCGCTATTATTATTTTTATACGTGCAAATTGTTTTTCCTACAAACGAGTGCTGAACCATGTTGGCCGTTTTTTTTTTTTTGCTGTTTTTTTTTTTTTTTTTTTTTTTTCAACTGTATTTTTAATTGAATAACGAAAATAGTTTTTTTTACCATTTTCTATGAGAATAATTTATTTGACAAACTATTATACAGGTTATAGCAGTTATGATGAGCGTAGTACCCTTATTTGCGACTCAAAAAAAAAAAAAAAAAAAATGTACAGCTCAATTGCGCACACAAATTTTATATTAACGTAGCACTGGTTTGCGTAAATTAACTGTAGCAAAAGTTTTTAAATTGTACATTTATTTTATTGATACATCTAAACAACAAATCACCTGATTTTAAGAACATAGAAATCCTTATACTCACTATACTTATAGTATTCAATATTAAAACGTTTTCCACTACGCATTTCAAAAACAATTGATATTTGAATTATATAATATAAAACTACACGAAATTAAATGACTAAAACACTGGCAACTCGTATCTCGGTAGCATTACACGTTCAACTAAAGTAATATAATAACACAAAACGTAGCCGGAACATAAAACGTAGCCAGTTAATAAAAAACTTTTGGGATCACGAGTATCTTATCGAAATGTTTAAGATTAATCGTATCATCATAAGGCACTGCAAGTTACAACAAGAATGAGATTTAATGGTAGTACGTAAAATGAGTTGTCATTTTTCAGGTCAACATTTGTATTAATTGGTTTTCACCTTTTACGTTGTTTACAAACGAATTGCCAGTTTCTAGATAAAAAAATGTGTACAGTGCATAAACTAGCATCACCGAGCAAATATATACACATGCAACAAATCAAATAATTAATAAATTATCACGAATGATCAACCGTCTTCCGATTTGTTTTGTGAATTTAAATAATAAATTTGTTTAAACTTTCCACGAGTATCAGAAAATTAATTAATATCACATATAAAGGATATCGTTAAAAAATTTATTGGTAAACCAATAAGAACAAAATACACTTGAATTCACTTTTTTTAATGTAAAATTCAATGAACGTAAGACGTTTTGTAAGACAATTATTTTCATTTGAAAAATTACATCCGAATAATCACATTAAAACGGTTTTAAATGTCGAGAAGAAATAAAAAGTATAATGCACGAGATAGATTTTTTGTTTTTTTTTTTTTGTTTTTTAAATGTAATTACTTAAAGTGTGACAGTTTTCTTTTTAATTTTTAAACATGCGTAATCCATTTAAATGAGTTGTTGCGTAGAAATTTACGAATAAAGTCACATAATTTCATCTGAACAACTCAAACAACATTCGTATACGTAAAGATATATAAAAATATACCTATTCATCACAGATCTTTCATTATTATATAGTGAGACTCATTAATAAAGTAATTTAATTTCTCGCCTTCTGCTCAGAAAACCATACACAATGATTCGTATGACCAAGTTTTACTAGTACAAATACAGGTACTGCATTTCAAGATTTAATTTTAACAACTTGCTAAATTCGACGAAAATATCCGTAAAACATAATCGTTATTTTTCCATAATTTTCATCTGCTCATAACCGTTCCATAATAATCATATTAACATGAAATTGCAACTCGCTATATTGATGGTTCTCCATCCACAAACTTGGTGTTACTCGCGTGCTAAAATAATACCAACAACTAAGCGCAATATTACAATTACAATACATGTATACAAACGTGTATGTGTGCGTAATGTAACAATAAACGTAATATATTTAATTATGAAATACTCGTATTCGAAAAATATGCGAAATATAAACACCGCTCTGTAGCAAATTCAATTTCGAAAGAACTACATGTTCCATACACGATATAAAATTACGTAGAATAATACCGCCAATCAAATATTATTATTATTGTTTTCTTAATACACAAATTGTTTTCTTGGAATGCAACATTTTATCCTATCCCGAAGAGAATTATCTTATTTATTTTCATAAAACAAAGTATCCTAATTTTAGATCACACATACACATACAGCGCACACGGAGCATAATTATGAAGACTAAATAAATCTCAAATAAATGTTATGGAGTTTAAATAATATAAGTATTTCGTTAAACGTTTCATAAAAATCATGATTATAATACAATCAGAGATATAAATTTTTCGCTCAACAGATAAATATAAAATATATGTATATTATTAACCGTTAAACAAACAATGTGTGTTAATATAATCTAAACATTTTAGCATTATAATCATCATCAAATATAGATAAATATAACAATACTTATTTTTATCAAGATATAGCTAAAAATAGTTATATTAAATTTTATGTTGATAAAGATAAAAATTAGTAAATTTTTATCCAGATAAATATGAGATAATATCATGTTTAATTTTGAAAATATAATCAAATGATTGGTTAATTTAGTTGTTTGAGTACTTGAATCAACTTTTTTAACGGATTTTAAAAAAAAAAATAGTTTCTATACTAAATTTAAAAGTAAACACTTAAAAAAGCTTAAAAAACTTAATCTCTCGAGTAAAAGACATTTTCCAATCCACTGGTGTCCCATCCGGTGAACTCTCAGCGTGAAGACTTCAACAAATCAAACCCAAGCTTACACTCGAAGGAAAAGGTAAGTGGAATAACACATATATAAATCAATTAACAAATTAACAAATATTATTTCTCCCCTATTAAAACTCCTCTATGAACCCTATAAACTTCCGTTTATTTCTGTATCTCAGAATTAACCTCACGACCACAAATAAAATATATTTCGTAATAATATATTGTCCTCCGTGTACGTCAAGTGGCTGTTGCTATAGGCCAAACTGCAGCTGACACTCTACGTGTCTCGATAGGTTAAGCCAACTCATCTAGGTTTTATGTATTATTACAAGGTAATTGATTAATTATAAGAAAACTGCAAAGTCGCCATTCACAAATGGGTCCCCATCTCCAAGATCTACATCCCCTCTTTCATTATCACCTTAATTTCCTTTATTTTTGGTTTATTACAATATGGAAAAAATATAAATTTAGACTAATAAAAATTCTTTTTTTTTTAATTTATGTATATACATTTTATCTTTTTCCCCAGTGTGTGACGTGTTGAACTCAAGTAAATCGTTTGAATTTGCCCTTTTTCTTTCTTATTGTTGTAATAAAAAAAATTGGGTTTCTGTTTTCATTTTGATATAGTTGTGTGTGCGTGTATGGGTTTGTCATAACCCCAGTGCCACAATAACCGGGTGTGTTGCGTATATCAAATATACGGGCCCATGGTCCACGCCTATAATAAGGCTCAACGATAATATTTGAAAAATATGTAGAAAACAAGAAAATAAAACCAATTTGTAATAATAATTGTTAATGGAAATTGAACATTAATTGATTTATTTGGTTTCCTACACATTATCGTACATCAACGTTCAGTTCCGGATTAAACATTTGTGGGCTCCTGTGCAATTAAAATTTTGGGTCCGACAAAATTATTTTTTACGTACATCATTAACATTACTATCCAATAATTAAAAATAACCGACTATTATTAGTAAATAAAATCATGTTTGTTAAATTTTTATACTTGCAAGAAAAATTAATTAATAATTACATTATTTCTATTTTTTCGAAATAATTTAATTATTATTACTGCATATAACACTTACAAATTAATATATATTATATTTTATAATGATTTTTTATTCGGTAAATTCGTAAATAGAATACAGATATTATTAAATAGAAAAAAATATATAGTATTTCTTTTTCACGGGGCCCTTTAAATGAGTGAGGCCCTAAGGTGGGCGCCTCCTCCGCCCATGGATAATCCAGCACTGTCAACGTTTCATTTACGGTCTGTATAATAGAAATTCAAAATAGTTTGTATACAATTGGTTAAAGATACGGTTTAACAGTGGATTTTGAACACGGGGGGAGGGCCCGATTCATATCATTTATACTCGGGCCCAAATTAGTGTAGCTGCTGAACTGGTCACAGCAAAAAGTCGAGATCTAGAAATATTGATAAGTGAAAATCTTCTAAAAAAAATGATTAACTTTTTCACACGTCACCCAGTGGCGTGGTTATCGACAATACTGATGGCATGGCTATGAAACTACATACCAGATACAATAAGGACTCTTTGGAATTTTTCAACCGCTGAAACGTCGATACGCCATGGTTCAATTACGGTTCAAGAATAATAATAATTATCTTGGCCGTAAACAGACACTTATTATTAGACACCCCGATACACGAGTCCAAAAATCGTGCGTAGCGTATGGTATACTTAGTAAACAAATAATATATTTATTATTTGTAATAAAAACCAACCATCTACGTATTCGTGATTCCCCGTTAATAATAATTCATACTTGTATCAGGAGTTCCTACCGCAGTCATTTTTCAAGCAAAAATCGGTGAAACTATACCATTGGGTATCGTAAAAACTAGAATTTCCGCTTACGGTCTGAGTCCATAAGTCGCATACAAAGATTGATTATTGTATGCTAAGACCTCAATGCATGAATATATAACGAATATTATACACAAGTATTATTTGTCGACATCATTTCCCCAAAGTAGATTACTGACGATTTTGGTGTACGCATGCATGTGATATCATATTATGTGGTATCTATTATTTGAAAGAAAATTAGAATATCTGCAAAAATAACCTGTTAGAAAGTACCATCTGTATGGCGGAATTCGATCAATAGTTATACCAAACTTTAGGATTACTTTAACTTATCCAATAAACATTTCTCGAAAATAAAAACACTTCGTTGTAAACCCGATAACTTATTCTAATTTTATTCTAAAATCCAAACGTATATAATATTTACATATATATGCGTGTTTGTGTGTGTATTTATTCGGAAATATCATAGTGCTCTTTTAATTTTAATTTTGAACATGTTGTAATAACTGTCGTGAGTTGTGAAACGACTCAGTAATTGCACAAATATTAAACTTTTTAACCCTAGCAGTATCGACAGGAAACACTCTAATATAAATATGACACATTGGAACTAATAAAAAAAATAATAATTATTATAAAATTTGTTGGCTTAGACCAAAATAACTATTTTTCAATCAAATGTGATTCCCATCTACATAAAATCCTTTATTAAACAAATCGATTTAATATGATGCTAAACTATAAAGAATTGTTTGATAACTGAAAAAACGCTTGTTTTCCAGTTTTTAACTAGATATATTCCTCTTCAATCCGAATATTTTTATCGAGAATAATATATATATATATATATACATTGTTAACAAAAATTATATTATTTATCTTAATCAACAACAGATTTTATAATTAATATAAACATACTACGATTTCTACGTAAATAACGATAAAAAAAATGAAGACATAATACATACTTAATCGTTTCAATTGTGAACTCCGACTTTTCGACCTCGGTTGTGACTTTGAGATTTCGGTCTACCTAAAAATTAAAATATAACATTATGTCAATATATTAAATGCAACTCGGTCTGTGATAATTGTGCGGGAACATCGAGATGCATCGAGATATTGTGTCAAGTTCATGTGAAACATTGGTCGTAATACTACAATAAATACGTTTTTCATAAAAAAAAATTAATCAAATCCGGGATAAAATTGATAAATATCAATACTTTGATTCTTAGTTTTTTTTTTTTTTTTGAATTTCGATCGACATTCGCCGACAGAGGCGAAAATGAGGGACGTACAACATTGATTAACAGCCTAACCCTCAAATCGACGGACATCGAAATATTTGGTATTATTATAACAAATATTTGTTCGATAACGTCACTGTACGAAAACGTTGTATTTTATATTTACGTTTGTCCATCATTAATATTATTGCACACGCCGATCGATAAACAATATTAAACATATTAAAACATTTTTCCGATGGATTTATTTTTTTTATTTTTTTATTTTTTTTCATTCGTCATCGACTGTGATTGACGAACGTTCGCTTACGCACTTCTACACGCCAATCCTCTCGCGAACCTAATTAGAACAAGTTTGGTATCGGACGAAAAATATAAATTCCATCGGTGTGATAATCGTACGCGAAAATTAAAAATCGATTACTTGTACTCCTGCACGCTTTTTCCGTACTAACCGAATCGTGCGCATTTCTGATTAGAATTAAACAAAAACAATATCAATCAGAAATCCAAAAATGTACAGCAATGTACGCATAAAATTATGCACCCGTTAACAATTTTTTGGATAAATGTGGTCTGTATTGGTTATTTGTCGGTTCATTAGCAATTTCAATTCAATACCATAATCAACCAATCGATAATATGTTAACAATTTACATGTTTAACTATAATTGCGCATAATTTATATTATATTATAATCTATTTAATTATAAAATAATTAATAATATATTAATATTAATTATAATTATATATTAATTTATATTTATCACGCTGATGAGCGATTCCGACATATCGAATTTTTGTAATTGTATTATCTTAAAATACGTAATTGAATACGAATTTTGTAAGCAAATCGGAAAATAAAATAATAAAACAAAGCAATACAAAAATATTAAATAAAAAAGTAAATTATGGCAAACAATGGATAGTAAAAGAAGCTATAGAAATCGAGAAAATGCCCCTAAAACTTTGTATGACATTCGTTAAGGACGGAAAATAAATAATGCGTGGAAATCAATTATCCGCGGAATAAATAAAAAAATAAAAGACGAAAAGAAAACAAATAGAGCAAAAAGTAACGTTATGCCAGAAATCACAACGAAAGAAACGAGTTCAAGTTTTAAATGCAAATATGTATTGATAAATTGCTCGAGTTGGAAAAGTTGGACTGGTCGCATTATCATATACGGATATAACTCAAAAGCTCAGACAAAAGAAAAAGCGGCCAGCTCGCGTAACTACCTGGGTATAACAAAAGATAAGGACGGCGCCAAAACTATAATTACAGATAGGAAATAATTAAAACGTGCAGTATTATATGTTCGAAAAAGGAAATATTATTCCAAGTTAATCAATGAAAACTCAAACCAATTCCTATATCATACTTAGCGATTGAAATTTAAGAATTAATTACGGAAAAAAGAAATAGTACGAATTAATGATATTTTTTACATTTAAATATTAAAACACTTTGACGGCTTTAAAAAGTAATGAACTCTATCATATGAAACCTTATATTTTACAAAAAATTATAAAAATCTCTGGAAAAAAAAACGAGCAATTAAAACATAATAAGAAGAAAAATATGTATCGATCTTTTATTTTTCAATTTATTTTTATTTAAAACATGTCTTTAGTATCTTAGGATAATTAAACCTTGCTTTTTGTCGTTAATTAAATGTGAAACGAACTTGTTTTTCAAATCCTAACATATAACTAGCGTAACAAAAGGTAATCATAGAACACATAAACTTATAACGTAATTCATTTATCTCAGCAATCCAATTTGGAGCGATGGAGCGAAATGACATATCACATGGGTATGACATTACGTATCACTGTAAGAAACAAATAAACTTTATAATAACCTTATACGTGTTTTGAATTTACTGTTTATTTCACCTAAGTCTTATTAGATTATAATTTATGTATTGATAACCCAGTTTTGACATTCGCATAGTATCATAATCAAATAAGCTACTCGTGCATTTCCTAAAGAACAATTATTTGTTGTTTATGACAAAATATTGCATTTTAACTGTAATTATGTTAAATAATTCAAAACATTAATCAGTATTGTAATATAATATATTTACACGACAGACGATTGAATCACCTTGGAGAAATATGAACAGACAAATAAATATTATAAAATATTACAAAATTAACAAACACAAAAATATTTGGTTCAAATTTAAAAAAAAATATATATATATAAACGAAAATCATTATTTATCATCATTTGATTAGTTACATAGAAAGGGATTACTTAATAATAAAACATTACACATGGTAAATAGCCTATCAAATAGTTAAAATATATTTAAAATATATCTTATAAAATTTTTGTGATGAACGCTTCAGAAATAATATTCATTCGTGATGCAGTTGCAATCATTTTTATAAAATTAAATTCTAATCATTTGGATTTGTAATAATATATTATTATTAGAGTAAAGCTTTTTCAACCGATAATAATTTAAAATAACTATTATTTTTTTTTGAAATCATAACTTACAATAATCAAAATAATTAGCTTTGATGTTGCATATAATAGTTATTTTTACTCAAAAATATTTTAGTTGGATAAATTATTATCTATAACAATGCTTTATATTTTTATCTATTGTTATTTGTGGGTGATTATAAAAACACAAAACGAATATAATTAGTATATAATATATCTTGTATATAATAAATATTATGTACAATATTGTTAGTTACACAATTAAGGGCATACACAATTTTCTTTTACTCGCGAAACCTTGTACTATTAAGGTAACAATTGTATAATTCTACTATTATGTCCAGTTTATATATTGAAAGCATAAAACGGTTATCTTAATATTCATGATATTTTAACTCAATCCATGTAATGTTTTTTGGCAAGTTTTTATTTTTTGACTAAAAAAATTAATATTTTCATCGGAATAAATTTGTACTCGGTAAGTTGAAAAAATATTATTCATCATTTTTACGACTGCAATAATTAAAAGTATAGTATTATTTTTTGCTTAACAATAGGAAAATATCGAATTATAACAATTTTGACAGAGCCATAATGCAGTTTATAATTAAAATATTACAGTTTAAGTGCAATTTACCCTATTACCTGTTGTACAATGAGAAAACTAAAACTATAATGATATGTAATAAGTTAGGTGTTATACAATAATAAAAACCAATCAATGACTAAGAAGAAATCACAGCGTTTAAATTTTAAAATTTAAATTTACATATTATTGCATTGATTTTCATAAACGTTTTTTTTTCAACTATTTGTTTGTAATAAGCGTCGGTTCAAATAAATGGTTGAAATTTACATAAAAACACAATACCATGATGTTAATAAACAACGAAAAAAAAAATTATTTTTAATCGATAACCTTAATTCCACCTCAGAAAACACTATTATTCACTGAATTGTTCTAGTGATTTTTTTGATTTTTTTTTTTTTTAAATAAAAATGAATTAGTGTTAACTGCATTTTTCATTTAGAAATTTTAAATAAATCAGCGAAAAATTATGTTTCTGCAACTAACACTATAATTAATTGAGGTAGAACACGATTTTATGTATCATCAAGTTAGAAGATTCGAAAGCCGAGAGCAATTGTCCTTAAAATGGATGAATATGTTATCCGTCAATAACAATCAAAAGCATTAAAAAAACAACCCATTTCCAAATATTGAACACGAAGACAGTGAATGTTCTCTACACATTGGTGTACTTATTTTGCCTATATTTTGCGCCGTATTGAAAAATAACCGTTAATATTGATAAAAAAAATGTTGCAAGTAGTTTTAAGTATTGAAACTGACTAATGAAACTGTAGGACATTTATAAAGTCTACCATACAACTTGAAACACAATCGACAATGGATGTCTGGCTTTGAATTCAATTTTAAATAATTAAAACGGTATCAGATTTTTTTAACGTTTGTTTAAATATTTTAACTTAGTAGTATATAATGTACTTACAATAAACGTAAAACTGAACTGTAATACTGATTTCATAAATCAATTAATCTCTAATTCAATTCCTTTAAACAATAAGATGTGCACTGAACACGTTTTTTTTTTAAAAAATTCATACTGCGGAATCTTCATTTAGGCTGCTAAACCTTATAAGAGATCTTTCTACCCGACTTAATATAAAGCAATATTAATGAATTTAGCATTGTAATTTACTTGCTCGCGTAACATAATAATACACATACTTATTTAAATATCTCAAAATGAAATTGTTTTATTAAGTTGGTACCTACTCAATGATATTTTATTCGTGTAACTCTAATTTTTTACTTAAACTTATAAAAAGTAAAAATTGATACAAATATCAATACGTCGAGAAAAAAAATGTATTTACAAAAATTAGATAATTATATTTATAAAATAAAAATGGAAGGTTAGGTTTTAATATATTTTTTTTTAGTATACCTAACGCGAATCACTTTTTAAAAATCATATATAAAAAAAATCAATTCAATAGTTTTTGATACACATCAATTTGAAAAGAATATTCCTTAGAAATGTTGCTTCTAAATGAGTTACTAAATCAATAATGTGCTTTAATGATTAATTTTATGATGTGTGTTGGTGTATATTTCATAACCAACTTTAACCAAAATTGAAAAACAAATTATTTCCAAAATCTGCAGCTCATTCAACGCGAAAAGAAGGACTGTTTTTAATGTAAAAAAGTATATATATTTTTTTTTTTTATTTCAAGTTGAAACTTCGCTTTTATATTTAAATTTAAAATCAACTTTTTGCTATAAAATGTTAATAAGTTTTAAATTAGTTACTTGAATGCTAAATGCTTATTTTCGTTTGTTTTTTGTTTTATGATCAATAAAGATTTACTATTATGGAGATTTTATAAACTTAATGAATGATCGAACTAGGGACTTACTCTAATTTAATATTCTTTTGACGGTGTAAAAACGCGCGGGATTGCAACACTAAAATTCGTCAACGAATACGAAATCGATGTAATATAAAATAAAATAAAAACTACTAAAACGACTTATAGTCGACTAATCTACATATTTAATGATAATATATTAAATTTCGTAGAAATTTTCGTAAGTCAAAAAGTATTCATATTAATGACTTGGATGGTCCATGCTGTGTATGCGGATATTGTAATTCGGTACGGAGCGCAATATAATATAATGTCGAATAGAGACAAGTATGTTCATTAAAATATTGTAGTTTTAAAGTCGTCGAACTATTGCATTGACCGACATTTCAAGGGACATTTCTCCAATAAATATCTCATGAATATACTTGAAGTGAGACGGACGTCAAATTATCATCGCAAGGACTACTATACAGTGCGAACCCTGTGTGTAAAAACGCTCGGCGACCCGAATAAGATGACGGCAGTGGTATATGCATAGTGGAATATGGGGGCAGATCTCCACCTATGTCTTTTTTTAAGAGTTATAAAATAATTTTCTTTGTGTGAGGGCATTAAAAACATAAAAAAAAATAATGATAAAATAAAAATAATGATTTGTTTACAAATGATCCCCCTCCCCCATATAAAAGTTATGTATACGTCACTGGATGAAAACAAAGGAAAATCTAACAAACAAATATATAACTTGTTATTAAGTTTGAAGACTATATATATATATCTGTCTAGATATATTTCAGAACAATGTGAGTGATGTGTAGATATGTTTTAAAACAAGGAGATTGAATTTAAAATTTTATTTTATTTATGTTTGCATATTTTGTCGTTATTACATATAAATACATCTTTGAGTATATTAGACAAATTAAGAGCATATAAGATGTACAATGGTAACATTTTGATATTTTATTTAATGATATAACATATATCATATACCTAACGAGTTGTATAAACATTATTTTTATACAGAACATTTTCGTAATGTGTACCTGTATAACACAATAATCGTATTAATACTATGAGTTAGGTAATTTACAATCTGGCAGGTAATGCAGTAACACATGCAGGAAAATAGTAATACACTTATCGGTAATACATTTTTATGATTTTAATATGTTGGTGAAAGAAATGAAGAAGAAGTCGAAAGCATTAAATTTTTAATGTTTTTATTAACTTGCAAAAATGGTAATTTTTTAATTTTTTTTTTTTCGTAAAAATATTATAATTAAAGTATCTCATTTTATATATTACAATTTAAAGAGCATATATACCTACACATTTTGAAGTTTTTAAGCAACATAATTCCACACCCCTACTTATTAAATAATTATAATATTACGGATATTTTTTTATTTTTTGTTCTTTAACATTATTATTTTTTTTTTTTTTTACCAATTTGTTACAATTAGAATAATATACTTAAGATAAAAAATAATATCATTAGAAGTACTTCAGCTACATAATTATTTATTAAATTATCTTAAACAATAATTTTTAACCACGGGATAATTGTTTTTCGAACGATTGATACTAAACATTGTTGTTGTTGTAGGCTTTTAAAGAAGAATAATACCGTTTTATAC
Source organism: Sipha flava (assembly GCF_003268045.1). Lineage (NCBI taxonomy): Eukaryota > Metazoa > Arthropoda > Insecta > Hemiptera > Aphididae > Sipha > Sipha flava. Next base: position 874,523 of record NW_020273108.1, read on the forward strand.
TGTTTATAATATTGTTGATTTTATAATTTATAAAGGCATATTATTCTATTGTTAAAATTGATAGGGCATATATAGACGCAGTCACTAGACGTCACAATAATCGTTTGCATTCAAATTAATTAAAACGAGTTTTCAAGATTAGAATGTAAAACCCACATCCCAGGTGATCTCAAAAGACGTTTGAAACGCAAATGGTACCAGAACCATTTAAATATTAAGAATTGTCCTTTGTAATAAAGCTGAATCACTGAATGGATCCTTCAATCAAGAATGCAATCCAACCACTACTCTCAAATCAGTTATGCTCATTGAAAAAATATATATATTTACAGATTATACAAATTAATTTATAAATTAAAAAAAATAATATGAAAGGTAAATATTGAAGGGTGTTTCAAATTATATATATATATATATATATATATATATATATATATACATATAATATTTATATAGTTATATCACTGATGATAAAAAAGTTGAATGCAAATGATTATTGTAAAGTGTGATGGCTGCGCTCAAGTATCCGCTATCATTTTAAACAATTTGATGGCGTATCTATAAAATATTACAAAATTATATACCAAAAGATGGTATAGATGTAACATATTCATAAATGAGCCACATTTATAGGTTGTACACATGGTTTTTCTTTTTTTTTTTTCTATTCGGTCAGTCTTATTCGAGAGATAATAAATTAATACGACCAAGTGAGCCCTCTCACTATCACTGTCTTTATCGTTGCATACTCAGATTTTATCAAATGATTCCGCCTCGCACACAATTTCTTGAATTGACATTAAATTTAGCATGATTCTACACACAAAAATATGTTTAATTATAATAATAAATATAAATATTTGACTGCAAGACTTTTCATTCCATCGCCAAATAATAATCCTGGAAAGATTGTATAATCCGATCACTGAGCGACAAAATTAAATTAAATACGGAAAGAGTCGTCAAGTCACTTGTTTATTTAAATTATTAAATAAAGTCCAATGTATCTGCATCGTATTGTATGTGTAAACTAAATAATTAACCTACATGCACGCACGCTTGAGCATTGCATTTTATTAGTTGTACACGTAAATAAGTAGTAAAATAATAAATCATAATAAATTGTACAAGTGAAAAATAAAAATAAAAACACCGTAAAAATAAATCCATAAAAGTTTCGTTTTATGCGTTTGATAATATTAATACGATATTTTAATACGACACAAAAGTCACACAATTTACATTGGCCATCGGTCGTGGCTTTCTATGGGAGATCACGTGAAACCCGACACCGGTGAGACGCGCAGCTTTATAATTTTATGATTTATAGACGTGTGCATTAATCTACATGTGTCCACACACGTTATAACACATGCATACACGTACAATGTAATAATATATTATGAGCGCACACCCACACGCACACAAGCACGCACAAACACATCGTTCAGAATGATTATCGTTTTCTCATCGACCGTACAACATTGTTTTGAGTGTATACGTCTTATCGGGTTTTAAATTATGATCCACTCATTTAATAGTATTGTGTTTCGCGCACCTATTTTCCGAACATAAATAATTATAGAAATTATGATAATTTATTCAAATTAATAAGACGGGCAAAAGCCCAATAGTGCAAATCAGAAACTTCGAAATTAGAATAACATTAGTTAGAAATACATAAAAGCACTGATTACTGATGGGAATACAATACAGATATAAAATAGTTTTGTATACGCTGTATTCCATATCGTTATTTAGATATAAGTTTAAAATCATTTATAAAAATGAATAGAAAAAAATTAATGTTTATTGACAGTTTATTCAACAAATCCATAACACATGGAAAAGAAACGTTTTTCAAATTTTGCAATGTGTTGGTATTTTAAACATCGATACTAAAATTAAGAATATTTAAGGGTATACAATTTTAATACATCAGAAACTTTAGTTATCATTAGTTAAACCAGCGTTTCTCAATCAGGGGGGTCGTGACCCCCAAGGGGGTCGCGAATACCTTGAATTGGGGTCGCGTAGGTCAAAAATAATAAAACGCTGATTTATGAAATATAAATTCAAATCAAATTTTTACCTAATATAGATGGGGGGGTCGCGAAGTGATTGACCATATTTTATACCTATTTTGGGGGTTGCGACACTAAAAAGGTTGAGAAACAATGAGTTAAACTATTAAAAATAAAATTATTATCAGTTAGTTCACGTCTAAAAGCTAGAGTCGGAATGTTTAGAAAGAAAATCGGATTTACGTGTAGAAATGATTATCAATACCTAGTCGTTAATTTTTACGACTCACGACATTTTCAACTATATTCCTTTCAATAATCTATAATATTATAAGTTATGGACAACGGTCTCCTCAAAGACCATCCCACATAATACGTAATCAAGTGTCAAAAGGTATTAAAGCAACGCAATGACTCAACAATTACCTACATACCATTTTCAATTTTAACTATTTCAACAAAAAAAAAAAAAATAAAAAAAATACCACAACTTCAGTGACTAACATGGTATTTTTCTAAAAATCCTATTGTGGTCTGACCTCATGGTCTCACCCAGTAGGTTGGCGAAACTATTTTTTTATATATCCTTATAAAGCCCCATATAAGTTACGACAAGGTCTATTGCGTCTGGTCACATTTATAAATAATTATTTTTTTCATTATTCTATTAAGTTGTAACCTTATAATATTATGGAATATTAGTTCCAATTAACATAATAATATGTGTACAATATATTATTCATCGAATCCCCAGGTACCGGATATTCAGCTCACCAATAAGTGTAAATGACAACGAAAAAGAAAAATTAGGAGACGAAAAAATTGCCAAAATCGAAATAAATCAAATTATTCTACATCAAACATTCATAATAATAATATAACCCAGTCCCCAAATGTATACGTAATCTTATTTATAGAGAATTTCATTTATTTTCACCACAAACTTTTTTTCTAATGGAATGCGAAAATCTCACTTTTCGTCATTAAAATTGCATTATAATAATGAAATACATATATGTATCGACAATGGTAAATAATTTGGTTTTTTTCTGTAATATATAACGAAAGAAAATGTATAACAAGTTGAAAAAAGAAATCTAATACAGTTGACAAAAATAGTATTTGTAATCGAATTATAATCAATGCTCAGCCACAATTTTTGTAAAACGTTATGAAAGTAATTTCTTAAATTCCTTGATTCCGATGATTGTATATTGAAATAAAATAATCGAGTGTGTATGTTTAACGACCTTGGTTTTCGTCATTTATTACGAAATAATTCTTATGGTTTTTAAAATTATGCAATGTATCTCGAAACGGTATATATAAGCCTTTGGATATTATTATTATTGCATGGTATACTGAAGGAACAGAATACCGCGACGCGTATGCGGGTCTACTGACTTAAAAAACTCATCACGGCGAGGAAGGCAAAAGAAGATCATACATTTCATGTTCATCGGACAGTACAGCGACGATTTCGCTTTTTCAATCGACTAGAAAAATGTTTGCTTCTCGTCCCCACTGACCCCTGCGATGACGTACTCGTAACTACAGTCGCGTGCAGGCATTTTCCAATAATAAAATACAAATACTGTAGTTATAATTACGTTACGATATCAAACTATTTGATTTTACGTGAAGCCATCGCACTACAATAATCAAACTAGATTATATTTTCAATGCGGTCAGTTCTCGGTCCAACGAACCACTTTTTATCATATATATGTGGTATGTATATAGGACGCGTCGGAGAAATAAAGCAAATACTTGTTTAAATGATTATTACTTGTTGGACTTTTCGGTCCGTATAAAAAAACCGGAAAAATTCCACTAAAACGTATTTGTCAGCAGTTTTATTATCTGTTTCACAAGAAAAAAACATTTTTATCTACTCGCATATGAACAAATATTTTATTTTTAGGTGTATAATGGTTTACATAATATTTGCATAGTTAATTTTTATTGTAAGATTCGTCGGCATTTCACGTAATATATATTATAATTGTCTATGAAGTATAGATATATTTTCTATAAAAACAAACTATATTGGTTTTCGATTATCACCAGTAGAACTGCTGCCGAAGAAAAAAGAAATAAAACTATATTAATCGTTGGATTATATTATTTGATTCGAATGTAACATTTAATAAAACAATTTACATTCTAGAGAAGACGCATGTTTTCATAGAGATGTTTTTTCTAGTCGTTCGAAAATCTTTTGATGAAACTACATTCCGTTCTGCAACACAAGACAGCAACCTACAGCACTTATTGGTTGGTATTTAATCATTTGAACCCAAAACGTAAAGTAATCTCGTTTTATTCTTTCATGTATTGTCGACTTTGATTTCTGATTACGGGTATCGGGATATTGTTTTAAAAAATCTTACACACATACGCAAACATAAACACAAACATAAAACGAATTCGATTGCATGAATAACGATGTTTGCATGGTGTTTTGTATAAAACACGAACAGTAAATAATATAATTGTATCAGCGGTCGGTCGTTAAAATTTATTTTTAAAAATATACCACATGCAAGCAAGCACGTGTCTGTATCGCTACCGTTGTTAAAATATTAATTAACGAAAAATACACAATATAAAGAGTGAAAACCAGTCGTATATGTATTTTGATTAAATAAAAATAAATAAAAAATCCTTCAAAATACGAATGGGCTTTAGAGAACACAGATTATTCAATAAAAACTATTAGAACATAATAAAAACATAATATGTTTTTATTATGTTCTGGCATGAATGACAAGTGCATTACATTATAATGCACTTGTCACTCATGTCAGTGGGTTACCGTTAACCAAGACCAACGTCTCATTTTTCTTAGACTACCGTTTTATAACAATAACAAAGATCTTTTTATTTTTAGGTATGAAGAAACGAACGAAATAAAAAGCAGTTGATCGATACATTATTTTAATTTTTTACGGATTTTTGGTTTAAAATATGCAGTCCTAGTCCCGGAAAGGGAGTATTCGTGGATTTTTTTTTTTTTTTTTTTAATCCACGAACGAAAAAGTTTGAGAACCAAGTGCAGTACGCCACTACCACATTACCGCGGCCGTCTGCCGAACAACGTGCCAAGATACGAAACGATGATGTCGCACACGGAACGCGCGAATACCGAACTGACGGTTATCGGTAAACAGGTGCACCCGGTAATACAATCGCTGCCGGCCACGATAAGGAATCGCAGAACCCACGGTCTGGAGGGTGCGGCTCGTCGGAATTCATGTCCCCAGACGAACGTTAAGGGATTGGCGCAAGCAGTGGCGTGCTGAACAACTATTTTTTGAGGCAATTGTCTCAGAGAAAATACTGGTGGGTGGATGGTTTATTAGGTGTGCAACTAGGCACTAGTTTGATCGTATACGAAAAACGTGTGTGGAGTACGTGTACCATAACTCATTAGACTAGAGAAAGCTTTATTATTTAAATAAAATAATTTTTATAATCTTATATAATAGTCGATATTTTTTTTTTTTAACTAAGAATGTGGCCTGTTTTGTATTATACCTTAAAAATTAATAATATTTATAGTTTTTAATGAAAAAAGAAAAAAAAAATAGCGAAAGCCCTAATGGTGAAAGGATGAGTGGTCAAATTGCATAGTTTGTCTCAGATCTGAAAAATTGTAAGCACGCCACTGGGTGCAAGGAAGGTGGCGGGTGGATCGAGCGAACCCCTTTGGAAATGACTGCGAAACACCCGAGGGAAACGCGATGGGTCTACGTGAAAAAATGTGCGCGCACTGGACGAGATCCGCTTCCGACGCAAGACCAGCTAACGTGTATAGTAGGAAAATGCGACCGATTCCGGTGCGTTTTATTCGAACGATCGAAACAAACCGATTGTAACGGTATACAGTTCAAAATATGTTCTCCGGACCCGTTCATCGTTTTATCGCGCAACTTAAACGGTGCTCGCTATGAAATTTTAATTTTTTATCCTAAATGACCGTCATAATTTTCTGGACATAAGAAACGACGATAACGATTTATCAGTTATAAACGATATGACTATTTACGGTTACGTTTTTATCACGTTTCAAAGCGTTAAAATGTTCCGAAACATAACTTTTTAACTTTTTGAAATAAACCTTCTTGCATATGCGTACAATGAAATGTACAATAAAACCGCGTCTTCGTATACAGGTATGTATAAAAAAAAATGAAAAACGAAAAATAGACAACGCGGTAAATGAATTTACATACGAGGGAGATAGTAGGAAGGTAACGGAAAAATTAACAGTTATGTGTTTTATTTTTGAGGTGCCGTAAAATTTTCCGTGCGCATAAATTATAATGCATTGTTTTTCATGTTTTCTTAACTTTTTTCCAAAAATGTCGATAAAATATAGCATTTTCTTTGCAGCCATAAATAAATAAAATTACCGAAAAGTTGCAAAAATAATTTATAAACGTTATAAAATTAAATTTTGATGATTCCAGATATTTCATCAAATTTCCATTGAACGATATATTAGTTGTTTAGTTAAAGAAATCTCATGGGTATGAATTATTTCATTAGTATTTTTACTGTTTGTATACAATTTAAATTTTGGTTTTTCCAAATTTTAGATGTTTTTTTTTTTTGTGGAAATTACTATAGCAGACATTCATTACTTTATATCGTTCAGTCAATCTAATTGAATGCCTGTAATTTGACAATGATACAATGATATATGAAATTATATAAACACTTTCAAAGGCATAACTGAATATTTATTTCTGAAATTAAATTAAGGGGATCAGTTTACACAAAGTATTTTTCAAATTCAAAAATGTATAAAAAAAAAGTAGGTATTTATAACATTTCGATGAACTGATTTTCTTTTGCAAAACTGTTGCTTAAAAACAATGATGAATACTTAAGTAACTAAAATATTAATCACCTCCAAATAAAAAGTGTAACAAACATAATATACTATTATATAATTCATCGCACTTACATTTTTTTAATGTTGACATAAAACCAAAACATTTAATCAATTATTCAGACTATTCAAAACTTTCACCGACAAAATGATGGCCTTGAGTGCATTTATATGTTTATCAAGTCTATGCATTTTAATTACAGTGTCCACTCGCAATTCGCATGCATTGTCTTAAAACTAGATTATAAATTGAAATTTTGAATCCTATAAAAAGTTGGAAATAATATAATTATTAATATTTTATAAAGAGTATTTTCACATAATTATTTAAAATCTTGGAACCCATAATTTTTGAGGAATTTTATGTCAGCTAATTAATTTTGAATTTTCGTTAATCAGTGTTCTTGAATAGAAGTAAACAATAATTAGCACAAACGCTGTTTGAAGTAACGTTCATTGATTACGTAATGCTACAAAATTTTTCATTTTACTAACTTAACCAGATGTGCATTAACGAGGAGGTTTATAACTTCATTCCAAGACCTTTAATTTGATTTTTTTTTTTTTTACGACGCAAGATTTTTTTTTTTTTATTTGAAACGAAAACGTTCAAATAATATAAAACAAAATGATTTACATGCATTTCAAATATTTTTTTTTTCAATTTCAAATTAAACGAGAAATGTATTTGTTTAACCATGAGGTGTTTTCTTTTTGTCTTCGTGGAATGTGTCGAGCAAAGTTTTAAATTAAATTTACTATGTATTTTTAGTAATTATAACTGTACGTACTGCTATTCATTCAAACAACAACAAAAAAAAAAATCAATAAATAATACGTATTTCGACTGATTTCCTGTTGTTCATTATGCCTTTAACGCTATGATTTTTAATTAAACAGTTTTCTTCACATGCGTTCTTTTACGAAACGTAAACGTCTTTTACCTATTTGTAACTATTCATATAGTCAACCGCTACACTATTCCAATATTCCGATTCCGTTGTTATATCACTTCAGAACTTAATTCCACACAATAAATCTAGTTTTATATTTCAAATAATATACATACTCTATTCAAATGAACAAAATATATAAAATATTACATGTTTGGCGTCGGTGGTTGGGTTTATTTATTTACAAATATATCCTTCCCTATGCAAAAATATAAGAACACTTGCGATAGGGGCAATTTACATTTCGGGTAAAGTATATTTAAATGAAATATTCGGGTCTTCCGTGTAATAAAAAGTCAGTATCATTAACAGAATTTGTGATTTATAATATTTGTATGGGTACGTACGATTTCCCCCTCCCTCCATATTGTTGATTTCACCATGGAGACGCAGCCGACACAACTTACCACTGTTGGCGTGCGCACCATGTAATATTTGAATAAACGGAAATCCAGAAAATGTGAAATTATGGGATCGTTCGCTTATCACTGAGATACATTATTTATCATGAATTCAAATTTTTCACCGGCCAAATTTATAATACACGCATAATACAATCATATATATATATATATAAGTTTAAGAAGAGGTGGATCGTATTCGAACATGAAAAGCACCGAAATCGGTTTATTTTTTTCACTAAGTGTGAAAAATGTGTAAATGCCATTTTATTTATTGGAATCCTCTCTGGACTGTTGTGTCTATATACTGTGTTTTGAACGTTAGAAAGTAGTTTTAACTGAATTGAGTTGAAATGTTAAAGTTATTTCGTTCAAGACGTTTCCAAAAAGGTAATTTACAATAATTTTCTTCCCATCAAATATTTCACGGCTTTTGTTTATTATTTATTATGAACCGTTAAGCGTATTCGATGTTTGATTGTGTTTCTCCGTAATTCGGCGTATACTTGTTTTTTTTCTCGTCACTAATTCGTAATTAAATCAAATACAACAACTTTGATGCACGCAAAAAATTACAATAACAACTCACAATGGAAGCATGCTAGTTAGTTTAAAAAATAAACGTTTTCAATTCTAATATATACCCGAATTGGATACATTCAAAACGATGAAATTATAAGCTATAACAGCACATTAATATATGAAAACTATGGTGCGTGCCAAATATTAAATGATGATCGTGTGTAAGACAAATTTATGGTTTGCAGATAATGCATCGTACGCTAGAACGTCTGTATGAAACTTAAAACAGTTGTGCGTAACACTAATTTAATTAATCGAACGTCAATAAAACAATATATTATCAAAGACAACGATACCGATGTAGAAAGAGAAAAAAAAACCAACTTTGAATATTCTCTCGAAATGTACACGAAATATTTCGGTGATAAATCGGTTTTCAAAACAGACGTTGACATGCGTACAAATGTGTTTGCTTGTACGTATGTACGTATATTTTATAAAACGTTGATAATTCAATAGTACAGTAATACATTATCATCTCGCTACTATATTACTATGTAAATTTAAGAGAAATATTCTTCGATCAACGCCTTGAAATTGCGATAAATGAAATAAATATTTTGTATTGAATACAACGCACTTAAAGAGAACTGATTTAACGGGACAACGTATAGTAAACGAAACATAAACTGAAGTTGTGATGTACATTCGCGCTGTATAAAACATCTTCATAACGTAATGTTACCCAACCACTCGAGTTATAATAATATTTACAACGGAATATTGTATTGCATCGGCCTTCAAACAGAAACATTTTTAAAACGAAACGATCCATCATTCCGTACATATTGGTTCTCCTGACCGACACAGGATTTTTGTGTACAAAAAGCGGCAAAAGAGTAATGACAAACACCGGTTTTCTGAATCCGATGGTGACTTCCTGTTTCATAAAATTTGTACCAATATAATATTTTATCAAGATAGTGTACCTGTAATTTCTAAACGCTATAATGAATTTTACCCCCAACCGTAAGAATTTAAATATTAAATTATCATCTCAGAGTCATTATACCGTTAAATATAACATTTTAAATCACTCAATAATCGTTAATCAATAACCTCAAATACACTACGAAACATTTATTATTCTCAGTTGCATAAATATAATTGTAATTGTTTATTTTCAACACAATTGTTTAAACCTCACGAGAGTTTTTAATGCCTCATATTTTTCCCGTGCACATATTGATTAAAAAGTTTCTTTTAATAATTTTTCTAAGAAACCCTTGGTGTCTCCTTTGTTTGAAATAAAAACAAACTATACTCACCCATATATTAATCGTATCCCACAAAAGTGAGTTTATTAAATTTAGATTTTTCCCGTGTAGTCGGAAAAACTTCGATATATCTCTATTACGTGTCTAATAGTAAAATTATGTAAATTTAAATATAAACCATGCTGAAATATTACTAAAAATAGAATAAAACGAATATTTAAGAAGGTATGATAAATACCAAAAGGAAGATAAAACTGACTAAATTATTTTATATTTATATGAACAAAAAAAAATATTTTATAAAATATGTTAAGTCACACCACGCCTGATTATAAATAATAACATCGATAAAAAATGAACTTACCTCAAGTACAATCTTAAATAAAACGCTAAACTTTGTAACATACTTTTGAAATTACAAATATTCAGTAGAACAGTAGTTATGATACTTTGATTCAGTTAATGATATTATTTTACTATTCTTCGACTGATTTCACTAGTCGAAGAGATTTAATAGTTTAAAGTCAAAACCAACGTTTTGAACGTTTTCTAACCCAAAATATTATACGCGTTGAAATTAAACCAATGACCTTAAGTTTGACAAATCTAAATGTTCTACTATAATGAACAGTGGGAGCAATCAATATTTTTACCAAAGGAATAGTCTCATCAAGAGAATGATTTGCTTTATGAATCTTTCATATTAATTTAAATCATATAATTTGTAATTTTTCAACTGTACAAGGCTATAATTATACTTTGGATTTTGAATTAGTTTATACAATTTCTTACGATTTTAGTCTACCAAATTAAATTCAGACTCATGATGTTCAGTGAATCCCTAACAGTCCTTAATAAATCTATCATTCAAATAAATTTAAAGTATCAAAGAAAATAATAACGTATCAAATTAAAATAATATTTGATAATGAAAAATGTAACGGAAACATTACGAGACTTCTTGTTTTGGTACTTTTGTGCATACTAAGGAAACTTTAGGATTAAGTTATAATATAACCTAATCTTAACCTTTCCTTGGTTTCATAATCACCACGATATTTTAACGTCGTCTCCAATTTTAATAAAATATGTTTACTGTTTTTCTTTACAAAAATATTGTGCATTACATGAATTAATAATAAAATAATATGTTTCCTACGAATACTTATACATTTATTATACCTAAGAGAAATCAAACTTTAAAATAAAATAATTTTCAAACTGGTATTTAAAAATAAGTTGAATAAGTACTATTAAATAAACAATATTTTTACCATCTAATTAAACTAACATTTCAAAATTGATAAATTACTATTTTTTAAAAAAATTTTTGAGAAACGTCGTTTTTTTAATTTTTATTTTGAAATGTGTACGTGCAGTAAATAACGGTATGGATAATAGCGTATATAGTTATTCACATTCGATCAATAATTATTACAAGAACAAATCATAAGGTACCAGCATTTTACTCAAGTTGTTCATTAAATTGCAATATTTACAAGAAATTAATTTTATAAAATATGTACAAAACAAAAATACTTTACATATAATCGAATATTATTTTTTGTATATTTATAATTAACAACAAATCCAAGTAATACGAGCAATTAAAACAATTATATCTCTATAAATAAGTTAAATGTATTGATAGCTATGCAAAAGTTATTATAACTTTAGTGGTTTGTTCGTTTTGTTTTTTGTAAAACGTAATTGTTATACGCACTACGCACTACCTATATATGGTAAAAGTAATGATCATAAGATTTATTTATGCAATATAAAATTAAACCTGGATCAATACACAGTAAAATAATTTATAACACCAGTAACCGGAAAAAATAATCTTTTGCACCATGGGTTTCCAAGAATCCTAAAATACCATTCCACTTAAACATTGTTTACCATTTTTAATGGTCTCTTGTTTAATATAAACACATTTAAGTACAATAAATAATAACAGTCGAGGTGGAATATGTAATTGAATAAATTGATTTGATCTGAAATATCGAATGTTTTATTTTTTCATTTTTCTTACTGACCTAGTTCATTAAAATGAAACAATCTTAAATGAAAATAAAAAAATAACTTTATCACTCTATAAACAAACAATGGGTGTATCGAAAATTGTCGAAAACGTCTGGAATAAAAACTATTTACCACCAACAATGGAATCGTTATACAGTAATATAACGATTTTTAAAATACTACTTGGTTATTATTCACAAATAAACATCAGGAATAATAACATTGCTCAATAACAATGTACTTAATGTACTTGATAGTAATTTGATACGTTTGATGACTCTGAAACATTCTAATTACTAACCATAACATTTAGAATTTCAAACACAAATTTTCTACCTTTAATTATTGTCCATTAGTAATAAGTATTTTGAACGACCTCATTGTTTGAACAAACCAAGTATAAATATAAGGTGGTTTTTAAATTTAAAAATCCAATGTCTCAGGGAATTCTCATATTTTCGAAAACAATTATTTACATATAATTTTTAATGGAATCATTACAGTCGTTATTGACGGTAATAAGAATATCACATTGTATATTTTAAAACAACGCTAGATAATAGTTAGTTAACATTCGATGCTTCGAATTTTTGAATTATTCAAACGGTCTTTGTATTGTTTAACAATCGACAGAACGAGAATATTTTGTTTTAACAGATGAACTACTACGAACAGGGCCGTCAAGATGAAAATCAAGGGGAGGTGAATAATATGAAAAACGCCGACTACAATTTTTTTACCCAATGCATGTAGTATAATTTATAATAATTATATGTAGAGGTACTTTTACTTTTTAACATGTATATATGTATCAGCGTCGCACATTCTTAAAATTGACAATTAAATTATATAATATATATATATAAATAATAATATTTTATATTGTATAATAAGTAGTTACATAAATTTTATTCGTGTATACACTGCATTAAGAAATATGTAATATTTGTTTTCCATAAATAAAATTAGGTTCTTTTAGGCTGTAATGAAACAAATTCTATTGCCGACTGCTGTTATAAATAGGCTGTAATGAAACAAATTCTACTGCCGACTGACTGGAGGGGGGGGGGGTGAGACACCCTCCCAAGAACCCCCATCGGGACGGCCCTGACTACGAATGAAAAAAAAACTAAAATACATCTACTCGTTTGGTCACACGTCCATGTCTATTCTACATCCATAACACGATAACCAACATTACGCTCAGATAATAATATTATTATCTACTTTGCACCGACCATTTATTTTAGTATTCACTGTGGAGGATTTATGCATTTAATTTCAAATGCCGTAACATAAAATTGTTTCCCGCTAGTGATCAATCAATTTTAGTCGTCTATCAACGTCCCTGTTGTTTTGCATTGTTTTGTTGGGGCTACATATTCTATTTTATTACATTCACGTAAGCGCACATGTATGTGTGTTTTAGTGAGCTTTGAAACAAGTAACTAAAATGCATTTTCTTATTTAACCCAACCCGATATTTTTGTAGTGTGATAAACCAATAAGAAAAATTAATAATTATTCACAAAGAACAATATATTGAAAAGCCGAAAAATCTTAAGTAATCCAGATAAATTTTATGTATGCTTTGTTTGAAAATAACGTTAATTACTTTCTTATACGCTTAACTTACGTTTTAGCAATATATTTTTATACTTTTAGAAAATACTTTCCTACCTACTTTCATCAGTAAAACTATAAAAGCCCACTGTGTTGTTACAGCAAAACCATTTTATAAAAAATACGCGGGTCCATCGCAAGGACGAACATTTTTTAAGTGCTAAAAATTAAAAAACCAATTTTTAAATAATAATGAATTTATTTTTTCATTATTTTCGGGATCGACGTATACTGCATAGTTACGAGTAGTATTGACATAAATCGAACCCGTGGGACATTCCGACATCGGTAATAAACAGAACCTAGTGAGATTCTCGACCAAAACTTTTACTTCGAAATGTGTAGTCATATAAAAACAAGAAACATTTTGAATTTTTTTTTTACCTAACTGTATTGTTTATTGAGTTTATTTTCAAGAGGACACTTTACACACAAAATAACGTTTTCCTTAGGTTTACATTTTATTTTTAATCATCCTCCTTTAATATAAAAACTAATTATTAATTATGATTAGCCCCAAATTAATATTGATGATAAAAGAAGCGTTTATATTTTAACATTGTGAAATATTTGAACGGGTTTCCTTTTTAATAAAACTTTAATACTGAATTTCAAAAATGCAATATTCCTTTGAAAACATTTTATGATAGTTTATTTCTTGAAATTAATATAATATAGGTATTTTAAAAATGAAAACAGCCCATTTTTAATAATAATAGATTGAATGGTAGTTACCTTTTTAACAATTTTTTTTTTTATTTCTATATAATGTTTTACAATATTCAAATATTTGGGTTTAAGAACAACACTATTCATGATTAACATACGTACATATACATTCATGTAGGGACATTTTTATGAACTTTTCTTTTATCCAATTTAAATTTTCCACAAAATATGGTGGCCTATCAAATTAAAGTTTATTTCAACAATTTGTCATTAATTAAAACATCCTTGGCCCTTGTCACTCATTAAGTTTTCACAAATTTTCGCTTAAAATTAAATCACCTTTCGTAAGCAGTTTTATTTTAAATCGAATCACTTTCAATCACTTCAAAGTTCTGCTGAATTTATAATTTCAAAATTATATTATTCAACCTTAATCATTCCTAGTTTAAATCTGCTCTTTGAATATGACATGAAACTCACAGTTAGGTTATTCAAAGAATTTTTCCAAATTGTATAATATTTTTGGCGCGGCAAGTGCCATATTAATATTAAAGGACTGGCTTGTTCGCCGGTTATATAAGAAGAAATAAATAATAAATAAATAATGTATCTAAAATAATTTAGGAATTTATTAATATAAATGTAAATAAATACAAAGGTACTAGTTGCCTGGTTGGCACAACAATAACTCGATAATCAATGTCAATTGGTTATAAAAAAATTAATTAATGATATATAATAATAATGATATATAGATAAAGCCTGTTAGACACATAAAAATAAAATTAATAAACAAAATGAAATAGCTGTATCACAAATATATAAAATGCAATGGTATACTACGAATGTGGCCGACTCGGCACACGACAGTACAAAAACAATGTGATGTGGCACAACTTAAAATACAACAATAGCGCTGGCCTACCGCAGCACGGCCAAGGATATACAATATAATAATAATACCATTGTGCAAATAATAATAACAATAATAATAAATAGGCCTGTGATGGCCGACGGGCCTTTACACTGACAACGAGAACAGATATGGTCGACCAATACTCACATGTGACTGTCTTCGATGATGGATTTTATCCAGCGCGACCGCACCAGCACTGCGACCGTATCTATTGCCTACGACGGCACACCGCAGTGTATGACACCACAGACACCAACGAAAGTTCTACAGCATCGGACGAAGACTATACGAACGGAAACCACGTTAATCACAACGCGAAACAGCAGACACGAAACACACGAACACCGTAAACGCGATTTGTACAATACGGCTGTAAAACGACGAACGAATAACACTGATCGCGCGTATTGTAGTGCCGACGACATTCATCACGAAAGCTTCGCCCGCCGGACACCAAAATGAAGACGAAATGCCTCATTGCTGCCACACTAACACGAGAACATAATGAAACTTTGTGGAACTGAGAACATGACTTGGTAATTGCACGAAACATAACCTCGAAAAGCTCGAAAACATGAAATAACGAACACATTTACGTGCGATGATAACAATGCGATTACGTACCTACCCGGCCGGTCGCACGCGGAGGTATTATCGCCGCAGCCGCTGTCGCCGCCGACGTGCGAATACGCAACGCACCGCTACGCATCGCACGAAAATGATAACATGAACACAGTCACAATGAACATGTTTGCAGAGCGAACAAATATCACTTGTAATAAAATGAAAAAAATCATCGAATTTTCATAACTTTATATGGATTGGATCGAAAAAAAATTTAATAACCTTCAGTGGCGTAGACATGATTTCTGAAGAGGTGGGGATATCGAAGAAGAAAGCGACATAGCTAAATGGGAGAGAAAAATTGGAAAAATCCCCCACCCTCTCAAAACTTTTTACTTAGATAGTATCGACAGTTGACTTTTTGTACTTTTAATGAAATATGAATACAGAGGATTATCTTTTCTTTTATTACTCATATTTGATTACTAAATAACAGTAATAACTAATAATATAAGTTATAACAATGTTATGATTAGCAACTTTATTGTTTAATAACTTAAATATTTTTATTCACTGTCGGGTATAGTCAGATACTAGTAGGTCTGAATATATTGTAGGTAATGGTTATAATCATACAGTAGAAGTGATGATTAAATCGTTTTCAATTTGGCGTTTGATTTGTATTCAGTGCCCACCGAGTGTAATAGGTAATAACGTATATTTGACCAAAACTGGATTAATTGATGTGTTGTTTTATACTCGGTAATCGAAATGTTGCATGGCCGACTGATGGCACTGCTGTTATTATAAAAGTAGGTACAATTATGAACTGTTTCTACACGAATCCACGATAGGTGCAATAAATTATCAATAATTCCGTGATTTTTTTTTTTTCTAGATTTCAGTTAAATAAATAGAATGTACTATGTATACGCGGCGAACTAAATCCGTAGCAATAATGATCTCATTTTCATTTCTCGTAACTTAATGACAACGAAAATATCCGATAATATTTTAAACACAGATACTCACTGGAAACCCATTAGGCAAGTGGTTCCCAACCCATTGGCCGCAAGCAGGGTGATACTGGGCCGTGAACCATATTATATTTACATTACTAACATATATTTTTAAAATATTAAGTATCAGCAAGTGAAGAAGCAGGGTGGGTAGGTGACCATACTATAGATAATAAACTTGAATCGCTGTGCGTTTTGTCTAAAAAACTGAATTATGTTGTTCATTATTTATTTGATTTTTCGTTATACTTATTTATAGAGGAAGTATTAAAAATTAAAGTATACAATTAGCTTCATTACATTAAATTTCCATTACATTTATATAATTTATTCTCTCGATTGGCTCCATGAATCCGTCAAATCTGACCACGAAGGCACGATAATGCGTTTCACATTAAATGCTTGTATACTTTCTTTGATTTCAACAACTACAAGTATAAGATAAATATAGATATGCAGTACTTGTAGTTATTTTTGGACTGATTCATATCGAGTATTTAGTATTGGTAAATTTGCCATTTGTTATTATAAGCATAACCGGTAGATGTGTACGGTGTATCTAAAGTATTACAATTTGGTAAATCGTAGGGGTATAATTTATTCTTTGAGTGTTAAATTTAAAAATGGTTTCTCGTTCTCATCCGAGTGAAAGTAAAAAAAGAAAATTAAAAGTACAAAATGACGAACAAATAAAACAGTTGGCTGGATATTTAGATCGTTTTGTGGAACAAAAAGTTTTAGTAGTGTCAAATACGTCAATAAAAACAAAAAGTACAAATGATAATGCTAATATTAGTAAGTAATATTCAAAAAAAATGATTTGTTTTTTGCATTTGTATACCTATAATATTCTCTAACATTATTTTAAAATTTAAAATATCCGTAGACAATAGTATTACGTATGAATTTGATGATCCAATTAAATCGGAAATCAGTTAAATCGATTGCATTGACCAAGAAATTGAAACGAAAATTGAAATGGACAATTTCAATGGTATTTTTATAGTTTATTAATTATATTTATATAGTATTTTGGTCTATTTTGTGTTAGTATTTTAGTGTAGATATTATTGTATAAGACTGGTTTTGACAGATTTATTGGCGATTGCGACTTCATTATTTTAACTTTAAGAGATCCAGCACCGCCATTAAAGTATAGTATATATGGCGGTTAATCCTTATAATATGTTCTCATATAATGTTACCCATATATAATTTTTACATATGCATACACACTTGTAATATAAAATTTATATTTTGTAAGTTTCTGTATTTGTATTTTTCGTAATCGAATGATTCTGCGAAAAAAATATCATGTAGATACCAACTACCAGTGCTTGAATCAGTAACAGTTTTTGAATTTTTCATACCACAATTCAAATTCGGCTTTTGCGACAGAAAAACTTTTTTGTGGCATGACTTTTTGTCATTTGTTCATTTTGTCCGGTCGGTAAAAGGCATTTACAACTTGTAAGCAGATTCTTATGTTTAAAAAATCGACCAGAAAGACTATTAAGAAATGAATCAATCCATGGAATAAAAATTGAACGTTTATAGTATTCTTCAATATTTTCTGATGATGTATTACATCGCATAGTTTGATGTTTTGTTAGTCTAGGTATATACATAGTCAGGTCTAAATTAGTTGTGCTTCTAAAAATAATTGCTTAAATTCATTTTTAGCATTACTTCTAAGTCGACGGAGAATAGACACTACACTTTCTACATCGTTAACTGCAGCAGAAAAATCTATATCTGTCGTTTGAAGTAATTTACTTATTGGTAAAGTATAAGCTAATAATTTTTCTGAACATAGTTATGAAATAATAAATGAAGATTGATGAATACCGTTTCCACGATTGAATTTCTTCTAACGCCACCAATACAATTAATAAAAGTTAATTGAATACTGTTATTGAATTATGTCATTCAATCCATCTGGTTGGACATAATTTAACAAGTTTAGTTTTATTAATATCAGGAACTAAAAGTTGAATTTGATTTGATAATTCGACGTTTTCGTGTATTAAAAAACGTGTATACTTTTTCTATAACACCAAATTTATTCCTAATAAGTACTACATTAACAGCATTAGATAAAGCCAAATTTAAATTGTGTGAAACACAATGTACATGTGCAGTTGGATGTTTTTCTGTTATACAGGCTTGTATACCTTTAAATTTGCCACTAATTTTAAAATTTAAATATTGTGAACATATATTTTTTAAAAGAAACAAACTTTTAGCGAATATCTTATATTGAAATACTATCTTTAACCGGGGCTGAGAAGGATTGATAGGCTTATATAAATAAGGGAGGGAGGGGCATTTATCTAAGCTCATCATTTCATCAATAAAAATATTTTAACACCACTGATGAATAGGGGCCTCTAAAATTAGTTTGCACCTAGGCCTCAAAATTTTAATTGCGGCACTGAAACGAAGGCCAAAAATTAAAAAAATTTCCGGTGAGAAAGCTTAGAATGATGACTGGAATATTTCACCGCATGTCTATTTCAAAGTAATTACTCATCGAAGAATTTACGATGTCCTATTAAATGTTTTTGAAAAAAATGAAAAAATATACGAAGAATTAGGTGCATTTAATACACAAGCTTTAAAGAATTCGGCAAAAGCCCTCATTTAATTAATGACGATAATTTAAAATACGTTGCTCTTAAATCAAATGCCGAATCGGGAATCGCATTAAGAAAAGAGTTTCTTCAATTTATTTCATTTTTTAATCAGACTTTTAACAAAATTGCACATAAAAGAAAATCTTAAAGTCTTAACGATAATTCAGCAGAATCTTGCAATAATTTTGAAACAAAATGAAAATCTGAAAAATAAGTAGGCTGCTGCAGTTGTTCACCACATTTGTCAAAATATTTATATAAATATAATTTACATACATCAGCATTTTCAAACTTATACTTGGTGTACAAATATATTTTCACTCTCTTCTGTACTCAAGTGAACTACGAACGTGCATTTTCAAAATTAAAAATAATAAAAAACAGATTAAGCAATGCAATGAAGGAAAATTTATTAGAACATTTAATGCTGATTAGCATAGAAACTGATATTATTCCAGGAACTGGCATAATCATAGATGCTATTGGTAGAAGTTCTGGAACATTAAGCAATTTATTAATTTTTTAAAACAGTATTAGTAATTGCTATTAAAAATCGTATTTAATTCTTAACCTCTTGATGCATCTTGGCACATATGATGCCATCAACTAAAATCATATATTTATGCGTTCTCGATATCGTTAATACATGATTTTTTCTGTTGATCACACTATCAATATATAAGTGTGATAAAATAATATTATTCGGTCACCCGCTATTTTGTTATCACAATTTATAGTAAGTTTGTATTATTGATACTCGAATGTTCCGTATTATCATTATTTTGTATTTTTCGAAATATTATTACTTTGGTAATTTAATAGATAAGAGGTCGAAACATTTTTATTTTAATTATTAAAAACTATTTAACTCCAGTAATTATAAGTTTATAAGAAATAAACGTTTGTATTGCTACAATATTGTATTATTCAGCCGGCAATGTATGTGCCACTGTGCAGGTTCGGAATGTTTCAATAATTATGTTTTGCGTAGTTGCCTAGGAAATTGATTTTTTCTTATTATATTTATTTCTTTAGAATGGCGTTTAAAAAATTAAAAGATGTTGATATTGAACGGTTTTTGGCCTGTGATCGACCAAGTGGATCCGAATTTAGTGATGACGATGTAGAAATTACGGATGAAAATTTATTTGCAAGTAATCAAAATCTAAATGACGATTATTTATCTGATGATTTGTGTTTTGATCACGAAGAATTTGAGCAGTTAATGAATGAATATGACAAAGATGCACAAAATTATCAGGTATTCGACGAGGCACTTGAACAATCTTTTAAAAAAGTCGAAAATAAACAAAATGTCCTTAATATTGATGAACGGTCTGCAAGTACAGAAATAGCGAGTTATAACAATAAAATAGTAAAAAAAAATCATAAAAGATTACTACGTGGATATAAAATAAATAAAAAACATCAGCAAACAAATAAAGTAGCTACGACAAAAAAAAACCGATCATGTTTTTGTAAAAAAATTAAAAACCAAAAAACAACCTGAGAAATGGTACCCCGGTAAAGACAATAATTATGTAGGAAACATTCCTAAGTTTACAGGTGAATTAAGTTCAATTCAAGCATTTACACCGAATGGCTATTTTATTCAACTTTTTCCAGATTCTATTTTTGAACTTATTACTAACGAAAGTTGTCAATATGCAGCCCAAAATGGTAATTTTTCATATCATGTTTCTAAAAATTAAATAAAAACTTTTATTAGTTTTAATATTATTATGACGTATATAAAGTATCCAAACACTAGAATGTATTGGTCAAGTGAGCCTGGTCTTAGAATGGATCAAATTGCAAATGTTATGTCCGTTAATCGATTTAGTGAAATTAAACGTTATTTACATTTTACAAACTACAAATAACTTAAGTGCTCCAAATTTAAATGATCGTTATTGGAAAATTTGTCCGGTTCTAGAAATACTTCATAAAACTTTTCATGATTGTGCGTCCCCCAATGAAAATATTTCTATTGATGAGATGATGATACCTTTTAAAGGTAAAAGTAATTTAAAACAATACATTCAATCAAAACCGAAAAAGTGGGGGTTTAAAATATGGGTACAAGCAAATAGCAATGGATACGTCAACTGTTTCGAACCATATCAAGCATCTACTCAAGATCGAAGCAAATATGGTCCAATAGGTGATTCTGTTCTGAACTTGTCATGCATTGCATGGTAAAAATCATAAGTTGTTCATGGACAATCTTTTTATTTCATTGCCACCTATAAGACAATTACGTTCCTTGACTATATGGGTTATAGGAACGGTCAGAATGAATAGAATTGGTCAAATACAGACTTCTCTAGTACCAGGTAAAATGTTTCAATAAGGTTCTTGTACAATGGCTACGTCAAAAGACAATATAACAGTTCTGTGCTGGATAGATAAAAGAATAGTTCATATGATTTCTTCGTATGCTGGCGCAGAGCCATTTGATGAAATATTACGTTACGACAAGAAAGAAAAAACAAAGATACCAATTACTAGACCGTTTTGTATTCAAGAATACAACAAATGTATGGGAGGTGTAGATTTCATGGATTGTCTTATATCTCACTATCCTCACGGCTTTAAAAACAAAAAATGGTACCTTCGAATATTTTTTCAATTTTTTAATATTGCGATTGTGAACTCATGGATTTATATAGACAAAGTCGTGTTATAAACTTTGAAATAAATTGAATAATCAACATTAACGAATAAAACTGTTTAATGGGCCGAATACTTTAACTAAAGAGACTTAACAATCAACATAAACATCAAAACATAACCAAATATGAATAACTATTAACATTTAAACATAACATAATTATATAATAAAAAATAATAGAAATGAGTAACTAGAACCGTAAGCGGTCACACACAGCACCAAACGGACATGCGCCACACACGAACGTTACAAAGGAACGAAGACGCTCACCACTCAACGGTCGTGGTGTGCAGTCCGATGGCTCTACACGACAGTGTAGCCAACAGCTTCTATCAGTCGAAACCCCCTTTTATCACTGTTACGTTTTAAAGCTTCAATAGCAACTAGTTTGACACAGTTAAATTCTACATCTGATCGTCTTAAAAAAAGAGAACGACCTTCGAATTCACCATGTGCCTCACCCTCTCCAGTTCTACTAAAAAAAAAAAAAAAAAACAGAGAAGGATAAAATAAAAGTATTCCAGAAATTCGTTATGATAGACAAAATCATTGACCGAAAAAATATGAGATGAAGAGCGCTCTAAAATGCCATGAAAATCTGTGTAGAAGTCGTACTCGCTAAAAATGTTCAAAATGTGACGAGCCTGTACGTCCAGAATGCATGGAACATTTCCACTCTCAAAAATAAAATAAGGATAATAAATATATAGTTAAGTTTTTGTTAATTTTATAATATTGTTAAGTTTTATTTTGATATTTTATTACAAAGGAAAATAATATAAAAATGAAATATTTTAATTAAAATAAAGTTATAAGTTATTTATATCATAAGTTAGAAATCATTTTGTATAACAAACAATTGTGATAATTTTAAAGTGATTAGTTACATGAACCTATTATCTATAAAAGTATAAACTTGTTATTTTATGAAATAAAAACAATTAGTACATAAGTCGTTTTAAAAATAATTTGATTGTTACTGCTTGTTAATTATAAACTAATGATAGAATGTTCTCAATTTATTAAGTGATAATAATATAATAAATAAATAAAAGTTATATAGATATTTGAATATTATTTTATTGGTATCAAAATGAACCTTACACCCATAGTGGCACATATGACGCCAATTCATAAATTTCTCATTTTCATATGATTTTTTAAACTAAAATTTTTTTTTTAAATTTTCCCTTTATATTGAAGCTAAATTGTAACGGAAAAAAAATATGAGGTGAAAAAATAATTTTGTGCTTTAATATTGAAGTAAATTGTTTGATTTTATGATATTAAATTTAGTTGAGTTTAAGCCTACAGAATTGTTTTTATTTTGTTATAAGTTATAAGTCACTTGTTTATTAGTTTTAAAATGTATACCTCCCTGGACCATCAGGGCCTTAGTCCGCCTCTTTGAAGAAGATTCATTGATTGAACTTTCATGTAATCAGACTCTAAAATCGTTTTTTTTAAATTACACCATTATTACCATTCTAGTTGAATATTCGGCAAGAATTTTCAGCAAAAATTACACTTAGAAACTTGATAGGCTATATATATATATATATTTATATTTCAACAACCTGTGTGTCAGTGTGAACAAGTTTTTTCTACCTTAATTTTTTTAAACTGAATTTGAATTTTGAAAGTGATTTAAGGCTAGAACTTTTCAGTTTTAATCCAGATATTGATTCTCAGGACAACGTTATTCTTCAATGTTCTGAACTTTTTCAACAATTCATGATTGATATGTATGTAAAGGAAGAGAGCGAACGATTTCGATAGTTGCGATTCAATCAAAAAAAAGCTGCGTGTGAAAGATTCTCAGAACAATTTTTAGATATCGGTGATGGGAAAGTTACTACAGATGAAACGGGATACATACAATTACCGACCGATTTCTGCACAATCATTGATTCGTAATATGCTCTCATTGACCAGATATTTCCCAATGTACACAGACAATACACAAATCATGAGTGGCTGGCAGAAAGTGCAATTTTAGCAGCAAAAAACGAATTGAATCTCAACATTATTATTGATACAACATTTGTTACCAGGAGACTTGGTATTATACAAATCTATTGATACAGTTTGCGATGCTACTGAATCTGTAAATTATCCAAAAGAGTTTTTAAACTGATTGGTTTTACCAAGCATATCACCGCATAATTTACAACTGAAGATGGGATCTACGGTCATTTTGGTTCGTAATTTGAACCCATTATGGTTGTGCAACGGCACGCGATTAGTCGTTAAAAAATTAATGAAAAATGTTATCGAAGCCATCATTTTAAATGGCAAATTCTGAGGTGAAAATATATTACTATCACGAATCCCTGTTATACCCACAGATGTGCCAATACAATTTAAACGCCTTCAATTTCCAATTAGATTGGCATTTGCAATGACTATCAATAAGTCTCAAGGTCAAACGATGTCTGTCTGTAGCTTAGATTTAAGCTCATCATGTTTTTCACACGAACAATTATACGTGGCGTGCTCTTTAACTATCCAGTGTGTTTGTGTTGGCAAAAGATGGAATAACAAAAAATATTGTACACTCTGTTGCATTAAGGGATTTATATTGTTTTTTACTAATATTGTCATAATTAGCGACATATATTATTTTAAAGGATCAATTTTAATAAATTATGAAAAAAATAAATGTTTGATGTTTTTTCATTTTTATATCCGTCACCGTTCATAGCACTCCGTACCTCTTCCATTTATATACCACATCCTTACACACTTATATTAAATTAGTTATTTCTTTCTATCAAGATATTCTATGGAAATAATTTATATGACAAAACAACGTTTGTCGGATCAGCTAGTAATAAATAATAATTATTTATAATTAATAATTGAAATCAGTGTGAAGAAGTATTGAATTCATTTCATGATGAAATCTCAAACTTCCGATTTTTACTTTTTCTTATATTTTTTCAGTATGGTTTATTGAATGTTTCAAAAAATCAATATTCCATGGGCTGAACGCCAAAATGTCACCCTAATCCACCACATAATTTTTGCTATTGTTGGCACTATAATAAAGATGACCAATTAATAGTGCTAAACAATTAAAAAAGATGTTGCAATTGTTTCATCTTAGTGTTTGATGCTTTATCACGGGACGTTCTTATTTTATTCATAACACATAAAATAAAAAAAATTATATATTTATACAGTATCTTACGAAGAATTTTTCAAATGGAGAGGAGTGATAGATGTATATGTATGATATACATGAATTTATAACAATTTTTTTTTTTTACTCATCATCATCATCATTGGCATCACAACTCTTCAAGAGTTTTTGCCGCCACCGACAACTCCCTCCAGTCTTCCCGATTTTTTTTTACTCAACACTAAAAAAATCTCCTCTCCCCACTATGTTATAATAGTATAATCTATACAGATAAAATAAATATTATAAAATAAGTATAATAGTATAGTACAATCATAAAATAAATATAGTATACATAGTTAATAAATCAGTTTTATTGACGGTTTTGTTTTGCCAATATTTTAATAACCTCCTCGACTTCAATTTAAACATCGACTTAACGATGAATATTTATAAATACTAAACCATAAAGCTTTAAATGGCCAACAAAATTTCAAAAATCGGTCTTAATTATTTTTAATGTGGAAAAAATTCTTACTAGTCCACAGGATGTAACAGGTAGTGTTGAAAAAATATGAAGCAGTTTGAATACATTTGGCTAGAACACATTCGTTGTTCTCCGGGTGGCCGTACAAAAATTAGCTACATGTGTGGACGTGTCGGTTAGATGCCATCGATAAACAAATATTATTGGTATAATAATTCAAATGTATACATAATTACGTATTAACAATTATTTACTCAGAGCTATGCATACACTTATCATAGCTTATATATACGAGCACAGCACTTAAAAATGTTGAATAAAATAAAACTAAATATATTTTTTATCTGGTAAAATTGTAATGCTTGATAAGACAAATCAATGCATTTTGAATTAACTTAAAACTTTATTTTTAAATATTATTTATTTTAATCACATTTCAGGCCTCTCTTCATCCTCTTAGGGAACATTAAGTAATTTTCTACAATCTTTCGAGTTCTTTGCGATCCAATTCTCAATTGTATAGTTTGATCAAATAAGATATTCTTATCGAAACGTTGAAATTCAGTTTGTGACGTAGAACAAATAAAAAAATTGGGCTCTGTGACGATTGAACGAGGTACAACGACTTTTATTGGTTAGTTGACTACAAAAATCGATTTTTCCAGTTTATGTATTATCTATACAGGGTACAGCCTATGTCGTATTTCTTTTTGAAAATAAACCAATCGTGATGGGCATCATTGTTGTTATTTTTCTCTCAGAAAAGATGATTTTTTCTAGTACCGTTTGGATGTTTGCAGGGTTTATACTATTTCCTAATTGAACTATTCGGAGGATTACAAATCAACAAATTAATTCGCAAAGAACTAAAGCACTAATTGATTTAGAAGTCTACGGTCGACCTTCTTACCTACGTGTGACAGTTGTAGGATCCGTAATCCATATCAATCTGTGTGACAGTTTAATACTATTTCGAGATTGGTTAGATGCATTAGTAGTGCTTATGGACAAATAATGAAACATTGATTAAAACTAGAAAACACGCAAATGAACTTCTTCTGTCATGTTTGAATTTTACTGTCACAAATGTATACATTAATGTATGTACTGCAAAAGTTCCTAACATATTTAGATCCACTTTCTACATTATACAATCTATAAGATGATATTTCACTCGTGCATCGTAATGACATTTTTTTTATCCATCCTAAGATATTGATCCGTCAAAAATTTACTTGCGACTCACAGCTTAGGAAATCCTGGTCTACTAAATAATACTGTGATACGCTCTTTGAAAAAACTATGATATCAAATAAAAAAAAAATCCCTTTAAGACGGGTTCTCGTTTGCGATCTCAATTTAATATTTGAAATTTTTAAAAACGCTTTCCCGTCTAGGTCGATGTCGTAATAACGTTTAATGGTAATAGCCTTGTTTTGCGTCCCATATATATCTAGGCTTTCACTAATTGCCCAAACGCAGATCCGGAACGGTATTAAATCAACTGTTGGACCCGGATGAAAATTAATTTTTTTTCCCATCGTGGTAATCATGGTAAGAGAATAGGGAAAGGGCTTTTCCTCTTCGATCGTTAAAAACAGTAGTGCTTAAAAATGATCCCGCCTTCACCTTAGAGTAAGCCCCCATACAAAACGTATAGTACATAACAAATAAGCGATTAAATATTATCATATTTCCCGACACAAATAAAAATCCATCAGAACGTACGTTCCTGCACGAACGAAAATGCACTTGTATAAACTTAAAAATAATAAAATAACACGGTGTGACCATGCGAAGGGTTTTCATAATAAACTAAGAACAGTTCGAGCATTATTAATATTGTTATTTTATTTACACGTATAATACGTGGGTACATTAATATACACTGGATTAAAAAAAAAAAAATTTAATTTTAACATAAAACGTGTTTTTGATGAAACACAATGACAAACGAATGTTTTTAGTCCTAAGGCTGAATTTTGTAGGAAGGAAATCTCTGTAGGAAGTTGCATATCGTAAAGATATATAAATATGTATATACATATATTTTTTTTATGCGAGTAAGAATTCTCGATTACACGTACCCATGGGGATGATGTTTACTCGCTATACCTTGCGTGGTATTCGTCCGTCACGTTTCTCCCGGAGAACCTCTTTGACGGCACTCGTGAATAATTTACGCGGCGCAGGAAGTGTAATGGGAACTGCCACGTGTTCCGCAGCGCCCGTCTTTCAATCGCAGCACCTGAAAAATTACACGGGCGAAACGTATTGAAATTCGAGCCTACACTTGTTTTCAGGTATTACTGATTGTAACAGAATCGAAGGCGTACCAAAGCCGGGTTCACATCGCACCGTGCGCTTTTTAAAATGTTTGACGCTACCAATGCGCGCCTCGATAGTGTTGCGTATTTACTATCAAGGAAGCTCGTAGAAATTTTAACGAACATTTTAAGTAGAAAACTACCGTGAAAAATTCTTAACGCACTTACCAATCTATGCGGAACAAAATAAAAACATTATTCCATTTAGCTTACCCATACGACATCGGCTAAAATCGCGGCGAGTACCATCCACCGACGACCCCCTTGTGGGCGCCCTTGTTTACCGTTGCCCATAAAATTAAATTAGTCGCGTATATCGATTGGTCGCAGAACCTCCGTTTGCAGTGACCGATCGTTCAAATGTTAGGCGAAATCATTGTGCGCGCGCGCGCGTGTGTGTGTGTGTGTGTGTGTGTTGTGTGTGTTTGTGTATGTGCGTGAAAGAGAGTGCGCATTGAACCTGTATCGAGAACATGTATTGAATCCGTTTGTTCGCCGATTTCCATTTAATTAATTTGTTTAACGTTCGAAACGTGCGCATGTAATATCTATATATATATATATATACATATAGATATCGTTTACGTTTTGTTGATTCGCGAACTGATGTGATTTCGCGCGATTACATTACTAATGAATTATTACGACTCGCTGGTCCCCCCCCCCCCGCCGTAACGAATCCGACACCGCTTCGTCGCGCTATCATCCGTCGGCCGGTGCACAAGCGGCTGCAGACGACAATTGTTGCAACGCTAACGCACGGCCACGTCCGTTTGATTTTCCCATTGAACCGTTGCACGATCGGGGCCCCGCATAACACGTCTGATACGGACATTCGAAGACGCGCGCGTATTATTCGCGTATCGGTGAACCTCGCGATCGCTTTGGCTTCGACGTCCACCGTGAAATCCTTAGAACACACGTCGTTCTTGTGATGTGTCCCCCTGTATCTTGTTCGGCAGGGGCGTATTTATAGGGAGGAGGGGAGATATTAGTATTAGAAACCCCCCCCCCCCACCATCCATCGACCGTGTTCTATGGTATTTCACCGAATTGCAAACTTACTTACAGTATAATTTTCCCTGCACGACGAGTACTAGTCTATTAATTTCCCCGTTAAATGAATCCTGGATACGCCACTGGTGTTCGGTGTTTTAGGTCCAACCGGAACGGTACAATAACACCCGACCGATAACATTTACGGCGATTTCTCGAGACCACGGTTATCTACATAACCGTAGATAACCGTGTTCGAGACTAACCGTGATAGTTCGAATGATCGTATGTCGCATGTTTTGCGATAAGACTTTTTCGCTCGATCGTACCGAGCCGATGCAGTGTCGACTCTGTGTCGCGAACGAAAAACACAGTCGGTAATATCCGATCGGTAAGATCTGTAGATGGGTCATAAACAAATGTATGTGTGTTGAATATAACGTTATATGGTTACGTATTTACTGAATGGCTATTTGTTTAGGTGTAACAGTAGTGCTGTGAAGTGAGATTGATTTTCTTCCAATATTATACGATGTTCTCGAGTAAACGTTTAAACGTACTCGTATACTTGAGTAAAATGTTTCTCGAAAAGTCATTGAAGAAAATATATTTAACATTTTATCCAAAGTTTATCCAGATATTTAAAGTTTATGAATGTTTTAATCAATAAAATAATGATAATGATAATAATTATTATTATTATCATTATTATTATTACAATTTTTAGTTCTTCCCAACTGCTGTTTCAAAATTAATAAGGATAAACCTTTTCGCTAAAATTAATTTTATATTCGAGGGATTTTTTTATTAATGATTTTCATTGTTCATCTTTTTAATGTAATATTATGTATAATATATAAATATATCTGCCCTAAATAATAACTACATTTGGTTAATACTCATAGCATTATTTAGAGTATAAATGTTAGTCGAATTCTCAGAAAACGTGTCTCTTTTCAATCATATTAATTTTAACTACAAATTTTCATTATTTAGTAGTTTTGTCGTAGCTACATAGGTGATGCGCGACAAAATGTTCGAGTCTCCAAATATTAATTGAATATTATACATTAAAAAAAAATATCTATTAATAAAAATAAACAGTAAATAACTAAAGTTTTCATGTAAGATAAATAAATAGATAACATTTATATTTATATCTAGATAAAATAATAGTTAATTAATATTTTTATCCAGATAAATCTTAACACTGAATTTAAGCACTATGAATAGCTCATTACCGTAGTTATTTGTAAACTTTGAATACACAGGCTAATACAAAATTATTATTTAATGATTTTATTTATTTTTAATATTTTTAATTTGTTATAATTGAGACACTTTTTTCGGCGAAATTATTTACTTTGAACTTTTCAAGCAATACTTGTACATCAAAAGATTGTTAAAAATATTTATTATTTTGATCGCTTTAATTTCACAATAATCTTTCCTTAACAAGAATTTAAAAAAAATTTTAAAAAACTTCTCAAAATTGTAAGATAAAACTATTTCCACGTGCATATACTTTATATTTATTTTACCATTTTTAAATACTATCAAATGTCTGCTTTTTATTTTATTTGATAACTTTTATTATCGTCCAATACTTTGAAACCTAATATCGCCGAAGCTCATTATACAAAATGGTGAACTGTTATCATTGTTTCTCATTTTATGAATTAATATATTTACAGTTTACAATATAATTTCAAAAAGAGCTCACTTAACCAATAACCTAATTATAAATAAAAAGACCGTTGATTTCAAAACCGTACTTCCAAAGCAGTAGAGAATTATATTAAATTATCCCAACTAATCTAATAATGGACGTGAGTCGTGTAAGTCACCATCAACATCCACAGTAAATTATCCTTTTTTTATTGGATATTAATATATAATGTTTGCTAATTCAATACGTAAATGTTATGATGGTTTTTCAACAATGATCTTCACCATAACTATGAGAGTTGTACATGTTCGTAGTGTTAATAAAACAATAAACATCATACGTAACATTTTTATGATATCAGATATCATAAATATCTTATAGTGTGTACTTGATGAAGTTAAAATGCTTATTTATATACATAGAATATGTAGTTACATTTTTTTCATTCCACAGATATTATCAAAAATAAAAAAACACAGCAAATCAATTTTTTATTTAATTCCTAATGCCTTAGAATAATTATTAAATAGAAGTTATAGAAGATTCTTTGCATTGAAATTAATTTGAATTCTACTTAAAAGGCTTGAATTTTTCTCCCTTTATAAATATTTCAATATCTACTTATATTCACCCTAATAATGGTTTTCCATTCACGTTTATTAATATCCATATTTATCTGTCTCATATTTATCGCATTTGAAAAACTTTCAATGACGCAACTCAAATTCAGTTCATCTCCATTCATACTGTTTTCCATTACAAAATACACTATTCATTGTCAAACTTTTTTTTCTTCGTAATCTTCAGATCCCCAGGAAAAACAAAATAAACACTCTATAAGAGACTCGTATTTCTATGAAAACGCCAAATATTCCTCACGGGTTGAGCAATTTTAGTCATTGTTTTGGGTGTGTTAGACATTCTCTGAATTTTATGTTTAAAAGTTGTAGATTAGAAGCGTACTTAGATACATGTACGATAAACAAGTAAAATAGATTATGTTTCAACATTCTACAAGTTAAACACACTCAAATCTTCAAAACAATGTAGAGTGTACAGAATATTTTGCTTCGACCGTTATTTTTTCTTTAGGTACCTTTATTCTATATACAGTAGCACACGCATAACTACAGACTGCAGTGCTCTACACTACAAGCGAGTAGAAAAAAATATTTAAGAATGTGTCTCTGATGATTAAAAGCTGAATCATACATTGAATACATTATAATGAAAACTATTAAAATCGAGACGTTAATTTCTCCCTTTCTCTTACTCTTTCAAATTTTTTTTTTCTTCCTATTCCCCTCGCTTTTTTTCTCATAGCTATACCCAAAACGCGTACTCGTTGTCAACGTTTACTTTTGCAACACTGAATGAAATAATCGATAAAATTCGTTTGCACATTAATAAAAAAGAAAGAAAAAAATGGTATATAAATAAAGGTTATTATATTACGTATATTAATGGATACTTTATATTATAAATATAATACACTCGACGAGAAAATGCACCGATAGGTTTTCAATAATCCAAAAAAAATAAAGTATAATAAGCTTTATTTGCAACGGAGTCGCCGGTATTTCTGAGTAGAGCAAAAACTACAGGACGAGTACCGCATGTATATAGGCAATCAGTCCTCTCCACCACCAATCTCCTTAACCGTTGCCTCTGCACCACAATAAAAAAGAGGGCATAGGATCGTTAAGTGCTTATCTCGTACGAACGTATAAAATAACCTGTAGTAAAACACCTTTGACAACAACATTATTAAATTTAATAATAATAATAGGATTATTATATTATGTTATATATTGTTATAAATTATATATATTTGTTATTTACTGTTATTATAGATTATGTACGAGTATAGAAAACTCGATGTAATTACATGTTTAATACTGTAAAATATAAATGAAGTAAAAAAAAAAAAGTAGTAAAATGATGGAAAACGGAAAGTTTCCACCCGATATCTAAGCAATGACGCGTTATACGACATCATAATAAAAGTAAATTTTACGATTACATTATTTCCATAATATTGTAATAATATCTGGCACGTGACGTTTGTCCGGTAAAGAATTACTTCAAGTCTTTTCTCAATACCTGTACCCACTAATGTCGGTACAATGTTAACGCTTGAACTCATTATAATTTGTGGTAGTTTTTCAAATAAATAAACAATATAATTTATAGTATTGCTGTTCTATATTGCACATGATCCGGATTTTTAAGTTTGTCTGGTCTTCACCGCGGCAGAACATTACGAACAAAATATCTATGTAATAGCAACTAATTTTAAAAAGTAATGGTGAAAATATTGTAACGATTCAAACTTTTAATTTTAAAATATAATATTACACAAAAAATTCAAATACAATTCTCATTGATATTATAACTGCGATTGTAATAATGCTTCGAAAAATAAATAAATATACTCAACTACATTGTAATGCAGATAACCGCTGAGGTTATCACATTTCGTTATTGCGATATCTTATAAAAAACGAAACGTTCGTACCGATTATAAAATATATTCTGCTTTCAATTATGTCTAATTATAAATACATATATAAATAAATAGTTTATATATATTCATAAAAATAAATTAATTAATTGATGCTTAACCTGGAGTATTATTAAATTTGTAATGTACGACCGGATTCGAATTAAAAATTCATCATCAGGTGTGTTCAAAGCCAATAAAAACGCAACTGTATATGAAAAGTAAAGAAAGGAATATATGGAAAAAAATTGGTCGTTTTACGTAAAGATAATTTATTATAACAAGAGATATAATTTAAAATAGGTTTTTATTAAAGACAGATACGTTCAAATATAAAATTAAATATTGAAACAAAATAATATAATTAAACATGTGTTTGATAAAAACTCATTTATACATACCTTGGCATCTTCATTATCCACTGGGCCCCGACGAATACACCACCAAATTTTTTTATTATTAATGAACTATATTAATTTGCACATATTAGTTTAATTTAGTTTAGTAACATAGTACAAGCCAATGATTCTGTAATTGAGGCTTTAACTTTAATAAAAATTAAAAAAACTCATGTTAAATAATCACTCCTATTAAAATAAATGAACTCTGTATAAAACGACCAATTATTCTCAATGTATTCCTTCCTTTATTTTTTCACATTCATCCGCGGTTTTATTGACTTTGTATGTACCTAATGATGATTCGAAACCGGTCGTACATTTAAAATAAAATAATACTCTAGATTAGACATTTATTTATTTACATATTTATTGTTATCTTCAAACTATTTACTCGTATATTAATATAATTAATATAAACTATTGACAATTTATTGATTGTTGTTTTATTTTATTACATTATTACCGAACAATTGTTATATAACTACTGCACGCGTCATTGCAATATTTTCGAATAGTGATGATCGTACTGTAATCAATATTGTATGCTGCTACTTGTAAGATCGATATTGACTCGATCGTACAAAATATCCGCTAAGATAATGCATTTTTCATCCGTCGTATCATACACAATTTAAAGCAATGCCAACCGTCAAATTCTATTTATTTTTTAACCGGCACATTCTACTGTCCTATCTAACACGAGATACGTGACCAACGGTGAAGTTTTACCGTCCGATGGTCCGATCCGTCTATACTAATCATGTACAAAGTCACATCGAGCGAAAATATATCATTTACGTTGGGGTGAAAAAGGGCAAACAACTGCTAGTTTTGATTTATGTGGTTTTAGTTATTTTTTTTTTTTTTAGACATTATACGATAATGATAATCACAACTTATACATGAAATACAGTTTAACAATGAATAAAAACATCCGATCCACTATATAGCATAAGCATACATTTACGGACATAAGTAATTTTCATTATTGTGTAGGAACTTACACGTATGATGTCTTCTGCCGCGCAGGAATTAACACATCACATGTATAGGTTCACTGACGTGCGTATTTACTTACCGATCGTTTACCCGATACTCGCGTTTAGCAACGTACCATATTCCCCGTACGTTCAACAGTGATCGTGACGGAATCGTAAACGTACTTTTTATCATTTCGATCAGAACCCGCGCACGGCAGAAGCTTTTACCTTTTCGGTTGTTTCGAGCGAACAGTCGAAATACCTTTGTGCGTGCCCCCCCCCCCCCCCATCACAATACCTGTTGCGGATCGTAATGCTTTTGCGGATCACGGAAAAAAAAATATGCAAAACTCGGACGACAATACCCGATTCGACGGGGGGCCACGTGCCGCTCGGCACTATTATTTAACCGTGATCCCGACCCGAAACCCGTTATCAACCGCGGTATCCCCTCCACAACATACGTTCTCGCTCGTTACCCGTTACCGTGTAGGACGCAGCAGCAGCAGCAGCAGCAGTCTGTGCGCGACGTGCACGCACACGTGTGCTCCGCTTGTCGTGATCGCGTCCGAAAACGTCTGCCACAGAATCGCCGTCGGCGTACGCTTGCCGAGTACGGTGCATCGTATAGCCTGCGGTAGTTCCCGTTCGACATCGGCGCGCGAACCCTTTCTGCCCGTAACGCCCGCGGGTTCGCCGAATCG
This sequence comes from Sipha flava, assembly GCF_003268045.1. Taxonomy (NCBI): domain Eukaryota; kingdom Metazoa; phylum Arthropoda; class Insecta; order Hemiptera; family Aphididae; genus Sipha; species Sipha flava. Next base: position 909,917 of record NW_020273108.1, read on the forward strand.
ACATGGACGGCAGCCGACCACGGTGGACCGCGGTCGCGGTAACCCCGTCCGCCGGTGGCGAGGAGATCCGATTGGACGACGGCTGCGGTGGCGGCGGACGGTACCCGTACGCGTGGCTCCGGAACAACTGCCGGTGTTCGTCGTGCGCGTCCGGCGAGACCGGTTTCCGGAAACAAGTGATCCGCGATTTTCAGTTCCGTCCCGTTCCCGACCGGTTCGAAGTAAGCGCTGCCCGTCACGTTACCGCGATCGTTGTTGCCTTCAAGCGACCCCTTCAACGTGTTACCGTTGTTGTTTTGATCGTATTACCGGCTCCCGCGAGCTCGGATCCCAAACGAGATCTTTAAGAGCTGGCGGGTCCTGTTTTTGATAATGTATTTCGAATCGCATGCGACATTCCGATTGGTATCGATGGACATTAAAAAACAACAGTACTGTATTGAATAAACAAATACGAAAAGTTATACATTATGGGCTGGTTAAAAATGTAACTTTCTAAGGACCTTGTCGACTCTGTAGTGCTTTGGTGCATTAACTAAATAGAAAATTGCAATTAGATTATAAAGTTTCTTTTATAATAACACGATTAGTTAGTTTCACACTTAAGAGTAACTTTTTAACTAATCTAGTTGTAATCGTGGCACATTAAATAGCATCAAATATGTAACTCGTTAAAAATGAAAAGAAAGATAATTGTTTTTCAATATTAATTTTAATTTATTTTCATCAAATATAATCTATCCAAACATAATTTATAACTAGAACGTGATATTTACCATTATACTCTCTGTAAATAATTAACATTTAAAATTAGTTATTCTGTTCTTTTAGATTTCAAACTATATAGGAACGCATATAATTATTTTTGTCATTATTATTATTAATAAAACAAGAGGCATACATAAAGATATTATAGGTACTATTTTAGATAAACTGTTTTTATTGGTATCATGAAGTTATATTTTAAACGCTTTGGAAATATATCAGTTACTATTTTAACTTTCGTTTCAACTTTATTTATTTTTCTAATTTAATTTGGTGTCATTAATTTTGGCGATTTTAAATCTAATTTTATTCGTATTTAATTTTAATTCTAGTCGATGACAAAACCAAATTCCAACGAAAATATCCTCCCATGTTTTGTGAACAACTTGTAAACAGGAATTTAAAGTATGTATGCATTGACGTGAGACCTGCAAAATTCACTTCGGTCAAGAACGATATGTACACATGGTTCTCCATATTATAATTTAAAAAATATATTCTTATACAAATCAGTCGAGTCTGAAGAATCCTTTAAAACGTACAAACGTATAAGAATTTGAGTACTGATATTTCCACTTAGTTCCATGTCACTATGACTATACGCGGTGCTTTAGTTACCTCATTCTAAAAATGATCATTGCATTAAAAATTTAAAACACAATATTAGACGAAATGATACATAATTTTTTAATATAATTTTAAGAAAAATATTTAAAACGCATAGAAGATTTATTAGCCTAGAAAAAACACGATCTATATTTATATATCAAATATTCATACTACCTGTTGCTTCACCTAGTGGCGCCGAACTCAGGGTTAAAGTCTGGTCATGACCAAGACCATATTTTTAGGGTGGTGGGTGGTACCATGTTTAATCAGTATACAATTAATAAGTGAATTAATCCAACTAACTATAAATTATAATAGTATCCATCCTCCCATTATTACTATTTAAGATGTTTAAGGTACCTAAATGCTATCATAAATACTAAAATAGGATAAACACTTTTGACAGGGGATGAACTCCCAACCCTTTAAAATACATCCTTGGATAGAATTTGTTGTGAGTTGTGAATTGGGTGACTATTGACCAAAGCATTCAAAATTTTGTTCAGCGCCACTAGCTTCACCGACATTTGAAAATGTCACTATGGTAGTAATTAACACTCGTATATTTACATCAATACCGGCTTTCGAAGCTCATAATGCATGGTATAAATAAATTTTAACTTTTAGCTATATTTATTTCTATATAATATACTTTACATAGTACGTTGTATATGTACAGGTTTATTTAACTCGAAAACACGAATTAATGTTTATCCTAAGCTCTTGAAATGATTTTCCATTTTTCGATTACACATAATACGATATGCAGTATGTTTTGATTGTTGATTGCCGTCCATTTTATAAATCAGTTAGCATCATCATAATGAGTATTTTGACAATTCACAGTTGTACTATTCAAATTCTACAATATTATCAACATTAACCGCCGAAACAATTGTACGGTATTATAATAATTATTTAATATTTCCTACGTTATATTAGATTATTATTATCAAAACGTTTAATAAACTTTATATTATTTTACTGATTTTATAATTGTATATTATTTTTTATAGCATAAATACATAGTAATAATAGTAATAATACGAAAGTATCATATTAATTCATCAAATAATTTCTACAATAATCGATAAGTTCTAGACCCATTATCCATAAGTTAAGCACAATAAAACTTGTTATTAAGCATTCTATGTAGACAATATATTATTCATGAATTTGTGACTTAAAAATTTAATTTCTATCGACTGATCTTCTCGAACAATTTATATGCTTAACGACAAATTATTTTCTTAACTTATCATTTCTAAATATCTTTAAAACTGAACGAAATTCTACGCAGAACGATACTTTGCTTGTATATGTGATGTTTGACTTGAATTACAAGAATTAGGAGTATTAAAGTTTTCTTAGTTCGAATCAAACTTGAATAAAGTAAAAATTATCAAATTTATTTTTATTCGAACTATGTTCAACCTGTAATTATCTCTTTCAGATTAAAGTAAATTTTTCTTTTCTGTACGAGTACTTCTAACGAAGCTACTGATAAAACTTGCATCAGACTTATCTAGTCAATTATTCATCGGATCTTTCAAAGGCATAATACATACTTTGGCACGTTAAATGTTGTATTTCAAACCCAATGTATTACTGTCTACCACGTATTACGCGTTCGTTCTTGGCATATTGAAAGTATAGGTAATCAGATCGAATTTTTTCGTGTCTGTAGTCGATAAAAGCTTTTTACTTGCTAACATTTAATTTACTTAATTAAATTAATTAAATATTGTACGGATCTCTTTTATAAAAATCATATTAAGAATCAAATAAACTCTAACACGAAATATAATAATACAACTCACAATCGAAGACATAGTCGGAAGACCAAGGTATTCAAATATCTCATCAGTTACATTTTTATGCGTAGTGATTTAATATTTTTCCGCGAATGAAAATAAATCGAAAATGATCCAACGTGATTTTGACTGTAATAATACCGCGTATTGCCGCTTTTGTACCCCTTTCAATATATTTTATACATGGTGCAGTTGCTATTTCTCACGCTGTAATATTACCATAAAGTAATACAATTTTTATTTAATTTTACTATAAAATAAAATCTGAAAAATTACAGATGTTATTCCACGCGATCAAACTTTTATTGAATAAAATTATTGTTAATTCCAACGTTAATTTTTTGGTGAATATTTTAATTCCATAATTTTAATATTTTAAGTGAGTTTCAACGCTAAAGGGAATATTTGCACCTTACGTCCACTTAAGTAATCGCGTAACTATGTCATTGAGTAGAAAATATGTTGCGTTAATAAGAATAATGTACTAAACAATAATAATGCATTACTATTCAAAGTGTATTTTAAACCTTATACATAGAATTTAATATGCAATTTGCAACTAGTTCATACAGTATGAATAACATTGTGAACAAGTTGAGTTTTTAAAGTGTTTTTTGGTAATTATTATCGATCTAAGGGTTTCGATATTAAAATACGTGGTATAATAAATAATATGGAAATAACGGGATTAAAACGGGATAGTCTTCTAAAAACGGGAAAAAAAGCGTCCCATTTGAAGTTTGTTGGGACAACGAGACGTCATGATCAAAAAAAGGACAATCCCGTTTTAAACGGGACGTCTGGTCACCCTATTCATACTTCATTCTGTTTTCAATAATTTCATACTTGTATTATTTTAAGAACCAAGTCAATTGGTCTGCAAATGAATACTACAATAATAAAACAAATACGATGATAACAAACGATTTACTAGAATTTAGAATTATTAATAAAATGTCCATATTGTTACACGAATCAGAGAAAAAAATTCTGTTGAAGTGTTATTAAGTTGTTATCCTCGTAAAGTAGAAAAATGTTTTCAAACTGTTGAATTCAATTTTTATTTTTAAAATAAGAATTTCTTATAGGCCTTGTTAATATACTATAAGTTTAGATGTATTAATATGTCGATAACGATAATATCGTATTGAAAAGGAACAATTTTCCTGAAGAGCGTTACTTATGTCAGTCATCAGTTCTTTCGGTTGGTAAAGTGAATATCTCCAAGACTATTATCATATTTGTACCTATGCTATTTTGTTTAACAACCAAAGAAAATATTTAACGGTGGTAATTTTATTTTTTGGGTGAATTCGTTTTTCATAGTGACTAATTATAATAATAAAATAATTTCACGATTTGAAAAAAAAAAAATAAAAATGAAAAAATTATTCACAGATTAATGATTTCCGTATAATCATTAAAAGCGTACGTATAATAAAATGATAATATAATGTGATTATAATAGAGGTGACGTGTGAATAACTACTATTATAAATTACTGTTGGTGATCAATCATTGAGAAGAAAAATGTCCGAGAAGACTGCACGCAACAATTGGAAAGAATTAAGTTTGTTTAGTTTTCACTGCACGAGGATCCATTAAAATGTCAACCGTGATCTATTGAGTTATAATATACTACTATATATACAGGTGGACTGCCGGAGTATTAATTTACAAACATAAACACTCTTTGGGCTTCAGTACCCATTTGTTTATCTATATTGTATAGTAGTATGCTTTAACTAATACGCCACGATCATGATGAGATCGAGTAACAATGGTTTTCGGAGACAAATTAAATCGTTTGAATATGATAAATTGTAATTATTAATTTTAGTGTTGTTTGAAATCGTGGAAACTATATATTACCGTTGACTGTTGTAGAAGGAAAACATATTTTATTAAACAATAAACCAACCATTTCAAGTACATCAAATGGTGGGTATCAATACACAGACTGGTTTCTTCTTGAGAAATTCAATAAAACTTGCTGATGTTGTACGATCCGGACCGAGAACGTTCGATGGATTCGTTCCTATGTTGTGGTGCCCATTTCCTGGCTTCCGATTGACTTCCGCAGTTGATCATAATTTTACCGTTTCACAATTGAATGATTCACGCACGGGCATCATTCATTTGAGCGAATAACCGAACATTTACCTGAGAAGAGCGTATATTATTTGGACTTGAAATTAACCAATCGTTTTTAGCGAATTAATAAAATATCGAATAATAGGGAATTAACAAGCTTATTCAACAATATCGTACTACTAATGGGGCTGAATCATTTCACAGTAATTATAACTCACAATTTTATCATTTGCATTTTCTCGTAGTATGGCCGTCGTCAGTGAGCCAGGCGCATGTAAATTCCGCCCAATAAAAATTAATAATTAATAAACACATCCTACATATAACTTATAAGTTTACTCTAAAAGATTTAAAATTGTCTAATACTAAAAATATACTTCCACGTTCTGATTCTATAAATTGAGCCATTATAGCGTATAATCGTATAAGACTCTAAGACGTGTACTGAACATAATTTATAATATTTCTATCTGATATTTCCAATTATTAGATCCACAATATATAGTAAAGGTGATAAGATATGACATGATTGACAATTGAAAAATTCATTTTTTGTACTTGCATATTTTTTTGGATGGAATTTACATGTACCTTTTTTACTTGGATATTTTCCCGGGCGGGATTCACCATAGATCTTGTTTTTATCTATTTATTTCGGACGGAATTTACAATACCCCGCTGAGCCTGTATGGCAGTAGTTGCTAACGCGTCGATCGCGATATACTGGTTGATCTTTAAAGGAATATAAGTCGATCGTTTTAAAAATTCATCATACCATCTTAGACTAATAAAACGAAATTATAGTATAAAATGTCACTACACTCTGATGTAAATATGTGTTGTTCGCCACAAATGAAAGTTTGAATATAGTTAATCTTTTCGATAATGTTTACTACCCTTGCTATTCGGTACGACCTACAGTTGTGTGTAGCTGTAATGAGCTCAGTGTAATAAGCCAAATGTGTACGGGTGACTCGATCACATCGATTTTGATTGTTTGGGTGCTCGCCAATGACTTCTCCGCGGTGTGTAAATTATGTTTGAGTTCCATACCGTTTGTCAAGCCGGACAATTTCCGGGATCGACTCCAATGAGGTTGACGAGAAAACCGCTTCAACCGATGAGTGTATGCTCATTCGTGCGTTTAACTAAATTTTAATTTCAATTAATTCCACGTTGTACACCGATCGCTTGGCATCGATGAGCGTATTAATTATATTCTGCGAGCGTCCTATTTTAAACATTTATTCCGATATTACACACGTAATCAACGTTAAGTACTATTACAGAATTTATTTCACCGTAATTCCGCTGAAAATAATAATAATTATGGTTTATGAACATTTTTGAATATTTAAATTTGATTATAGGTACCTAATGAATTTAGTTAAAATTCAATCAGTTTTTTCGGCTTGCCACAACTGGTAATATTATAAATTATGACTAGGGCTCGGAAGTTGTAGATAGCTAAAAAAGACAAAATATGCGTGAAAAAGTTGCAAATATGGATTATAAATTTTAAATATGCAACAAAAAAAAAAAATTAATAAATATGCAAAAAAATTATTCTAAATTCCGAAAAAAAAATACATCTAAAACTGTTAATAAATTCATAATATACACAAAAACTATTTATATTTGAAAAAAATCTATAACTGGTGGCATTTTGACATCTTATTGAGCTAAAAATATAATTAAAAATATTTTTTCAGTATTTTTGAAATTACGAAAAAAATACATGTATTATAATACCTGTTAAGTTATTAAATTGAAACACCAGTAATTTTTTAATTTAAAATTCTCTTTCAAATTACAATAAATAACTTGGTTGATAATTTTAAAATATACAGGTTAAGAAAAAAAAAAAATCAATTTTTTAGAAAAGTACGAAGTATGCATAATATGTTTATAAAATCAAAGAAATATGCACTATTTCAGCTGAAATTGACAAAATATGCAGAATATGCATTTTTGATTTTTTTTAACTCACCGTTGTATAATTTAGATTTCTAGATTGGTCTGTTATAAATCGAGAGCATACAGAACAATACGCAATTCATACAACTTCCGAGCCCTAGCTACGATTATCAACGAATACATAAAAAATTTTAAATTTCGCACGTTGGTCGTATCTTGTTCGAAAACCGTGTACGTTTGTGTGTGTGTGTGTGCGGTGTGACGCGATCGAGAATTGTCGATTTATGAGAAATTACCGCGAACCACATCATGACATCATACGTCGTTCGCAGAAAAGGGTTGAAAACAATCACCGGAGATGGCGCTTGTGTGAGTGCGCACGTGTATGTGTGAATTCGGGTGACGTGATTTTCCTGAAAACTCGTTAAGACCATACGTACGGCCGGGTGTGCGGCGTTCAGGGTGTGCGAACCCGGCCCGACCAGCGGACACGAAACCCCGTGATAATCATTGGACCGAAGCGCACGATTAATGCGCGCGCGGGGGTTGGGGTCGTGCAACAACAATATTATATTATACGCGTAGATCGCGGCAGTCCGACGATTGCGTTCGGCACCGGCTTAACCGTCGCGCGGGTGACCTGCCGCGGCGTCGCTCGGTTTTTCGCATCGGGCAACCGTTCCGCCGGGTGAAGCACGTGCGACCCCGTGAACGGGTGGTTTTCGCTGCCCTGGAAATGAAACGCGTCGCCGTTTTCTGAGTACGGACGCCGTCCCCGGGAACGGGTTTCGCCCGTGCGATAAACGCATCTGGCATTCGGCGAAACTTTCCACGCGTGTGACGATTAATTTTTTTTTAATTTTTTTGTCCCTACGAAAACCTGAAAAAAAATAATTAAATTAAACCTTCCCGTCGAACGGATTATATTATTTTATATTATCCTTTTTGTAACCGTCGTATGCAACAGAATCAATATTGTACGTCGGAGGTTTCAATGGGGAGGAGGGTCGAAGTAAATTTTCACGGAAACGACGGGACGCTCTGGGCGACTCTGCCGTATCCACCGAAAACCGTACCGAACGTGACACCTCTTTGAATAGGTTCCGAATACGTTTATGGCGAAACGGGAACGGGAACGCAATACAGGTAATCGGGCGAAACGAAATGAATAAAAACGTCAAAGGTGCATGCGTAAAATTATGTACTTAAACTAACATAAGCCATTCTAATAATAATAATAATATTCGTAAAAAGATTAATTTTATGATATACGTCTGACGTAATCATTATGCATAGTATACATATTAATATTTTGCATACATTTCGTGCGCGTTTTAATTTAAACGCGGTCGTAATATAGGTTAGTAATAATTTATACCACGTTTAAAGTATACCAAAAGAGGTTAATTGAACATCAACTCGGTCGTGCCTTGGCCATATAGATTGGTTTGATATTTAACTTGGTAGAATAAATACTTTTATGGTATACTGAAAAAATAAGAATGCTAGATTATGTTGTGCGCACAGTATATCTTATCAACAATACTGTTCAGTCAATTTATCAAAATAATGTTCTACAAAGTTTCGACATTAGTTAATTGTACTTTCTAGGTTAACGTTGGTTAAAATACAACTTAGGTGCTCGAAAAATACACATTCCAGAATTATTTAAAATTAATTTCAAATATACTAATAGATACTAATTGGAATACATTTGTAGAATTGTTTTTATACGATTCAGTTACTATTCATATTTCAATTACTATTCAACTATTCATAATACCTTCTATTTTCATGAAATGAAACAATTACAATTTAAACAAGAATAAAAAAATTAATTCGTATTATTTTTTAATAAATCTCTAATATTCAGAATTAACCAAAATTAACCGGTTCTAGAACCCTTACTCTTAAAAAACCGAAACCTAAACTGGAACCCTTAAAAAATTGATTGAACAACTAAAACCGAAACCGGAACCGAAAAAACCTATAGGTTCCAGTCCCTGATTTAAACAACAAATTTTTCTATTTTTCGCCAATAAATTTCAGCTGTAATGACGGAATACTACATAAGATAAAAATATATTCTTCTATGATCATTGACTTCCATGATTGTTGTTTCTCCTTTAAATACACCTAAATTGATCTTAACATATGTCCATGCACACTTTAATTATTTTTTTATTTATTTTTTTTTTTTTAAGTGAACTTTATAGGGAGTCTTACAAAGTGAAAATACAACACAGAGGCGTGAAGTTAAAGACTCATATATTTAATACTTTTTGATCTAAACGAATATTTATTATTATTATTATTATTATTATTCGTAAGTTACAATATATAAAACACTATTATAATACGAATGTGGGGTTGAATTAAGTAGTTAACATAATAATTTTTCTAGTATTATATGTTGCATACCATAAACCATTTTCCACCAACAAGACAGTTTTCTTATTTCACTTTTAAAACGCATTTAATATTTTGTCATATTTATTATAGTGCCGTCACTGTTCTCAATAAAAAAGCAAACAGTATTTTAATAGTAGTCTAATCATAAGAATAACATTAAATTAGAACAACAAGGCATTAATTTTTAAGTATATTTGGGATTAATAAAAAATTGTAAAAAAAAATATTAAAAGATTAAAATTACTTATAATTTTTTTATAAACTTAATCAAATATTTTTGTAGGCCATAAATACAGTTTGGCTGCGATATTTTATGTATTTTTTAAGCATTAAAACTCAAACCTTAATCATAAAGTTTTACTCTGTGTTAAAGTTGTTTTCCTTTTTCTTAGTGTATATTTTTCTCTAAAGACTAAAGTTAACTTTTTACGTTTAACTTACGTGTATCATTATCAGTGTTCAATTCAGATACAGAAAACATAGTGTGGTGTTTTTAGAATTATTTTTATATACAATTTTAAAATATATAAAAGTCCAAAACAATATTTTTAATTTACGTATATTTGTATATATTTGTATTATAATTTATTATTTTACTGTTTGCGTTGTTTATCAGCTTTTGAATTTCACCCACTCTGTTCTTATGTTTAAATTAAAAGTCCTTATATTTTCTCTTGAGTAAAATAGTTCAATTTCCAACATGGTTCCTCAACGTTTCTTAACGTAAAAAGAAATTATTAGAAAATTTACTACAATTATATAGCTATACAATATATTATTATGCAGCTCGTACGTTAATCGATACGCCCATTGACTTTGTTTTAATAAAATGTGTTGGGTACATGAAATCACTTTTTTCTTCAAATTTGACTTATTAGAATGCAGTTCAGTAACACTATTTTGATACAACACAATTGTGCATAAAATTAAAGTATGTATTATAATTTTTTTTTTTTTTTTTTAGATTATAAGCGATGATGTGCTTTACGTGAAATGGGATGACAGCCACGTGAGTACTTACGACTTACAATGGCTACTAGAGAGAAATTTTAATGAGGGTCAAGAACGACGGGAATATCAGCAAATCAAATGGACTGCGGAATCGTTTTCCACTATGCTCCGGTCATTTAAATATGAGAACGTAATCAAAAGGTCATATAACCGCATTATTTATTTGCATAATATAATTCATAACTTAACGAATTAAGCCGAACTTAACGAACCGACGGCTACGTGATATTTCGATATCATTGTGTTCAACTGGAAATACATTTTCAAACCATACAACTGCGGATCCCGATAAAAATATTACGAAAAAAATACCTCTGAACAATGAGTCGTGGACGTTTAATTCATTCTACGCTCAATGAATACATAATTACACATTCGTTTAGTTACATTTATTTTTGTTTTTTGTATCATATTTTCGTGCAGTAAATATAAATGTTTAATGTTAAGTTATATATTAATGCAATAATGTATACAAACATTAGCAATAACTATCATTGTTGGTTTATCGATCCTGTTCCGAAAGAGCTAAATTGTATACACTATATATGCGCTAGATAATATATTTACGGGATAAATTATTTTGTTGACTATCTCAACCCCTTTCACCGTTGTTTTATGTAAGACTGACAACCCATCCAACCCAAAATAATGTATTACAGCCGCCACGCATGAATGTACAGAACACGGTGGCGTTAATGACTTTCTATCTCATCGTAAACGTCAAGACAATATTTTGGCAATATTCTATTTACATTATCTTTGATATTACAGTATAATAGAATTATACTGTTGTAATATCCGTTTGGATCATGTAAAGACCATAGTAAGCGTTGAATAATATAGTGATCTAAAAACACTGGACACGAAACATGAGTAAAATTCGTCTATAATTTACTTTTATTTATTATATTGAACAGAAGTTAAAATAAAGTTCAATTCTTCAGGACTTAAAACTTCGTTTTTAAACCTGATATAATTTTTTTTTCAAAATATAACAAAAATATATTTTAACCATTAAAATTTTTTTTTATCATTATTTTTTATCCTTGCCTACCGAAAATTTCAACCATCCACCTACTAAACCTACATTTTTTTACGGCTAATGGAGGCTATGATATTTATATTAGCGTTTGAATTTAGAAGTTGGTAGTTACTACGAGTATATGAATAATACCAAACGTTTAAGTAGTGCTTATAATTACGTTAAAGTTTATTGAACAGCACATATAAAATTAAATTATATTTAAATAAAAAATAATGTAAACACATTACGAATACGATTCATTTAGTTTACGATCCTTATCAATAATGAGTGTTTATGAAAATAATTATGTGGTTCTTTTCTTCATCCATCAGTAAAAATAATGTCCTATAGACTCCATATCAATTGGAAATCAGATTCAAATGATAATTACCATATTACCATATTATGTTAACTGGTATCACTGTACTAAACGAATCTTAAAAATTTTCGTGGAATGGTAAATTCTATGTACGAATATTTTAAGTATAAAAATTTATGAATTAGAACATTTCGAACGAATTAGATTTATTTTTAAATTCAATGATTTATTTTCGTTTTTTTACGGTGAGAAATAATAACATTTTAAACTACAGCAGGGCTAATAAAGCAAGATGCGAGTGTCCAAAGACAGACTCAATACCCCGTTTTTTTTTAATTTTTCTAGCTTTATTATAACGATTGTATTTGTTTGACAATCCCAGACTCTTTTTTCATTAACAACTAATATAATCTATGCATACAATTCATTTATTTAAATTAACTTGTTCTCTTTTTTTATTCAATTAATTACAAGAAATAATTTATTTCATCATACTTTAATGAAATTTATCAATTTTTATTTATCAGAAAATCAACCAATACCTACTTTTATCATTCAATTCAGGGTAAAATTTTATTTACATTGGTTATTTTTTATTAGTTTTATTACTAGTTGTCATATTTTTAATTATTTTTAATCAAAAAAAATAATAAAGCATTAATGCTCTCACAAATGTTTTCATTTTGTACATAATATTATAATGGAATTTCAAATTGAGTTATAGAAAAATTACCATTATAATAACTAACGTAATTATAGCAAATAACAACACTTAATAATTTTATGAGTAACCATTTATTTATTTATTATGAATAACTAATTTTAATATTCAACAACATACATTCCTAAAATATAATAATGCATTTTTACTGTTTGATTTTGCTTAAAACTGATCAAAATTCAAAATGTTAATTCAAATCTTTGATATTGTTAATCATAACGAAATAAAATTATTGTCTCAAAAAAACAATCATTGAAAAACATATAATAAAACATTCATATTTATGTTATTTAGAGAAGGTAAAAGCAATCCCTTTTCCCAAAAAATAAATCGAATTGTAGTAACCACGAAGTAAGATATACGCCTTGTATTATACGGTATATACCACTTTATTGTACATTATTTTACCCCCAAACATTAAAAAAAAATAGCATCTATTTGCATACCTGCAGGCCCGTCATAAGATATTTTCCACCTTAAAGCGAAAATTGTGTTCGCTCTTTATTACAAATATTACAGATCGGAATAATAATATGCTAAAATAATGTACAGTCAAATTGAGGTAATGGAGCTACGATAATAGTACAAAGATGCATAACAGCAATTATTGTCTTATGTTGTCGATATTTATTAAATTTTGCTACTTGAATTTCTTTAAAATTGTATCCCGCCCTAAAGCAATGCATGACTTGCTTATACTCTAGCGACAGGCCTGCTCATATATTATACATAGATAATATAAATAAAAATACAATATTATTTACTTATTTCAACGGATCAAACGATCCAATTACAATAATTTAAAATAATACCTATAGTTCAGAACTGAACGTTAACATATTATAATAACACAGTAATAATACAATAATTACTGTTATATCCATATTACAAATAATAAATTATATTTTATATCCTAGTGCATATCAAACATTACAAATTTTCGTAAGCATATCAAATAGATCAGTACAAACAGAACAATTATACTATATTATTTTATATCTTTACTCGATATTATTGCAACAAAATCTCTTTACAATAATTTGCAGTAAAATGCATTCATCCACTTCAAACCAAAGGAGATAAATTAGTAAAAGCTTTTTTTTTATTTTTTACAGTGACGAAGTTTTGTTACAATGGTTAGAAACTTTGGCGATTTATGGTATTTCAATAATAAAAAGTTGTGGATTGGAACACGATCGGATTAAAGAACTAGCAGCACGTGTTGCGTTTTTAAAAAGGACACATTACGGGTAAAGTAAATATTATAAATAAATAAGTAAATCAAAATAAATAAACAAATCGCTAGCATCCATGAAATTGATGAAATTGTGTTAGCATAGTTGTCGTTTCATGATTTAGGAATAAATGATTAAATGCAATTTCACAACATTAGGAGTGTCTTAATTGGTGTATATTTATCTCATCTTACTAGATTTTATTTTATGTTTTACATCAATCATTGCGTCACAGAACATTAATATTTTCAGTGTTTTATTACCATGTCGAATCAAATATTATTGATTAACTATCATTAGAGACACAACAGTTATTGTTAACAATGATATAAAAAATATAATTTATAAATATATATCGATAGGACCAACAGAGTGACAGAGTGAATGAATTTATGACGAAAGGGTGGAGCAGTATTAAAACGCAAACGATGGGGGCCTATTCATTTTGATTTTAGTCTTATTTGCGAAAAAAATTTTTATTCGGATACGATAGTGGTCAGTGCAGATCGAAGTTTTTCGATATTAGAAATAGTAAATAATTAAAAAAAATCAAGTTATTCTGTTTGTAAAAATCGTTAAAGCCATAAAAATCAAGTATCATATTTAAATGTATGTATATTGGTAATTTATTGATATTACTTCATTACTAACTTTTGTTACACCAGAAATAATAATTTAATTTTTATAACAGTTATTTCAAGGCCGTGTCTGTGCCCCCCCCCCCCGAATCTGAACCCCGTAACCTAATATTTCTTCAATTTAGATACGACCTTAGGTTAATCAGAAAATTAAAATTTTTTCTTGAACTTAATAAAATAGACATCGGACGAATATAATTACTACTTTGCGAATACGTAACTTTGATTGAAAACATTACGAATTCAACTAACGGAAATAAAAATTAATTTATTCTACCAAACACCAAAGTTATGTAATTTTTCTAAAATATAAATTTTATAATTTTTATAGCGTTAATTATTTTGTGTGTATAAATGTTTCAAACTGAGTTATTTTCAATTTGATATAAATTAAATTCAAATAAACAAAATACATTTTTTTCCCAGTTAAACAAATATAATTATAACAATAGTAATTATACATAACCTTATAATTAAATGTATGTACTGAGTGTTATCATATCCAGCGGCAAAATATAATCATCTTGAATTTAAATTAAAGAAAAATAAATAATATTTTAATGTATTTTAATTAATGTATGAAAATTACTTTTTATATTGTTAATTCAATTTAATTTTTTTAAAAATTCCACAGTTGTATATAATCAAAAATAGTAGCCGATTTGAAATGGTAATTTTATTCAAAAGAAAAAAAATAATTTTTAACAATCATCAAAACATTGTAATTCTCCCTGGAGATGTATTAGAGGAGGGACTTTATAGTATCAAATATGGCACCATAATAGTATTTTTCTAATTTACTTTTTTTTTCAAAAATACAACAAAAATATTCCCCCGGGAAAATTTTTTTTTTTATATGAGTATTTTTTATTTATATTCTTACCGAAATGGTGTAAGGAAAAGGTATATTTGTTTTATTAAGAGAAAAACGCATGAAAAACCGTGTTGAGTAGTCATAGGATGTATGTGAAAATCCGGAGAGAAAAAAAGCAACAAAACAACTCTCTTAGCCGTTAGGGGCTTCGAGTACATGAACTCAATTCCTTTGTTCTTAACGTACTAAAAATATCGTCACCAGTGGATATAGTCTTGTATGATATGATTCGAAACACAATATGCGCTCCATTCCAAAAGAAAATATATAATATTTTTTTAATTTTTTTTTTTTTTTGTTTGAGTAAAACACCATGTTCGTTGATATGATGTAATATATTAAGAAATGTGAAATATAATTTAATGGTAGCAAATGACTATTATTATTGATTGTGATCTTAATCGGAACGTGAATAATAAATTTGATTAAACCGTAAAAACGTCTAGCTAAATATTTTAACCATACGGCATACGTTTCAAAAATAATCCTAATGTAAAAAATCGACAACTATTATTATTATTCCTACAATAAACGGGAACGTAAATTGATATATTTACGGGTTGAACGTTTCAACGCAAGAGTATAATCAACAATATTAAACTTTACAGGTTTCCGTAAATTTATCTACAAATATAATCTGTAGAAAAAATCGAAAAAATCAAACATATGCAATTTTAAATTACAATGAATCTACCATCATGAGGGAATAGAAACCCCATTAACTTCTACTATCACTGAATTACGTTATACGAGCAAATAAAGTAAATATAATCATAACACAAAAAGTGATTAACGAAAATAGATTGCTGAAGACTAGTGTCCGACATGTAGTGAATATTATATTTAAACTAAAAATATAATAATCGAAATTTTATAGCTTCAGATACTAAAATATTGTATGCATTTTTTTTTTTAGCTATCTGTATAAAAAAAATCCATAGGGATATTCTACATTTCATGGTTTATAGTTCAACTAAAAAAATATGTGTGATAAAAAATTTTATAATAACATTAGCCAGTGCATAAACTTAAAATAAGACTAAAAGTTTATCTATTCCTTTTTTTTTTTAAAAAAAATGTAATTAAAAAAAGGTACGTAACTTTTTTTAATTAAATTTTTACATTGTAAAAATTACTAATATCTATTATAATAACAATAATATTAATAATTATAAAACACTTTATAAGATTCTAGGAATAAATACGAATACATTACAATAAATATAATGGACAAAAATATTACCGTGACACAATTGGGTCAAAATATTTAATGTCACGATTAATAGGTAAAATATTGGTTTAAACATTAAACGTTATCTAATCTGAAAGTCTACATTAATAAACAACATATTGTTTTAATAACTGAAATGAGAAGTTTATTATAATAATAATAATAAAAATAATATATTTTTTGCAACATCACAGATTTTATATCAAAAATATAAAATTGAAAATACAATTTATGCAGTACACCCGATAACCAAAGCTTGTGCTGAGGTAGCAGTTATTAAGAATTTAAATTAGAATAATATAAAATAATACATTTTGTATTAATAAAAAACAAAAATAGTATGTATAGTCAAAATATAGGAATATAGTAGAATTTTCTTATTATAGTATCATCATTGATTATTCTATAATCAATTTTAATATATTAAATAATAGTAAATAATTTTATGTAAATTTAATACATCTTGTAGTAAAAAATTAACTTTTTAGATAAATATAAAAATAAAAACTTAAACTTAAATTTAAAACTTAGACTTAAACATTT
The DNA here is from genome assembly GCF_003268045.1 of Sipha flava. NCBI lineage: Eukaryota > Metazoa > Arthropoda > Insecta > Hemiptera > Aphididae > Sipha > Sipha flava. The sequence goes on from NW_020273108.1 coordinate 927,124, forward strand.
TAGAAAAATAGTAAAATTTACATAAAATAACCTTTAACCATAAGCTAAATTTAAAAATTTAATATTTTTCTGATATATAAATAAATTACTAACATTATTCATATTAATATTAAAATATAATCATAATTTCAGACCTATATAAAATACACTTTTTTGTCCATAAACTTTTACACAATTTGGTTGAAAATATAGAAAAATTTGCGTGATTTATTGTTTATTGAAATAATATGCTTATCCGATTTTAATTTATAATCTAAAACTAATCCTAGATATTTTATTTCTTGTATTTCTTTAATATTAATACAATTTGAAGGGCATAAACAATTTGAATTTGATACACATTTCAATGAATGGACAGTTAATTTGTAATTTATGAGAATATTAGATAAATTTATTTCAAAACGAATACATTTAGTTTTAGATGTATTCAATTTTATTTTATTTTTACAGAGCCTGAATTATAAATCATAATATCGTATTATTTCGTACGACCGATTTTAATGAGTTGACAATCTTTTCCGATATTTTCAAGCTATTTTAATCAAATCATTTTAGTTCACCTCGATAACCAATTGTTGTATTTATCACCTACAATATCACGTATAACCGGAAAATTTCTGCACAAATAAAACGTATCGCTTATATTATAATAATATTTTGTATAATTATGTCAATTGAGTTGCTGTATTTTCGCCACTTGTTAAGCAGCAGATTTTTTGTACCGACATAAGTAGGTCTGCATTTGTCTGAGACGTATCGTTCCACGAAATTAAACAACAATACGTCGAACCAAAAGACACTTTGTTCTGAGCGTTGTTCTGAAAATATTGCAAAAATAAAGCATTTATTGAGTATAAGAAAGATAATTAACTTTATCAACATTTCAATGATCTTTGGAACGGAGACGTTTTATACATTAGCTTTTTTATTTCATTATTTTTCCAGATCAATTATTATTATTATATATATATATATATTTATAATACCAATTTTCCTGTTTACTAAAATAATTGGAACTCTTTTGAAAATTATAATGATGTACTTATAAATCTGCAATAGTAGCCATCAAAATAGGTATGCGCTTAAAAATGAATCATAATTATAACTTTGTACTGATCAAAAAATAAATTTACTCAGAATTAATTTAAAAACAAAACAATACTCTACAATATTTTTTAAATTTATACCAGATATTTATTTTATTAAATTAATCGTTATTCGTACTAATAAAAAACAAATAATTATTATGTTATTCAGTTGTTGAATACTGGTATCATTAAATAATTTGACTATTAACTCGGTTTAGTTAATAACTAAATAAAATAAAAACTACCATTATAAGAACAACAGTGATATATTCTAAAAACGAACGGTTTAAAATAATAATGATTTTACTCCCATTGACAAATAGAGCCATTTACGTTGTAAAATATTAAAATTGAATTGACGAATTAATGCGATTACGATTTGTAGAAAAGGGCGAGATGTGTTGTATTCATTGTTCATACATTTTCAGTAGACTGATCCGAATAAATAAAAAATGTCATGATTTGTTCGTTTTCAATTTCGTAGCAAATACACGTCACGTAATAATAAATATATTTGCATTGCATCATGGAAAAATTGTAAGTTCGAATAAGTTGCAACATTCGGGATGAGCGATAAGGCGAATAAGGTATGGGAGCGCATAAGGAAAATAAATGAAAATCCTTTGACGCAAGAGGAAACAGAAATTCATTACATTTTAATATAAAACTATGATAATTGTTAAAAACATTAAACAAAAAAGTCTATGAAACGCAAAGTCAACTTAAAAAAATACGTCTTTTCGACGTACTTCTATTGTAAAAATTGAACGTCTTGTGAGACCGCATCGGTTTAGATTGTACGAAATTTCGAGCCAGCAGATACCATTCGGCCTTATAATCATCAAAAAACAATAATGGCCTATCTCGAACGCGTTCGAAAACAAAAAATAAATAACACCGACTGCAAATCGGACGGGCAGGCGTATGGATCGTACGGCGCAGATACGAGATTAACCGTGCAGTAATGGAACCCAATGTATTTGTTTCGAAAACGTTATTAATAATACTTCGTATTCGGCTGGTGGACACGGGATGTAAAGGGATAATATCGTAGAACACGCTCTGCTGGACTTTGTAATTTTAATTCGAAACGTTATATTATTAATAATAATAATAATAATATACTCTAGAAGATTTCTTGAAACGTCAGACGTTTATAAATACATCGTACACGTATGATACGTTTGATGGCATCTACAGTGAGAGCTATGGGACGGTAGTTAAGTAAAGCTATGCCTGCAGGGCCTAAATTTTACAAATATTCGTACTAAATTTCAAACAAATGTTTGAACGTATTTGAACGTGATCTAAGATTAAATCCGAGAGACTACACCTTATGAAAATCATTGATTTAAATGTAATGAATAAATATATATGTATCTGTAAACCGATTCTATGCGATAATTGTTTATATCAGCAATTGTTATTGTCATTCCCATGAATTAAATTTAATATAAAATAAATAGTTTATGTATGAAAATAAATAAATAAATGCTTATCCAGGATTATTGTTATATTTTTAATGTATGACTGGTTTCGCATTAAAAATGTATCTTTAGATATATACAAAAATAATAAAATCGCAACTGAATATGAAATTTTTTGTTCTATTTATGTTTTATTAAATTACTGATTTTAAAAAAGATTTTTACATTTTAATCATTATTGTTTAAAATATAAGCGAATCAGTCGAGTATATTATTTTAATTTTTAATACAATAATATTAACAATATTATTTGATGAGTTGTGCTTTATTTTTATTTAATACGTTTATAGATTTTTTTTTTTTAATATTATTTAAATTCAAATTATTTATGTGGGTTGTATTATAGATAATAATAAGCTCGTATTGATAATTATGTTCATTTAATGGAATACGTTCAAACGTCCAAGTATAAAAAATTATATTTTTTTAGAATAAGAATGATTGGAATTATGTTGTATTATAGCATTAGTTTGTGTTAGTTTCCTGTGAATACTAAATTGAAATTTTTATTTATTATTGAAATAGTAAGATCCCAGAAAATGTATTTATTATTTATTTGTATTTCGAGTATAAATTGAATGTTTTTATTTATTCTGTTTAAATTTTTAATTACATTTTCTAATTGTCTATTTGAACCATTAATAAAAGTATCATCAATATGCCTGTAATATACAGGAACGTATTTAAACTTATTTCTTGGGGAGGGGGGGGGGTACTCAAATTGTTTCTTTAATTCAGGCTCAACATTTGCAAGTAAAATTTTTGGTAATATTTAAATCAGGTAAATCCTTAATATTTGTGGTTTTAACCTATATTTGTGGTTATTTATATTGTTTACCGTTATGGAACATTTAAACGTTATAAGCAATTAAGTGTGTAACGCTATAAATAATTCAAACATTATTCAATTTAAGCGTTTAAACGTTATACAAATTTAAACGTTTAAAAAATTTTTCTATTACCGTTATTGACAGTTAAAACATAACGAACAATTTAGCATTTTGCGTTATTTAAATTAGTGCAAAATTTGAAACGTTTTCGATTGTAGTAGCAATTTAGCTATTTAACAATTAATACTATGTAAAAAAATATTATATATTTTAAATATTATATATATATATATATATATATATATATATATATATATGTGGTAAATATATTTGTGGGTATATGCACTAAAAAAATGTGGATATTCATCCTAAAATAAATTTTCTTCCTTCACTTGACAATTGTTATCTCTTGGTACGTTCGAAAAATGTAATTCATCCTTTGTAACTAAATGTTTATAACTTCTATTAAGACTATAAAATATAACACCACAAGATATACATTTGCAGTGCATTATAAATTGCATGATGCAAATTTAAGAAGCTAAAGCTGAATGTTCACAATCCATACTATTTTATTCAATGTTATTCACTACAGTTAACAAAATAGGGTCTAGGACATTTCACCGCGACCGCTCCGCCGCCGGACTACTCGCTATCGAGCTATTCGCTGCGAAGGGGACCTCCCCACGAAATATTATTACCAATTATGTACTTATCATTAAAGATTAATAAGCAACAATACTAAGGTTATGATATTTTTTAAAACCTCACTAACCGACTTTTTACATACGTTCATCCTTGATTGACACTCTTTGAATTGTGAAACATTAATTTTGATATGATCCTCAATTTAAATCAAGTACATTTTAACACCCCCACAGCTCCACAATAGAATTTGCAGCTTTAATTTCCGTTTTTTCATAAGCAGCTATGCGGCTTGCATACTTCTTTGCGGCAGAAGATTTTTTGTATGTACGATCTACGTTTACGGCTTCATATAATGTAACAAGAATTATAAAATAATGTTTTTCGTTTTTATTAAACACGTCATTATAAAATTATTTTTTTAATTTTCAACATAAAAAAAAAAAAAAACCTATAATTTTCTAGGTAGTAAAAATGGATATCCTTAATGGAATTCTAAATTATCACTGTTGAACCATTGATTATAACACAATGAATTAGGTATTAATTAAATTGATTAATACATAGAAGTAAGACTCCTCGTAACCCCAGCATACAACATAGGTTAGGTAGATAAGTAGGTAAGTACCTATGATTTATTTGGTGACGAGGTGACTATTGACCGTGGTATTATATACATCATTATGAGATACTTATAATATATCACTGTACAATGATTTTTAACTGTTTCAACAATGAAATAAATAAACAACTAAAACACACAGAAATTATAGTAAAAGTTAATGTTGAAAGGTTAAAATAATCGCATTGAACTATTTTAATACAACTGGCACTACTGTTATTTTTTCAACCTAACAATTATAATGTATTCGTAGTTAATTTATCCCACTACTCAATAATATTATTATTTACTATACAAACCTTTATGGTAATTATTTTGTATTGTCAATTATATTATGTTACAAAATTATATACGTTTATATTGGTTAATTAATACATACAATATGGTTCGCCGAATCGACCAGTGTGGCTCCGATAAGGCTGCACTTAGATTCGTATTTCTCCCGATCAGATCCGATCTGGCGTCGTCCGAATATCGGACGACGTCGGAAAAAAAACAAAAATCTTGATGTTAATACTAGTGCCTAGAGTTGAAACGAAGCTCTCGAATTCTCTATTTCCGACGACTCCCGACATTATTCGATTTGACGGCCGATCAATCATGTTTGTTTCCAGTCCGACGCGTAGTTGATAAAGTTAAAACTTGCTGAATTATAAAAGTTAACAAGTTGAAAATTAGACAATTTTTTTAAAAACAACGGGAAAAATTGACAAGGAGATGTTAATACAGCTTGTAAGAGATGAACCTTGTTTGTAGGACCAGAGGGTGAAAACTTACTACAACCATGTTATAAAATGTGAGCTGTAGGAATCAATTGGAACGGGTAATTCCGCATAGGTACACACGTTGTATAAAATTCTCCTTTAGATTGGTCTAAATTGAATTCATGGACCCATGTCTTTGTTCTACATTTCTTTAGAAGGACGATATTTTCCATCAAAAACCAGCACAAAAAATCATCATCAGAATCACTCATTTCGCTATCACGTGTTTACTGCAGTAGCTTCTACTCAGGTCCGTATTTAAAAAATTGGCGTCACGGGTATATAATTTATGCCCCTCCCCCCCCCCAAATAAATAATAATAATTTAACACTTATTATTTCGTTTATAATCGAGATTCTTTAATATTAAAAATAACTTTTAAATGAAAATCGTTTAATACTTTTTTTTAATTAACAAATTAAACAAATTATAACATAATAAAACATACCATTTTTTTTTTTTTTTTTTAATTAACAAATTATAACATAATAAAACATAATATTTTCTTTTTTTTATTGTTTTATTTTTTTTTCATTAGGTACATAATTTTTAAAATTAATTTTGCTAAAATATTTTGCCGCCTCTGAGACTTGACGCCCCCTGGCATGTGTCTACCCGTGCCACCCCTAAATACGGGCCTGCTTCTATTGCAGACTGCAGTAGAACGGTTAGACAGTATACAGTATGCAACGGATCACGTCGGGACCATTGTAGGCATTCATGTCTGACGTTATCGGATACCGATGGCCGGACAACGTCGGATCGGATCGGATCGGCAGAAATACAATAATTAGACTAATGCGGTTCATATCTTATTTATTGATGTTGCGGTCGTTTACCGATCGGTTCCGGATTATCGGCTAGCAGCAGAAACCATGTATAAGGGCTTGGTACACATGTGCGTTATTTTGACGTGCAGCACCGCTGCGTCATCGTAATTGTAATTAGGGGTGGGCCGATCTTAGAACCGATACTTGGTATCGGCCGATATTGGTGGTATCGGAAATATCGGTATCGGTTTATTTTCAAAACCGATATTTAAACCGATACCGCAAAACTACTTGTGATTATAATATCGGGTATCGGTTTTATCGGTTTGTGGTGTCAGATTAATTTTAGTATCGGTTCATGGTTTTGCCAAAAAAGTTGATTTTTTTATGTAATATATTAAAAATCAACTTAGTTTTTACTTGAGATTATAATATCGGATATCGGTTTTATATCGGTTGTATAAATCGGTATATCGGGTATCGGTAAAAAGTGGTATCGGCCCATCCCTAATTGTAATATACACACGTGCGTTATTTTGACACGCGGCACCGCTTGAACACCAACGTTTGAACTACGACAAATGTGTCGATACACTAGGCGAAGTGACTACTGATTATGGAAGTGTACAACCGAAAACTGGTAGTTTTTTGCGTTTTTAGTTTATAAAAACTATTTGTCGAAAAAAAAAACAGACGTAACTGGGTACATCTCTTTAAGTCAAATATGTTCTCTTATTTATTGCATTTTCTTTCTCATAAAATCCCTCGAAAAATTCACGGCAAATATGAATTCAATCCAATTGTTTTATTAGTCAGTCACGATTTGACTCGCAAATAAAGTTCCAAACTTCAGGGTAGGTACTTCTTTATTTCCGCAAAAAAAAATGTTCGATGTTAAAAATTTAAAATTGTGTGTTCAAAGCCATTATTACAAAAAAAAACACGCGCATGTGTATCAATCAATAAATCGCTATGTAATGAGATGCCACATTTACGATATTTTGACGTTGCGTTATCGGAGTAATTTTTGTCTCGTACGAGCTCGTACGATAACGTGTGGTGACGGAGACGTGTGTGTATCGGTCAATTGAATTATAAATATAACACCTCGCAAATACGATGATGTAGCGGTGCCACACGTCAAAATAACGCACGTGTGTACCGAGCCTAAACCATTATACCTAACCGATATTATTCACATGTCAATTATACCCATAATTGTTGTTTTCATTCGTGACAAATTGATTAGTTGGTTTAATTAATCAAGAAAAACATTATCATCGACCATATTTCATAATATGTAGTTATTTCTCCCAAGTTATTTAAATTACCTGATGGGTATCATTTAATTCAGTTAAAAAATTATTATTAATTGTTATGCTTGCAAAGCATTATAATACTATTATTACAATAATATTATAATACTTGAAATATTGGTAAGATAATTTAAATGTTTATAATCAGGCGTAATCAGTATAATGAGTGCCAGCGCTAGGGGAGGACAAATGGGACATTTGTCCAGGGCCTCGCGCTTGTTAAAGGGCCCCGTGATTTTTAATTATCATCTTAATACCGTGAGACACATTCACATTTTATATCGACAAATTATAAATCTATATTATGCCTATTATCAGTTATTTGGAAAATTATATCTAAATTTAGCCATAGTACGAATTACAAAATAAATCGTTATCGATACGACGAAAGCGTAATATTTTGACGATACCCGTCGAGTAGGCTTCCTACAATAAATAATAATATAAATATTTATTTTCTCTATAGTTATTGTTTAAAATTCGAAGAAAAACAATATTTTTTGAAAAAATCCTGATTTAAAAAAATGCTAGAATTTCGCCCCTCTTTGGGAACCTATAGGCTAACCTATATCCAGGGCCCCACAATACCTAGCGCCGGCACTGTTTATAATTAATTGTGGTTTACTTGCTAAAATCTAAAACAAGGAACTATATAACTGTCCAACATTTATATTTTATTTTTCTGATGTGTCATAATAATTTTAAGATTAATTTTCAAAATAATTATCAAGCTAAGATAGATATAAAAATACTAATCTAAATAATATTATTTAAGAACAAGTGTTCTTATAATATTTTCCTTTAGTAAAGTTAAATGACGTTTGTATTTAATAATTGAAATCCAAATCTTAATAAAAAAAAATAAGAGGTTGAGAAATAAAAAATTGTACCTTAAATCTTCATCCAATTTTTCGATCAAATTTGTTCTACAAAAATAATATAAAGAATATTGAATAATAGCGTATTTCGTTCTAAAAATAAACGATATAAAATAATTTTTAAGAAAGCAATAGAATAACAACTGCCATTGAGTAGTTTTTAAGTATTAGCCATAGTATTTACGTGTGCGCACAACAAACTCTAATAAACGTAATATTGTTTCCGTTGTTATTTTTATTCGTAGTAAGATAAAACATTTTAAACTTAAATAGTTTATCATTAGGAAAATTAACAAACAGCGACTTTTATTGGTATTAAAATAAATTTTACATTTGAAAAACTCAAACAATATTACCGTCTTGTGTTTTTTAGAAAAACTTTCAGAGTCGAAGCAAAGGACGATGCGACCAATTTGGCATATAGATCGACGTACTTACAACTTCACACAGATCTTCCGTACTATGAATACACACCTGGGGTAATTTTAATTTTATGATTATATGTTGTATTATTATTATTGTATAACTAGTAATAACTAAATTTATGTTATTTTTCGAATGATATTTTATTGATTCTTGATATAAACATTATTATTTATTCGGTATCGAATACAATTATGATGTGTCTAAGAGGAAGTTCCTGATAAACATTTTCACATATGAAACTCACAATTAAGATTATAATATTTTTGTTTAATTAATATTGTTTTGACACTTTAATTCGTGGACCATTGGAATTCAAAATGTTTTTACGATTTTAATATTTTTGAGAATAAGACTTATATAATACGTATATGTACGTATTTAAAGATAAATCATAATTTGAATAACGGTATTAAGGTAATTTATCTATTTGTTTAATTAATTCTGAGTGAAGTGGAAATTTGTTCAGTTAGCCTAATAGTTTTGCTGAAATTATTTTATGTATGTTGATTGGTATATGATATGTTATGACGGTATAAGCCGAATTCGCACGAGATTTCCATAAATAACTCTTCTTTAACTGTAATATGTAACTGCAGGATATTTAAATAAGCATTTTGTACAGTAGCTGTTTATTATAAATGTGACCACGGTGCAAAGTTCTGTTTGATTTCGTTATATTCTGTGAGTTGTAAGCTTCATTCGAAACTACGTTTAGTTATTAAACAAACAATGAAGTTAATCTTTGGTTATGATTAATGTTAAAAATGTTTTATAATTTTATTTATAGTAACATGCTCGTAATTGCATAATGTTATAGTTACAATGGCAACTTTTTTCAATTAATATAAATGTTGACTTAAATATATTAATAAATTGTAGATAATGAACATTGCACCTGATTAACCCTTCACTGAAAAACTATATACTATATAAAAACTATTTTTAAATATTTTTTCACTCAATTTAATGAATATTATAGTTTAAGGATATTAATTCAAAATAATAGTACAAAGTGGATAGAAAAACGATATTATTCATAAGATCGTATTTTTTAAACGTGAAGATGCTAAATAAATGTTCGGAAATTAAAATCAATTATGTTGCGCTTCGCAAAATTGTAAGAACTAGAATGAAATTATTTCAAAAAACTCAGAATCGGTTTTTGACAGTTATGATTTATTATTGCTTTCGAGTACAAACAAATAACCCCAATGGAACTTTCGTTCCGTATAAACTGTCTATAGGTATAAAGCGTATTTTTTCATTTGTTTTTTTTTTTGAGTCCGAAGTATATATACTTCGGTATATAAACTAGTATATAGTTGTTGTTTACCAAACATTCGAATCAAAATCGCTATAATAAACGTTTTCAATTAAAACGCGTTCGTTTGATAAATAAAGGTGATTCTGCTGCACTGTATAATCCAACCGGAGTCCAGTGGCGGTGAAAACGAGGTGACCGATGGGCTCTTCGTGTGCGAACGATTGAAGGAAATCAATCCGAACCGCTATAAGGCTTTGTCCACGATACCCGTGAGGTGGATTGATCACGGACACGATAACGGCTACAACTTCCATAACATTCACCACGCTCCTGTGATTTGGTGAGTACCTCAAAATTATTGCGCCCGATAAGTATACGCGTGTACTACGAGCACGCGACACGTCATTCGGATGATTTACAAAGCCGCGGTACGCCATCTAAATCATAAGCTTTTGAATAATTAATCTTCAAATACTGCCCATTAAGGAGATAGTACGGAGACACCGTTCAACGGCAGTGTCGCACGAACGCGGAATGATGAACGTTTATAAGATACACGTTTTGAAACATTTTTCGCGTACCACGTAAGAAATATTTAAATTTTAGACACATTTGGTGCCGTAACATTTATTTTTCACGAAACCTTGCGTGGAATACGTCCGGGTTATACTGTTCTAACTCTAGGTGATGAACAATACATCTTGTTCAACTTAATAGATAAAAAAAAAAACAATTCGACTTGTGTTCGAACGTACGCCCGAAGTATATTTTCGTGCGAGTACGCATATTATATAGGTACACTTACCTTTGTTTACCGTCTTAAAATTAGGCGAACAAACGTGTGCTTTATAGTTATGTCAATATATTTAGTTTTAGTTAATTTAATTTTAAACTGCCAACTAAGCGAATTATGTATAAATAAATAATTGATTCTGAATTAGGTTAATTAAAAAAACATTGATATTTTATCATTCGGTTGTTTAAAAATTACGAAATAATTTAATACACAAAAATATAGGATTTAGGTAAATTTTTCGAAGCATAAAACGAAAAACCATTATCAAACGAAATATTTTGTTTTGTATTATTTTTATATGAGTCATTAGTTACAGAATTAAAAATTTGTTTAAGTAGGTAATAACTAAAGACGGACCATTATAAAGTATACGGATAGATGTGTGATTACTTCTATAGAAAATCATATGTACTTGGGTCATATTATGACTTGAAATTCGAATGCGTTGTATAAGCAATCGTAATACAATATTTATGATGTACATGAAATGCAATACGATCTATGTTTGAAAACCCACTAAAATCTTGTTTCATTTTCTGTTTTGAATAAAAAAAAATTAAAAAAATGTTTAACACGGATCGCATTGTTCATATAATAGTATTCAAAAGTAATTACATCAATTTCGCAACGGCATCACGTGCTACTAGATTTATAATTCCATTCCGCCAGACATTATGATAACGACACGAATAGTTTATAACACACGCGTGCCAACAACATGTACGTAAGTCTCGAGGGTTTTCAACAATAATCGAAAAAATCGCATTCGCCTGGCGTGTACGTTCGGACCGTCCTGATTTATTATAATTTTTACGGTACTGTTCAACCGATACGTATGGTATTTAAAACTCATGGAATAATTGCTTTTATTTTTGTACAGCGAAGACGGCCACGGACGAGTGAAACGGATTAATTTCAGCGAACCACACAGAGATTCAACGTTTCCCGTGTCAATAGACGATGTTCGTATTTGGTACGATGCGATCGAACAGTTCGTGAAGATTGCATACGACGAAAACATCATCAGCACATTTAAAATGAAACCAGGTACGTGTTCAGAAAATAACTCTCAAATTGCTTTCGTGCGCGTCCGTTTATTTCGTTTAATCAACAAAAGCGTTTACGTATGAGTCAATATTGCGCGTTGTTATTCAATGCAAGCGTTTTATGCGATCGTACACCGTCGTTTGGAGATTTTATTACCGATGGAATTCTTTAACTAATGTTTCGATAGTTTTACCGTATAGGTCAGTTGTTGATCAATGTTTTTCAAACACGTGTGTCGCGATCATTCTCTAGGAGTACCTACTGCAATTTCTTAAAAATAAATATGCATACGCGTTATGAAGTTTTGTTTATCTAACTTGGTGTAAAAATAATGAAATAATGACCAAAACAATTTTAAGTAAAGAAAATTTCTAAAATATTTATTCGTGCCCAAAACGAGTTAAAGATTTTATGAATAGCGCAGTATGCAGTGTTTAAAAAAATGTTTGAAACCATTGGTACAAATGGTATGAACGCATAAAAAACTGCTAACTGCTGTTATTTTGTTTTTCAGGAGACATTTTGACATTTGACAACCATCGAGTGCTACACGGCCGTAAAGGATACCAAGGATCTAGATTATTAATCGGTGGTTATTTAGACTGGGATTTAATTAAGTCTAGAACACGTGTACTGAAATCTCAACTGTCTAAATAAAATAATCAATGTTACTGCATAACTGTACTGTACCTTTATACCTTTATTCTGATACGGATACAAAAACAGTAGCGTACAAGTATTTATGATTTACATGATAGGATAATGTAAATATAATATAACTAAATATATAATTGTATATTTAATATAAATACTACTACTAATTATATAGCTAATGATGACATGTGAAGCCTGGTGCTAGTTGCAAAAAATATTTAAAAAATTGAATTCCTTCGGACCGATGTTCTTATTTTTCAAATTAGTTTAATGATGAGAATAATTATATACCAAAATGTTTGACATGGTAAAAAATACCAAAATACATATATACCTATTACAGGGGACAGATTTCCAGTCAATATTTTCTCCAAATGCGTATGATCTGTATGGTATTTTTGAGACGTCATCGCACTAAAACTGATTTTAAAACAATCGATAACGACAAAATATTTCAATTTTAAGTATGAGTACAACATAAAATATTTATTTTTTTAATGTATTTTAGTAAAATATGATTACCTTACGATTTTTTGACCAACTTTGTAAACATTTTTCATCCAATTAGTTTCATAATTAATTGGCGATTATATTTTAATAAGTTATAATGATTTTTATGTGTTCAAACATAGAAACATCGCATAGTACCTACATAAATTTAATATAAATTATCAGTCAAACTCAGATGAGTAGTTGTGATTTACATATTTGATTTGGTCAATGTCCAAAAGCTTTTCCGTGTAAAACTAAAAGTCAAAACGCCATTAAGCTCAACTCTCGGTCATAACAACCCGAGATTGACATTGTACAACTGTCAAACGCAATTAATCCTTTTTTTGCACCACTGCTTAATGATAAAATAATAATACAAAATACATAAACCTCAAACGAAAAAAAAAACAATATTATTCGTTCGCGGTACTTTGATACTACTTCTCGCACATATAAAATGAAAAATTGATTCTGTTCAAACATTATCCATGCATATATACCTGTATCATAATATTAAAGTGCACAATTTCAGTAGCTATTGCAATAACTTTCTGGGTGTCTGCTTCGTTTGATAAAACCGAGTCTGAACTTATAAACATGTTTAATCCACAAACACACACTCTTTAAACGTCTAGCTGTGACCCTTTTATGACTACTGTAGTATTATATGGAGTCTAAATTAAATTAAAGTAGACGGTAATATAATGTAATCGTATACATTTAAATTATATTACAGCAGTTGTACAGTTATTATTATTTTCATCATCGTTACATAACATAAGTAGTAAAAGAAAATACAAGTGTCGTCTTAGAATAAATAACATTAAAATAGTGTAATTTATGTGGTGAACGACCATTGTGTTAAATGAACAATTCATTCCAACGGACAACGCATCTTTTCGAGACAATGATTATTAAAGTTAAGTGTAAAGTAAAATCCATACGGATAAATTAAATATAAATTTAATTGTTAAAAAATGTAATGCAGCCACGATTCAAAAAAAAAAAACAATTCAAAAATATTCCTCTGACAAATACAACAAAGCTCACAGTATCTTAAGTATGTACCAATTAATATGAATTTTCATTATTTACAGCGTAGTGTAATATGCACGAAATAAAGAGAAATTATTTTCTTAAATGTTAGATTTATGTTTTTAAAGTAGTTAGTTTGAAAATTAATTTCTAGTTAAAAAAAGATTTTGAAAGAAGCCATTATAATATAATATACTGTATATATCCGTGGTGGATTTGAAGGTTGTTTTGAGGGAAGAGGGTGAATAGGAATATTTATGAGTAATGTATAAAGTACAATGAAGAATTTACCGTAATTTGAGAAATTTAAGAGCCCAAGGAGGGGGCGATCACCACGTCACCTCCATAAATCTGCCACTGGTGCATATTGAGTGCAGATTTAGTGCGTACAATTTAAAGCTCTACTTACAAATATAATTTATTAATTTTTATTCGACATTTTGAAAATAAATAACTAATACATGATGTAGTGAAATATTATAATTGGTATGATTATAAATGATTTTACTTATAAATCAAACTTGTAAGATTATTTTTGTAATAAATGCTATACAAATTTAATGACGCATATTGTTTTCATGAATTGTGTAAATTTTGTGTATTATGAATTATATTTATTTCACTTTTATCAAATAAACTATTTAAATATAATTTGTACTGAACTATTTATTCTAGAATATTTTTATACAATTGCAAGTAAAGAGTAAGTAGCTCAGGTATTTTGAAAATACTAAATGGTATTATTACAGAAGCTCAGTAGAAAATAGTAAATAATTATATAACAGTACGTTATTGATATAATAATTAACTATAATTGTATAATTCTGTATTTATTTTTTTATAAACAAACGAAACAATTGATTAAGTACCGGATTGAAGACAAAAAAAAAAAAAAAAAAAATGAAAAACACATGAAAATTTAATCCAAATAATTGCAACATAAAATTGAGATTGGTGCATTTCACGAGTGCATCGCGCGTTATTTCTGCTGTAGAAAAGACAATTTATGTTTTGAAAACCGAACGCGTAAAACATACTCGAATGACGACGTACAAAGAAAATAATATTCAATGTTCTGCGGGTATCCCACGAACAATATAAAATAAAGTTTATCCCGTGTATTTATATAACAATGCGCTGGAATAACGATTGCCCTTACTAGGCTGATAAGACCAACTCTGCGAACGATCGATATTAGATTCCGAACGAGCGACGTGGGTTTTATATTATTATTGGGTTGGCGAGATGGAATATTTTTTTATTTTACTATTCCTAGTAAGTACGTATTCCGTACGGCAACCCAAAAGGGGTATACGAATATAATTCAGCGACAGTTGAGAATGACTTGAAATTTTTCGACCGCGAACAAATAATGTGAAACAATTTTCCGAAATCAAATTTGTTAATATTACTTTTACCGTCCCGGCTCTACTGTACAGAGACTGAACAGTGGGTACGCTTCGACGACGCGTTGTCGCACGGAAAATTATACGTTTCTCGAGCCGTGCTTGAGATTTGGAAAAATTGAAATTCGGTTATCGTCGGACGAATGAATACGGATTTAACGATTGGTAAAAACCGGTTTGTGATATCGGTTTTATTGTCGATTACGACGTGTAGTCGTCGCCGATATTTTCACGTCGAAAGTTCAGGCGTGCACTGTATCGGTGTGAACCATCGATGGATTTCGAATCGCGTTCAGATGTTCATTTGCTCGTTCGTTGTACAACACCGTCGCTCAACGAAAATATTTTTCCAACATCGTAGCAGTGAGATTTGTTCGAGATCGGTTTTTCGAAATACGATTAGTCGTTTAAAAGTAAGTTTTTTTGTTTTTGATTTTTTTCCATTCTACTAGTAATTTTAGATTTCGCGTCTAATCGGTCGGCTTTTCCAAACGTACGCTGCGAGTTGGTGGTGGCATTGCCGTGCACCTTCGTCGTTATCTGCTCGTGAATAACAACTCTCGGAAATACGAAATAATATCGCAGTTATAACCGCAGCGCAATCAATCACGACGTTCGTGTATATCTGGTGCACAGACACCCGTCCGACGGGTTTTAGTCCGGCACGCTACGTGGTGACACGAGACCCGCGCAATATTGGTAAAAATCGAACTCCCGTCGAAACGTTTCGAGTTGTTCCCGAACAAGTGCACTCGTGTACGACGTTCGACGCGGTCTTGGCTTTTCGCAATCGAAAATTCCCTACCGCTGTACAGAATACCGCCGACGACACTCAGGTAACAAATCGTCCCTTCGGCTATGTCGCTCGTTCGCTTATTGCTTTTAGACACGTTTTCGTTGCGTCTACGTACCTTTGGTAATAGTTACGTTACGAGTGAGGTTCACACTTCCGACGACGTTTTTGTTCGCTTTCACACGGCGCGCGCACGTGTGTTGACGGTTTCTAACGTATACCGAATTTTTGTAATGCAATAAATAAAAACAACAATCGTGGCAAATCGGAATATTTGATTCGAACTTTAATTTCGTTGGCAGAAAGTTTTTTAATATACCTTCCGGAATAAAACCCCCGGACGAGCTTATCCGTAATATTATCTACGTATTATCACGTATTGTTATCGTGTGCGCGCGATCGTGTGTTTTTCTCGCTCTTTCTATTTGTTTCCGCCCGACCCCTCTCGCCTGCGGTCCAAGAATACGGTTCGGCATCTATTTACGTGCACAGTTCAGCAGGGGACTGATGTATAATTATTTTGTCGCCGCAATGCCGTTTCCCGGATGAAAGACGACGCGCCGCGGACAGACCATTTGTCAAAGTTGAGCAATATTAACTTTTCACAAACATGCGCGCGTCTTTCGGAGAATATTTTATGCTTTGTGCTCGGGCACGATATGTTTTGTATGTTTATGTGTCTCCTACCGCAAGCCCGTTATCTTATACACTACTGCCGCCCCGTTACTGAATAACCACTACTGCGTTCGTAGTTGGGGTACGGACGAGGCTTCACGAAGCTTCAAGCTCTCCAGCGAGTCGTGTACGCTCGTTCAAATAATAAACGTCTTAATATCGCAATTATACGATTTAAACGTTTATCTTGCGAGTGCCGTTAAATAAAATGGCATCCTATTCTTTTGGAAAATCCGCCGACACGCCTCGGCTACGCGTCTTGCAACAAGCATACAATATAATACCCTGCGAACACAATGATGTTGTCGAAAGCGAAACGGTTTTTTTTTTTTAGTACGACGACATTAACGTTTCGTAAAATCTATACTACTACCCTCAGCGACACAGCAAAAAAAAAAAAATCGATGAACGAAAACGTTATTCCTCTCTCATTCTTTCTCACTTTTTCTCTTTCTATCTATCTCGTCACTCTCGTCGATTTTATTTCAACTGTTTCGATCACGACAACGTATTTTCCAACGAGTGTCTAGAGACAGCCCATGAGCGAATTCTTTAACAACTATCATATGATGTGCATCAAATAACTAAATATTATGCGTGACAAAATATTATCAACATGAATATACAAACCACAGAACATTATATTAACATACAAAAAATAATAATAATATTGTTTTCAAAATAATAAAAAAATTGTTATAAAAATTTAGTTTAAAATAATTAAAATAACTGTTTTCGAAATAATACTAATAAATGTAGGTAGCATAATGTAAATATCATATTATACTTTCCATATACATGGTCAAACCACAGAAGAGATTAAACTATTCTGTGGTCAAATTACGAATCAATATGGACAAAAGGAGACCTATCTTTTTCGTTATTAAGTCATCCATTATTTGTTTTCTTATGGTTAATGTTGGTGTATTTAATCGTTGTGCTTCTGGTATTTTAAAATGAAGTTTTTTTATTGAAAAAAAGTCGCAACTGTTTTTTGACCTACATTTTTATTTAATGAATCAGGAACATTAGATTCTTGTTCATAAAGCATTTTTAAATTTGAATCTAAGGATAAATTAATTGTATGTAGGTAGCTTTCCATCATTTAATTTATCTCCTTGTGACACACACATTTCAATTAATGTGCCAAAATAAACTGAATTTTTTATTGCAATATCGCACTCATTATGTGATATTTGTTAAAACAATTCCGATATGATAATTGATAAGGAATCAGCTCGTGTTTTTCCGTCGTCTTACCATTGGAACTACCGCAACCGCAACGTTTTTTTTTTTTTAAGTTTTATTTTTCTTAGCGGATCCTTTTTAAATCAGCCGATCTAATTGACTAGCATTTGAAGTAACTTTATTCGTTACTTTTATAATTAATTTTTTAGATTGATGCAGTTCGGTTGATAAAAATGTGTCATACGGACAAACGACATGGATGTGTGATGTGTTGTCTTCCTTCCGTCGTCATGATTACATAACGTTTGATATTATTTTTAGGGCCACACGTACAGCACGCACGGATCATGGCGGAAATCAAAAGGTCACCGGTGGTGTACACGTACGGTCGGGAGGGTCGCGACGCATGTTGGGCCGCCCTTACGAATTCGTGGAACGAGCTGGCAAGACTGCAAAACAAAAGAAGCAAGTTGACATTTACAATACAGTTCCTCAGAACTACTATTAGGCCCGTTACTACATTCGTACGACACGACAAAAAACGTTTTATCAATATAATTGAACACGGTAATTCACGCCGGTTCGGTAAGCTTCCGTGGCGACACGACAAAACATTCGAGCAAACATTGTTTTGTCGGTGCCAGAAATCAGTTTATTTTAAGCATACGTATTTTGATGTACTTTTTTACTTGAATTAATTTATAAATTGCATTTATAATCGAACATTTTTGCACTAATTATCATTGACATGGTAAAACCCAAATCGAACGTCTTTTGACCGCACTATCGCTATTCTTCTTTTCGTTGAGTAATAATAATGCCGTCGCGGCCAAATCTTCAAATTTTAAATTTTTATACATGTTGAGGATTAACAATTTCCGACCATTCGAATCGAAAATTAAAATCAACTGAGTGTGTGTCTGTCATTTTTTGTCGGTCGTATGTGAATTGGACTAGATTTTCGTTCGTCTTGTGTCTAGTGTGAATCGGGCTTTACTCCAACGGACCCGTATATAAATTAAGCATTTGCCCGAAAGATAGGGTGACCGATCAGCGCATATTGGCCACGGCACAAGAGCACTATCATTTAAATGATAAACACCATTGTTAAGACCCGGTTTTCGATATCGGTTCGCGTCGACACTCATCAAGCCCCATACCCTCCAAAAGAATTGAAAAAAATATAAGTCATCATTAATATCATTAACACCCATACAGTTAATTATTTTTAATGACTTATCATCAATGTTTAATCGGTGTGTAGTTAATGTCAATGGTTATATTAAACCATCCATATTATAATTTAATTTTGTATTTTTTTTCTTTGTGTTTTTAATATTTCTGGCAATTTTTTTACCTTCAAAATCCCTCTTAGATTATAAGTTAAAAATTAAAATATTTATGATAACATTTTTGTTTTCAATTAGTTTTATAGGTGCAGTTAGACACTTAATTTTTTGTCAATCTTTTTTATCATAGAAAACTTTGCAAGAATTATATACTTTCGTTGATATTTTCTATCTATTGCGATTTTTAAAAACATTTTTTTGAAGACTAACACATCGAAATTCAAACCCTAATAATTAAATTATACCTAAGTACAATGGCGTATTTTGTTTCTCAAAATAATTTATTTTTTTTCTTACCAAAAACAATAATTAATTTAATTAAAAATTATTCGGAATAAAAACGAATGTCAGTTATGACAGTTTTCATTTTACAGAAAGATATTTCACTGTATTTTAATATCCCTAATTAAATTATTGATTAATTTCATAAAATAATTGTATTCATATTTTCATCAAATCATATAACTTCATTAAAGTTTCGTATGTTTCGTTGTTAGTTAAGTCATTTCATCGATATTTTATAGTTTTTTTTAAAGACAATTTATCTGATTTCAGAGACTGTTTAGTCTATTAAAGTACCTAGCTACACAATTTTAAAAAAAATGTTGATAATTTTAATAAAATCCTAAGTATTTCCCTGACTTGGTTAATATTTTATGTATTTAACACGTATAATTCGCAGATTATTAATAAACAAGTATAAAATCAACCGAAATTATACATAAAACAAAGTCGAGTCTCAAAATCGATAAACTATCCAAAGTAATCTTATGTTATTATTAAGGTATTTTTAAACATTAAATTACGAAAGAAATATATTCCATCGAATTCTTGATAGCTGTCTTTAACTATATTTTTACTATTAAGTGTGAATAAAAGTTTGGTTTTTCATTGAATTTTCATTCATATTATTAAAAAGATTATTTTTGAAAATAAATCTGACAATTTCAAAGATAACCACAAACCAACCCTCGCTTTTAATTCAGCATCTCGAAGGAAAAAATATTACGAACACAATTCTTACAAAACAACATAAATCGTCAATGCATTGTGCTTTTTTAATAAAACAAAATTTTTTTCATTTTAACATCATATTAATTAATGGCTTAAGATCTACGAAAACACAATTAATAGTGATATTTTTTTATGAATAGTGAACACCCCCAGAGGATAACTCTTAACAGAAAAAATTCGTTTAAAGCACAATGTGTTTTTAAGCTATACAAACAATGTGTATTTTAAACTCTAAAGCATAAAATGTATTTTTTAATTTAAGCTTGCAGCTTTCATTTTATGAAATCAACTGTAACTATTTTTAATTTCATCCATATGATTTTTTACCGAATTGAATTATAATTGTACAAATCCACTAATACCTAAACTATTGTAGTTTTATTTTTGCAAAATATTTGTTTAGAAACAGAATATTTGATCATATTACCATTGTTTGGATATTTTTATTTAAGTCTAAGGAAATAATAATTATAATTATTACAATTACAGTTTATGAAAATACTGTAGATCACGTTACCAAATTAATAATCATAAATAACTTTGTTACTTGTGTTTTTGTGCAGGACCTTTTTTTAATTTTATTTTCCTAATACAGTTTCATTCACAAAATGTATTATTCTTTCAATTTATAAATGTGATAATTATTTTTTACTATAATATTGTTAAATTTTAACATATACGTGTTGGAACGAAATTATAATTATTAAATTTGTATGACTATAAAATTCATTAAATCATCAATAATAGTTATATACAAAGTTTTTTGATCAGTGGATCATGAAGAATTTTTATGATTTTGATTTTTTTTATATTAAACTTTATTACTTTATGTTATTACGTTATTTATCGTAGGTATATTCTCAACGTTTCATGAAGTCATACTAATTAGTAATATTCAGTTACTCACCGTCTATGGCTTTCAAATATGGGTGAGGATAGTTGGGAATAAATCCTCTCCTAAATAACTGAAAAAAAAAATATAGTTTTGATTAAAAATATACGTTTGATATTGACATAAAAACCATATAATAATATACTCCTCCCCCCCTCAACGTAAGGAAATTAAATATACATCACTAATCTCAGTAATACATTATATATTTAAATTTGTACTGGTAACCAAAAAAGATTAAGAATGTACATGATTATTTTACTTTATTGTCAAGTAATATTTTATTTATAATTTAATTAAATGGAACACTTTATTTTAGATAATAATTCGTCAAAAAATATATCATAATAATGTTACATTTCTTATTATAAAAACGAGATACCTATGCGACTTTAAAAATTATTTATGCCATAACATATGACTGCTGCTCATAGATTATTATTCCTTTGTGTACCGTATATTCTAGATCAGTGGTTTTCAACCTTTTTAACAATGCGGCACACTTCATCTCCTTCAAAATTTTCGCTGCACACCAATCCATGTAATATGTGAATACTATTTTATATACATACGTACACTGTTTACAGTCTACTCTATTAGTGGGTTAATTATTGTGAAATATTTTAATGATTTCGACCGATTGAGACGGCTGCGACGGGCATTCTTACAATAAATAATATAATATGCATCTACAACGTAACGATAAGTTCTATCAGTTGTTATCGAATATCGATAATAATACTGGTAAATACATACTTATAAAATAACTTATAGATTTATTGCAGCTCACTTCAAGGGCGCGGTGCACCGGTTAAAAACCACTGTTCTAGATACTAGTTGCAGTGCTTATTTTTTTACCGGGTACAAAGTATATTTTTCTCTTTCATTTCGGAGCAAAAATATTTTTATTGAACTGTTTTAATTAATTATTTCTTAACAAATATACTTATAAGACTGATAACAATCTATAATGAACGTAGTTCCATATTTCCTGTATATATTTTTTGATATAATTCAGTTCGTGCATAAATACATTTTTCCGGAAAAGTTTCCCTTTTGTAAATCAAAATAAAATATAAATATAATTTGCGCATTACTAAACATTCTGTTGCAAACATTTATTAAACAAAATTTAATATTATTTATTGCGTTCTGTGTGGTTTGCAAATTAAGTGCATGTTTTATTAACTTTTTTTTATTTTTATTGACTACAATTATGTAGTTTAAGAATAACCACGGAGGCTAAAGTAATGTATACAAGTGAATTGTGTTTCATTGTATATTATAGAGAAAGGCGAGTTCAAAAATACCAAATGGACAAAATCGTATTTAGAAGGATTTTAGGATTTACTTTTACGACCCGTTCCACACTACTACTTGAAATGACCATTACAGTTATTCTCATTATTGTAGTTTTGTTATTACATTTAATTTTGTTGGAAACCATCGGCGGCGGACCCCGTTTTCATAAGTTTGTGCATATTTTAAAATAACGTTGGAGTTTACTAATAATGCCGCACGTTTTTCACTATTGATTTTTTTTTTTTTTTTGGACTACAATGAAAATCAAATAAGGTATTTTATACAATTACGCATTCGAAATTTTTTTTAGCTATTAGGTTTTAAAATTTAAATTGGTACCTAGCTCATTTTAGACTATTCCTAAATACACCACACTAGTATACAATTTTAATTAAACGTTAGAAAAGATTTTAATATTAACATTTATTAACTTTTAATAACTATGATTTTTATTTAAGTTCGTTTCGAAACAATGTGTAATATTTAAAATAGGAATGATTTAGATAAGACTATTTAAATACGAAATCATTATAGTTATAATAATTACAATATCTAGAACTCCATCAGTTCTTATGTTTTTATATGGCATTTAAACTCATATTTAAACGTTTTTTATTGCTCAGAGTTCCTCAAACTCTCGGTATTTAAGTGCAGAGTTTATAATAAACGTTTTATTAACCGAACTTTGTTTACTTCATTAATAATAAAAAATTAAAAAACTATATCGTTTAATGAACAAAAAAACAAATTTAGAATTCATTTTTGAACTGTTCTTATAAAGATAAGTTTATACTACTTTAAGAAAGTTTCTATAAATACATATTATACGAGTATTTAATTGAATTGTTTGTGTATATTCTACTTTCTTAAAAATATTTTTTTATAATATTTAGTGCAATTTATAATGTCATAAAATGTTTCTGACTTTATTGTTAAAATTTTTTTGTCAGATATTTAATTAATAATAATTGTATAAGCCTAGTTCAAATAAATTTTCGATTTATAAACAAACCTTTTCTACGATTATACTTTTACCGAAATTCCAAGCTAAAATTAATTAACTTTTTTTTATATCAAATGAACAGTAAAAATTAATTTTAAGACTTAATCACTTTTATAATTTACTACTACTTATTTCTACTGTCCCAGTTAGTAGGGAGCTCGAATAATAAACTATCCTAAATTAAAAGTTAATCTCCTCGATTCACACAGTCTATATGATATAATTACTTATATATTTATATTTTTGTATCTCATAATTGCAAAACATTTTAATGCCAAACCTTCTTATTATATTCATTGCATTGCATCAATAACTATTATTAATTTATAAATCGTACAAAATAATATTTGCAATTAGCTCGCTATATCTGGCAATGCGCGAACAATTATAGCACGTATTAATAGTACTCAGTAGGTACTTATTAAGGGTAATTTTTAAATTCGCCGACATGTAATTCGTCTATATCCTTATTAAGAATTATTCGTTGCATTTAGTTATTCAAAACCCCATAAAATTATAGATCAAAGTTTTAATAAATGGAAACAATGATCAAGACCAAATTCGATTAAACATGTAGCTACGTTTTTTATTTAAATATTGGTGGAAGTACAGACGGTCTTAATTGATTTAAAAATGGATACAATACGACAAAATCAAATTTAAAATACCTTACAGAACGTAGGCATTTGATTGGAATCGATTATGAAACGTTTGTTCATATTGAATATTATTGACTATAAATTAT
This sequence comes from Sipha flava, assembly GCF_003268045.1. Classification (NCBI taxonomy): domain Eukaryota; kingdom Metazoa; phylum Arthropoda; class Insecta; order Hemiptera; family Aphididae; genus Sipha; species Sipha flava. The sequence goes on from NW_020273108.1 coordinate 951,605, forward strand.
TATTTTCTATCTCGGACAAAAATTATCTCGTTTGCATATCCAATAGAGTAGCTGTATTGCAGTATTAAGAAAGTTATGAAATATTTAATCATTTAACGTTAAAAAAAAAAATCGTTATTAAAAAGAATTAAAAATGTCAGTAAAATATAGTTCTATATATTCGTATCAAACAAATTACGTTGGGCATAGATTTTTATTAATTAGAACATTTGTGGCTGATTTCATAAAAATCTTCAAACAGATAGTGTTCTACGACTGCGTATATGGTAAATTGTAGTGTCACGCAATAAATGTGACTACGCTGATCGTCCGAGTGCGTATTTTTACGAAACGTCGAAGCGTTGCTATCAAAAGTCATAAATGAAGTGTAGGGCCATGAAGATAGGGTAAAAGTTGATGAAAGATGATAAGACGGGCGATTGTAAATTCTACCGATTTAAAGGTAGTCGATTTAGGGTTGGATTTATATCATGTAATTTCCACTGATACTTTTTTTTTTTACCTGAAAAAAAAAATGTAAATTCAACCAGCACGTATTTTCAACTTGAAAACACGTAAACTCCACCGATAGTAAAATCCTCAGATTATAACTGATTTTAGTATAGCTACACATATCTACTTTTGACTACTCAACGGAAAAGGGTATTCGTCGCGTTCTACGGAACGTCGTGAATGCAATATCGAGTGCATTTAGCGTAATATTGAGTTTGTCAGCAGGTTCATCGGTGGACGAGTTGAAGGCGTGGGCGAGGGCGCAACCGGAGGGGACGAACGTGATCGACTCGACGACGCGCACGACAACCACCGCGGAGCCGGAGACGGCCGTTGTGGCGGAAACGGCCGCAGTGGAGATGGCCACCACGCCGCCGCCGATGCCGATGATGCGTTCGCCGCCAAAGCTCGAGCGTCGCGTGGCCGGCGGCAGCTACCATCGCCGCCATTCCTACGATTGGGACACACCGCAAGGCGGCCACGGCGCGGACGGTTTCCTGCCGTTCGATCTGGACAAGTCCGTCTTGGTGCGGTCGTCCGATCGGGGACACCTGGCCGACAGCTGCGGCAACCATGACTTCTGGCTAAAGTTCGGATGCGACGACGACGAACCGGACCCGAAGCAGATGTCACCACCGCCGAGCTATGCGGACGAATACGGGTCGGACCGTTCGCGACCGTCGACGCCCTCGTCCCTTCCGTCCGCCGTCGCGATCGAGGAGGAAGAGACGATGTCCGCGGGCGAGCACGAAGCGATGACCGCCGTCGCATTAGCGATCGTGGATGAACCGACTGTAACAGCGGTGGCAGAGGACGAACCGACTATAACAGCGGTATCCGAGGACGAACCTACTGTAACAGCGATGGCCGAGGACAAAGGAGCTACGGACGATGTGTCAACACTGTTGCCACATCATCGCACCGGTGAGTGTCAGCATTGTTAACATCACGTAGGACACGCGACACTGGTATGGGTTGTTTGGTGCAGTGGTTTTTGTTTTTCTTTCGCGTCCGACAAGCCCTGGTCTGTGGCCGAGTCGCCGCAACGACGGGAGATGGTTTTTAGATTCCCGCGATGTACGGCATCGATGAAACAACAATTCTTCTTATGCTTCTACTTTTCAGGTTCAGGGTGGACTATTGATGTCTCCTACGATTTCTCCCATCGTTGATTCTTATTCGATGCTCAAATAATTCTATACGTAGAATCTATACTTATTATATATTTGTTCGCCGTGCCTCCACCCACCTCTTGTGTAGCCTCCTCAAGGGTCCTTTCCCACTCGGTTTTTTAATGAGAATTAATACTTGCCCTGCCCATTTTTATTTTAACTATTAAGCGATTGACAACTATTTTGTACAGGACGCCGGAACAATATATTGGGGGGGGGGGGGCAAACTGAGGGTAGCCTCTAATCAACCACTACTTTCATACTAATTTCGAATTTTTTTTTTTCAAGACAACAATTATAGTTTTCCTGGTGGGATAAAAAAACAATTCAAGTTATTTTAAGATACTCAACAACCTTATAGATAGATAGTTGTAAATAAATCAGTAATTTAAAATCACTCAAAATGCCTTGCAACTAAAAACCACGTATCATAATGACATGATAATATTTCGCAATAATGACTACTGACTAGGTATACGCTGCATGCACTACACATGGCAGTATCAATACTGCAGAAACAATCCTTTTGTTGAAAATAAACAAGGTGCAAGTCTATAATGTAATAAAATATAAATATTAATGTTGATAACACGTTTGTTTTTAACATATGTTTTTTTTATAAATAGTTCGGACGGGTAAGGACAAATTCTGTAGGGCACTGTAATATTATCTTCAAATCCATTTTTCACTTATAGACAGAAATACTGTGTTAACAGATAATCCTATGGTATGTTTAATTAATTTAATCTATGATTTTAGTCATAATAGATTATTATTATTACGAAAATATTATATATACCCAGTCCAAATTCTTCTCTAAGCTGTTCCAGATGAAGTATCAACTAAATTCGTGCCTATATTTGGAGGGGTGAAACATACTCTTTGCCTCTTCACAAAAAATCCGGAGGGGCACCTACTCCTCTGCCCCCCTACCTGTTCCGGCATCCCTGATTCGGTATATTATGTAATCTTCGTAGTTCATTATTTTTTCTCCTTTCGAACGTTTTTTTTTTTCTGAACAATTCTAGTCGAATAAAATAGAAGCGAGTGAACTGAAAACGTATGTACATTTTTTAATCAAACTTTTATAACGCTATCGCTAAGATTGTAGAAAAAGTGCTGGGAAATTCATCGAAAAGATGATTTCGAATGGGTTACAAAAAGAGATAAGTCGCATGGTTTATCTATTCGAAAAACGGGTCAAGTACATCAATTCAGCTGCGCACTAAGAGCCGTTTCATTGGAAATCCGTGAACTTCAGACAGCGGTTACTAGACGTTATGCAGAACTACACATCATCATATGAATTCCAGATCTGATACCCTCGTTATACTATTATCACCCTACCACCACCATTACCCTACGGTAAAATATCGGAAACTGACCATTTATTTTTTTAGACAAAAAAATATAAAAATAATAAACAAGATCAGATCCTTCATGTTTATGAAAAATAGTTATATGCAATAAAACAAAGGAGATTAAACTTGATCGATTGATTTTAAAAATTATCAATACTCAATAAAGTTCTCATATTTATAAATAATTTATTTTTTATTGCCCTTTCAAAAAAAAAAAAAAAATCATTCCGCGCCTGACCGTATACTTCTGTCCGCAGGCGGAGACGAAGCGCACGACGACGAACAGGCCACATGCTCACAGCCATGGGCCACGGAGCGCCGCGAGGCGAAGATCAAAGAGGTCGACGACACGATCCTCTCTTACTCGAAATCGCTGCTGATCTCGGTGCTGGTGGTCGTGTTGATTCGCATCTTTTTCTAACACCGCCGCGGTCGCACGAGCACGATTTTCCAGGCTTTCCGGCACGTGTTCGATTTTCAAAATGAGACGTGTTTTTTTTTTTTTTTTGAAAATCGAACGCCGTAAATAAACCTTCCGTCAACCTCTCGAAAACCGTACTCGTGCCACACACGAGGATTAAAGTAACAGTACCCGAAAAGAGCGAAAAAACTCGCACCGCTTGCGCACGCTCTACAGCCCTAGCCGCCGTGTCCATCGATGTGAATTTTTTTTCTCCTTTCTTCCCCCCCCCGGAAACGTTCAATTCGTATTCCATACCGTTACTCCTAACCCCATTTTTTTCTCTCACCATATTCGTTCAATTATTTCCGTACGCGTCACTCGGGCATTATTTTTAAAATCATTATGTATCAATTATTGTTTATCACTTTATTATCGTATCAATTATTATTTATCACTTTTCCAATCGTCCGCGTTCACCGCCGCCGTCCGAAAACCGTTCCTTTGACCGTCGCTGTCGTACGATTATTGTTACCACACAATCATCATTATTATTGCCGTCGTTCTTTACCATTTTTTTCATTTATTTATTCGTTTTTCATTTATTTTTGCGGAATGTTTTCATCATTATTATATTATATTATATACATTACATTATGTTATATTATCATTGTTATAATTATTTTTGTGGGTACCGTACCACATTTTTTTATACTCATCTTTCGTGTACATTATGTACGAGTATAATACTCTGAATATTTATTGACGTATTTATAAATACAGGATTGCGTGAGAAAGAAAAAAAACCTTTTGCTAATAATCGAATCTCTATGTTGATATGATTTATTTCAATGTTAAGTCCTTGTTTTAACAATATGTTTTTTTTTTTTAACGCTGAACGCTATCACCATTCTGTATGTATAACAAACGCTTATTAGATTCTAATATTTATTATTTTTCCATAAAACTATTATTATTGATCGTTTCACTGTCTCTCTTGAAGTATACCAATTGTACGTGAAATTATTAATATATTGAAATTGTACACTGTGAAATATGTGGTCACAAATTATAATATTTTATAGAATTATTATCTGATGGTGTACTTTTGTAAAAAAAAAAAAAAAATTAAAAAGTAATTGATATCAAACCCTGTTGTACATCGTAATCGGATGTTGTAGTACATAAGACATTTACGTCTAGTACAGTAACGTCACAACATTCACGATATTACATAGTATCGGAACTGTCGGTTTTTCTAGAAAAATAAAGGTGAAAACCAAGCTTGACTGCATGGAATCCTTGAAAACACCGTGTCGTTTATTATGCGCATTTAAATGATAGTAGATAAGGATGACGGATCGGAAAATCCACGAATCGTTCGATCCGGGAACACGCGTCATTTGACCTGCATGAATTCGCAATTGTGTCACTTGTTCTGTGCGTGCTCGACCGTATAGTAGACTCGTGAATCAAATTAACATAAACTTTTTAAGACCCGACGAAATCAAATAGTCGCGATGGGTATTGGGGGCCATGTGATGGCGGTGTGCAATACGAGTGAACGATGGCGACGACAGCGAAATTATTATACGAGATTTGTTTGAATCGGGACGCATGGATTTAATTCATGTACACGCGACCAGCAAGTTCGCTCGACAAATAAATAATACATTTCGACTAGAAGCGAAGTCGTCAAGCGCGTTCAATTTAAAATCTAAACCAACCGGTATCGAAGTGAAAACTCGCGTACGGTTTTGTAATCTTTCGAACGACTTTTTTTTCTCGTCCACCATTGTACATAAATGTATACTTGTAACAAAATATCTTTATTGCGATGTTTACGTGATAAACGCATAATACGTGCAATTTCGATCCGCCGAAGTTTCTTGTTATGACTTAATAAATAAAGTTTAATGTGCGTTCTTTTGTTGATTTCTTTATTACTCGTCTGCACGTATTGCCTATAATATGCGTTTGTATAATAAGAAATTCTGATGAAAATAATGAAATCATAACCAGTTATATTAATTCGTCGCCTTTTCCGGTTTTGTTGCCGACCAATATTATGATAATGTTCAGATCATAATACTATGTAACATCTGACTTAAGACTTAGTCCCCACACACTGTCACACACTTAAATTTGTACACACGTATTGTAATGGGAGTCCGCACACTGCTGCGGTAATTTGGTCGCGATAAAATATCGCTGCTGCGATATTTATAAAAACCGCAGCATGCTCGATTTTACCGCCACCGCGCAGCGATATTTTTAATTGACTTATGAAATATACGCTATAGTACCAACACTATCTAATATATATAGTGTATCGATTATGTCCTAGAAACTATTCAAGTTATAGTTTAATATATTATTTAACTTAATTAAAAATAATCAATACAATAGTATAAGTACTTAATATAGTACCTACTAACGTACTATACAGATAAATCGTCAATTTATCAATGACATACGAATAAATTAACTAACTATACAATTATTGTATGTAATATATAAATATAATATGTTTACACTGGATAAAAATCGCCACCGCGGCAGTGTGTGGGGACCTTTAACCGCTTACGCTACTTTCTAAGCTGAACACTCTTCGGTACCTATTATTAGAGAAGAAAAATCGAAGAATAATAATTGATTACGACTAAAAGCTTACCATAGTAGTAGGTAGTCGCATTTTCAAAGTAAAAATTCATCACAAATGTCGACAAACTTTTATCGTAACATGCAATCCAGTAGATCCAGGAAATAATTGTAATATCTAAAAATTTGACATTTTGTTTTTCTTATATTAGTACATAGTATTATGCTAAAATAATTCCCTCGCACGCGATTGGTCGGAATTCTTATTAAATCCCGCAGTCCTTTTTAGAACGGTCTCTCCGTCGTTTCCCGTAGACTTTTGTCCCGTCTTTCCGTTTCAGCGGTCCGTTTGATTTACTGACCGGCCGTTTTCCCGATGCGACCGGATGAAAATCCAAGATGTCCGACCATCAAGCACCAGCCCAATCGGAGCGATCGGTACCTGTTCCCCTCGGGCCGCCGTGACGTTTCGCTCTCTCGTAACTCATAGACGGTCGTCGCTCTACCTTACATCCCCGCCGAACCATTTAAATGCATAAGTTTTCCTCAACGATTCCAATTTGATAGGTAGGTAGGCGTTAGGCTTAAAACCGTTAGGACCCTGTAGGTACAGGTTACGATTCCGGGATCGGCGCCGTCGGGTTAGTTGTCTTGTCCCACCGGGTCTTTGCAGGATTTACTCTACTATTGGTAATCGTTACCGCTTCCACCGTCGATCGAACCGAGAGTTCAGCATGCAATCTACTTGCGTTTTCTTTTTTTTTTCGTTTTCGTTTCAAATGTTTATTTTAAAATCGTTTTCAAGTGCATTTTATTAATTCTTCGTACTACGCTTTAATCGTATTATTTAATATAATATATTAAATAACATAGTATATTATTTAATATTCGATTTGTTTACCGAAAAATAATCGAATGCTTTCATTACATATATTGATTTGATGTGAAAGACTGTAAAATTATATTATTAAACGCCCACACACAGCTATAAAACGAAGAAAACATGGTACATATTATATTTTAGTTAAAATTTATTTTTTATACGTATTAAATATTTTTAATACGATTTATTTTGCCAAATAATATAGGGAGATAGCTGTTGTATGTTTTCATTATACTTTTTTCATTGGAATGTAATTGAATTTAACGTGTCATCGGTGCTAATGGTACTATTCAAAACGTACACAGCTATAAAATAATGAAAACTTGGTATGTATTACATTTTTTAAGTTTTTCGTTTGACTACATATTAAATGTTATTTTTTTAGGTTTTAGTAAATGAGTCTTATAGTATCAATCGTTACACTTGGACGAAAGGAAATTAAAACTTTTATGATATTATGAAAATAAGAAGAACCGGTAAGTTATACCTTCTTCGTACTATATGCTTTAAATGTGTTTTTAAAATTTTTTAATTATATTTATTTTTATTTATTTTACCATAAAATATTAGAAGAGAGCTATTGGATATTTTCATTGATTTTTGTCGAACAATGATTTAATTGTGTTTAAATTACGTTAAATACATTCGATTTGATTTATTTTTCCACATAATATATAGGGATAAAGCTGTTGTATGTTTTGATTATACATTTTTCATTGGAATGGAATTTAATTCAATGTGTTATTGGTGCTAATGATACTATTCAATACAAACACAGCTATAAAATAAAAAAAATATGGTACGTATTATAATTTTTAACGCTCTTATTCCACTATGATATAAAAGTGTTTTTAAAATATCTTGCACTATATTGTTTACTTTGCTCATGGTGGGTTGCAGAGTAATGGGCTAACAAATGCTCGAACATGAGTGTAGTACTGTTGTACCCAAGAGTTTGGTTATTAATACACCTTTCTCCTAATATTATAAGGAAATATTATAGTCTTAGTATAGTTTATAAACTTAAACCGTATCTTACTGGAACGTTGTATAATAATAAAAATATTTGCTTTGATTATGTTATGTTTCATATTTTTATACATTATCTTCATATATTCTTTAGGCTTAAAAGCACATATATGCTCTGATTACAAGAAACTTCTACACTCTGTCTATCATAAATTATTTATATTTTATATTTTTATATATTCTCTCTGTATAACTTTTAATTATTGACGATGAGTACTTTTGTTTACTCTGAATGTGAGAAATACGTTGGTGACCTCCACATGGTCTTTCTTAGATGCGTTTTTCACTAAGAATTTTTAGAGTATAAAACGTAACTAACGCCAACATTTATATATACACACCTATTATAAAGTATTCACTTATTGCACAATTTTTTTTTTTTCAGATAACATTAAGGAAAATCTGTTCCCATTTGTATAGTTTTTTATGTACAGACTCACGTTGTATATATATTAATTAATTATTATCGAAAGAAAAATTTATGCGTTATGTCTTCTTTCTTTGAACCGACTATACTGTATTTGAATGTTTTTTTTACTTTGATAATTCCATCTTTTAAAAAATGTAAAGTTATCTAGCGTTTATGAAACTTATAAATTGTTGTATTTAACATATTTTTAATAATAGTGTCCCTTCGTTATGCTATAGGTTAGGTTACTGGAGAAGACACTTATAATGCTTTTGTAATCATAAATATATATTTTATTCTGCAATTGAAATATTAAGGTCTATATGCATATTTATACCTTTTTTTTAAATTCTATGCTCGTCTATTAAATATAATAAATAATACACATACTCGTATTTAACCTTTAACTCTTGTTGAGGAGACACATAACGTTCTACGGGTGCTATTATTATGCTTAATTATTTTCAAAAAAACTACAGTTTGCTCTCTACTATTTGATTTTTTTTTTATACATATATTTGTTTTTATATGTTTAACATCACATATCGATTGTAAGTATAGTACCGTAGTACTTTTAAAAAAACAATTAGGTGGAGGTCTGCTAGATAGCGAACGCCTTTGACGCCGAAGTCGTCTTAAGGTACGGTGTCCAATGCGCGACCTGTCGCCGCGACCAGTTATAATTTTCGGTCGCTGATGACCGACTGGTGTTCAATGCGCGACCGATCGTAGGTACTAGGTTCTAAATTTCGTCTTTAGCACGCCGATGTCTATCGAAGGTTGACGTAAAACGGTACCAACATGTCTGATAATGAGTTGCTGTGTATTTTGAATAATAATAAATTAATTATAAACTTACTAGAAGATGAGTTGGAAGATAATGAAATATTATTTTCGTATTTGTTGTCTAAAAAAAGGAATCCAATTGATTCCTTATTTTTAAACCACGATTCTGAAGGATATTTTAAAATCCTAATAAATAGACATTTGTTCGAAAATATTTTGGGAAATTTCTTTCCATTTTGCATCTTTAATTAATAAATTAAAATATTGCATGTGTGAACAGTCATAAAGCTCTGGATATTTACGCACGGATTCAATAAAAAGTTCATCTTCTTGTGATGTAAATGCTATTGCCGACATATTGACCCCGAGAACGAATCGTCGACGCGTCGCGCTACACTGCTCTTGTCGCGGTATTGTCGCGGGTCGCGACGGCAAATTATCTGTCGCGCGTTGCAGTCGCGGGTAGGACACCAATCAATGGGAAACGCAAATAATCGGTAGAGCGCGACCGGTCGCGCATTGGACACCGTACCTTTAGTTTTCCACCTGTATATTATCAATAGTAATAATTATCACAAGTGGTAACCGTAGTAGTATTGCATGATAAATTGTACATAAAAATGTTTTGAATATTATTAATTTATAATATTAATGTTAATAATTAATTACTAATAAATATATTAAGCGAATTTCACTCGAAGCGAGGCACACAGAAGCTAGTTATTCATAAATTATAATAATTCATATTTAACAAACCTAATTTCATTAATCAAGTTACTATGTTTAATTTTTAGTAAAAATATTTATTATAAAGTTTTCGGGTTCTTTACTAGTAAATTTTGCAACAAAAAAACATTACTTTGTAAATGGTGTTATAATTTAAAAATTAATGAAATTTATGAATAATTATAAAAAAAAAACAAGTATAATAACCATTTCAAACTAATAGAAGTCGTTGAATAGTTTATAACGAACGTTATGGGTGGTATTGGACGTACATTTTTTTCGTGAAAAGAATATGACTATGTATTGTATCACATAATAGTAGTCTTATTTGCCATATAAATAATGCAACGAATACATTTTTTTTCAACTTTAAAAAACTATTAAGTCGCACCTAAAATATCTACTTTAATACTGTTATAATTTTTGGGGTCCCCTAATTTTTCACATAGGATAAAAACTAGTTAGAACCTTTAAAATGTTTAACATATGACACAATACTTTCTTTTGCATAAGCTTATTTGTGTGACACCAAAATGCCTAAAATCGGAATTAAAAAATATTATAAAAGTCCATGAACCGTTATGGAACAAAAAATAGTTTAAAAAGTTTTCCTAATTCATAATTTTCTTAAGGAATATGAATTTGTATTTTCAGAAACACGTAAATTATGCTCCGTTGTTACAATGATACCCGCGTCATCGGTTGCACGTGAACGTAAATTATGTATGTACGAAACGCGTAAAGAGTTATTTAAGAAACAGTTTACCAACCTTACAAATTTAAGCCAATAACGGCTAGTGAATTAAATTAATGGGGAGACTTCACGTTTGTGTATTACCGTTGAATGAGTTTGAGAATTCGACTTTGCGAGGTAATTAAAATTTAACCTACTAAGAAAATGAATAGTTTCTTATTCGATATTACGTGAGAATTAGGCATGTTTAGAAGTACAAAGTTTATCACAACCTTTGAACCGAGTAAATTTCCTGTCTTTATATTCGATTGATAAATACGGAGAGGGCTATTTATTTTTTAACTTTAACTTTTCATCATACGTTAATGAATGAAAACCGTCGTCCGATAATCCATCTAATGAGCAATGTTCCAGGTGCGGCTTCAGAGACTTACCTTTGGGGGGAGATATTTTAAGTATTAACTGATAATAGTTGTTTCCCCAAATTAGTACTGAGACACAGAGTCCGACTACGTTCCTATATTATAATGCAAATCTCATATTAATGTCATAATATGGTTTTTTAGGCAAAATATAATTGTTAGGTAGTTTAAATAAATAATAAATAAATAAATAAATAATCGGGATTTTATAGTTCACAAGGACAAAAATGTATTAAAAATTTAAATTTTTGAAAAGCCCGGGAGGCGTGGCCCCGATTCTTCCCCCTCCCCATTGGAGCCGTGCCTGCAATTTTCTCATGTCACAATTTAAATATTCAATAGAATACGCGGTAAATTTACGAAGTACACGTTTACGTAATGAATAGCGTATGAACGCAGACCACAGCCTGGAGATTCGTTGTACGTGTGACCATTAGAGATGTTCTGGGTACCCGAAAGTTTCTTGATCTTAATTATTAAGACTCTGCTCTTACCCGATACTCAGTGTCGTATTAACATTTTTACTCGGTGCCCCGTTAGTGATCGATTTTGTACCCGGAATTTTATACCCCTCTAATTGGTATCATGTCGCCGATTCCACGAATAGATCAAAACGTACGCGCTGTATGTTGACATGTACATTCGTTCGTAGCGTAAACGCACGCGTGCGTATAATACTGTTTAGACGTGTACGGAAAATATAGTTGACAACGACTTACGGTTGAAAATGGTTTTCGAAAAAATTAAAATTAATTTTTTATTCATCCCCATTATAACTGTTGCTGAGACCTAATATGAGACGCTGTCCAAAACATTGCCCTGACATACGTAGTTTAAGCATGAATAACGTGAAGCGAAATCACTGGATATCGATGAAACAACAAACAAGTTTGCCGGTGCATCAAGGGCGTATTTGAGTGGTAGCGAAGGGGGCATTCGCCTTCCCCCCATAACTCATATTTTTTTTTGAATATAATACATTGATTTATTTAAGAAATGTAATGTATAAATAATTAGGAATATAAATTACCATATTATAATATGATAATAAATTCAATAATATGTCAATTGGCTCACGGGTATCAATTTTTGTTTATCTTCTTGTATCATAACATTTTTGGTTGTGGAACTAATAGTGGTATTATCTTCCATGGATATTGTTACGGTTATAGACATTTACAACCATGACTAAGGTATTTATTAGAGCTATATAAGTTCTTAATAATTTTACTTGCCTATTTTTTTTTTTTTTTTTACAACATAATATCTGGTACTTTTTGTTGTGCATAGGTATTTAGTCATTTTTTTGTGCACAAATGCATATTTGTGAATTTAAAAGAGCTAGAAGCCCCAAACCCAAATAATAATCATAATAAGTGACAATATTTGTTTCCATATTCTTTAACTTGCAAATATTGGCCAAAAATATATTTTTGTAAATTGAAAACATGGTTAAGATCAAGAATAGGCCAGCATAGACTAACAGGTTTGGCTTTGCTGCATGTGCATAAAAATATTATTGTATCCATTAATAAAACAATCAATAAATTTGCCAAAATGAAAAAAAGGAAATTTGGGTTTTGTTATTTGACTACTTACCAACCATATGTTTTCTACTTAGATATTTGTTAAATTAAGTTACCTATCTTAATTGTATTTTAAAGTTTTTAAAAAATAATTAATAGGTAGATACTATTACTACTATGATTATGTGTTGTCTTTTTATATAGGATTCAGACTGAAGGTACAATTTTAATATAAGAACTATTTGTGTTGTTATTATTAATACTTATTTTATATGCAGTAGGTTTTAAATATATTTATTAAATAAATATTTAATTCAATTTAGTACTTGTGTTTTTATTTATTCACTCGAACGAACAACAAGAATATGAGCTGTAGATAATGAACCAGGATTTTTTAGGAGGGGGTTCAATATTTTTATTTTATCTGTTCTCTAATTATTATTATAGTTTAATTCAATACCAACAAATTACTGTTAATAACTATAGTAATAGTCACAATAGTTATACACACATCACACTTATTCTTCACAAAGGTTTACTATAATAGGTAAATCTATAATTTGAAATCAATTTTTATTTAGTAGTAAAATGTTATAAAAAATACATTATTTAATTAACAATAATAAATAATGTTAAAAAAGCAATATAAATTAAACGTGGTTTATACATTATAGGTATATTATATAACCTATAAACTTTTTATATTGAAGATAATGGGAAATTAAAATACACTATTAAACCATTCAGTATGTAGAAATTTCAGTGGGGGGTCCGGACCTGAAAAATCCCCTTGGGTATGCCTTGTAATGAACTGTAAATTATTTTTAAGTTTGTATTGAAGAAAAATTAGTTTCCCCCCCCCCCCCATGACCTCAACTCAAATACGCCCTTGCGGTGCACACGAAAATCACATAATTATTTTAAAACTCTTGCCGCAGCGTTGTAATCGTTTAAAAATTTAAAATATAGTGATATCAGCTCTTATTAATTATTATTATTTTTTTTTTTCCTGGGATCTCATTTGTTGTGGCTCTACCTTACAATTGTTGGCCTCCTGTTGGCCGTAACTAAAATAAAATCTTGGCACCGCCACCACTAATAAATACTAATGGTATCTATACACCGCGTGGTATTTTAATGACAATAAAATCGATATTACGTAAAAATATTATACAGTCCCGTACTGTTCCAAATGTTACGTAGTGACATCGGGTTCACGGTCTGTGAGGTCGATCGCAGTTTGCCATTCGACGTGTACTCGTACAACTGTTCGACGTACGTGGTCTTATGAAAAATAAAAACGAAATTCGTGTTGAAAACCCATCAATAAGTACAGCACGACATAAACAATATTATAACCTACTTGATTTTTATTTACTATCACATACGTTGTGGACGGTTTCAATTCATCGTGGTCGTCTGATTATCGCTCGCACATCATAATCACACGCGAGAACTTCGTTCGCAACAATAAATACATGCACACCAGGGGCAGATCCAGAGTCAGGAAACTGTGGGTGAAGCCATTTCAAGAGACCATTTATTAGGGATGGAACTGAATTAGAAATGAATACCTTGTAAAAAAAAAAAAAAAAAAAACACAATATGCTCATAAAAGTGTATTAGTGTATTTATATTACATTTTAGAATTAGTGATACCACCGATAATGACTTATTTACAATTAATAAATATAATCTAATTTTATCAGCGCAACAACGTACGGAATAAAATAGCATTTACTTAACTTCCTACTAAAACGATATAATTTAAAATATAAACTATAAGTTGAAAAATTTTAAATTTTGAATATACATGGCAATCATTTTTCAAGTAACTCCGATGGGCCAACTGTCCAAGAGTCCAAATCAAGGTCTAAAAAGAGAAAAAAAATTCCAAGAGGCCAATTTTGTCAACAAATATTAACTGTGGGTCAGCTGACCCCCTGAACCCCCCACTAGATCCGCCCCTGATGCACACACTCGTACGCAACAGTGATGGGCTAAATCGACAGGGTAAACAGATAATAGTTCTATTTTGCTTAGGAAAACCTCGCTAATAGTTAATAACCATTTTTACCGCCAACTTACCGCAAATAACTAGAAAAAGTAACGATCATAACGGCCACATGCACGAGATTGAAACATTTTTGTTTACCTTCATTATTTCGTGACTTCCGGTGTTTAAAAATAATACTTCCTAAGCCAGTGACGTATTGAACTATTTTTACGTAAAGAGCGAAAATTCTTACAAACCACAAACCCACCAGTTTTTTAAATACCCCTATATACCAAAACCGCTCGCTTCGGTCGCATTGTCACTATAAAAAACATATTGAAATGATGATTGATCATCACTTATTTAACAGTTACTGATTTAATTGATAAATGTAAATAAATTTAATACGCTTTATAATAATGAAAAGCTTCATTGTAATGCTGTTAATGCTACAGCTACATGTATACTTAATTTGATCAAGTCCCATCATTTTTTAACATCAATTAAAATAAACTATTGGCTAAATAAAACTTTATTTTTTAAACACCTGGTAATTATATATTATAGGTACCTAATGTATAAGTGTATAAACAACATACTATACTTATTACGGCAGTACGTACTACACTACTACGTATCGTACAGTACCTATATATTATTATACTATTATATGTTGTGGCATTTAGATATTATTTAGTCTATTGATGTCTGACGATCACAAAATAACAATTTTATTCTTTGTATAAGCAAAAGAATACCCACCCCCAAAATATTGATGGAGTGGCCGCTCCTTAAAAACATTGTTAAGGCGATTGGAAGCAGCGTATTAATTTTACGTTGTAGACCTAAAAGCCTGACAAGATTACGCATACTTAAAATCGTTATAATTAAATTCTGTAAAAAGGTTTGAGAGGATCAACCTTTTTTCAAGGTTAATGTGGAAATCGATTTTTGATATTTGTTTAAAAATTGTCTTTAAATCTTATTTGAGTTTCTGAATTTTTTTTTAATTTTTTGATTTACTTAAGTGTCTTTTTTAAGAATGTTAAACAGTGATTCTAAAATCGACTTCCACAATAACCTAGAAAAAAGTTTGATCAACTCAAATCTTTTTACAGAATTGAAATCCGATCATTTGGAGTTGACGTTTTTTTGTTAGGCTTGATTAATTTTCAGAGTTTCTCCGTTGGAATAAAATATTTTATTTCATCAAATGCAATGACTTGTGCATGCGCGTGCGAACAATTAATTGTTTCCCCGAAACGTTAAATGCCGACGCGCAACGCCAGCCGCCGGCGAACCGATAATATTATATAAATCCCTTTATAGTCTTATTGTGAATTCAAATTAACTGTATTACCTATATTTATAATTTGGTATATTTACTGTAATGAGTTTTTTCACATACTGTACGATTATGCCGCAGATAATATAATAAAATATAATAATAATATAATATAATATATGCCTATGGATTGAGTCGACACTTAGTACTTACTATTTGTAGGAGCCACATCTAAAGTTTAGTTTCAGACGTTTCAGTGCATTGTTACTTGATTTTATATGGATTCATTATTTCCAGAAATAATCGATTCTAGGTTTGATCGAGGATTACCAATAAGGCCAGGCGTTCCCGAAAAAAAGTTTAATACTACAATAGTTGTAGTACGATAATTATTATTATAGTTATTGTGATAAATTATATAAATATAATTATCATAAAACTTACGAATTTATTTGTTATTAATACCTATAGTTTTTTAATTTATTTCTAATACATCTTGAATTAATTAATAATTAGATGTTACGAATATTCGTTCTAAAACTTTTTTCTATAAAATTTGGCAACCGATGATTCTCGCACCCGAATTGCAAATGCGTTATATTTATTAATTATTATGAATTGATAAATAATAATAATAATAATAATAATATTAAATAATATGACTATTATAATAATATTACTAATAATAATTATAATAATATGTCTCGCGGCGTATAAACGAAGACGGTAATGACTAATAACAGTCCGTTTGCTGATAAGGTCGGAGCGTATTATTTCGGGGAAGACACACACACACACACACTAATAATCGTTTACTAACGCACACACTCACAAGGCATAACATCACGCTTATAAGGTATTGTCTATACTCAACCCCTTAAAAAAGGTCCGCTTCCAACACGTGAAGTAAAAAGCACTAGAACACCAAACAACTAGATATGTTTTGTTCGCGAAAAAAATATATAAATATAAATAAACACGAGTTGGACAATGTAGTCCAATTTATGATGGCAATCAAAATGAAATTTAAAAACAAATTCTACAATTTCATTCGGTTCATTTGTTTTAAGTTCCGAACGGTACCAATATTGTATCCGTGTGCCACCCGCTGAAGTATTTTAGTAATTTCAAGTATTCAAATGAAATGTACTTAAACGTGTTTTAATTTACTGTTCGTTTACGATGCTAATTCACTTGCATTACGTTCGAGTACAACGTTATTTTATTCTTGCCGTCGAGTTATTTTCCGCGACTACTATCGATATGTTTTCTTTTTCCAAACGACTCGCGTAGGAAAATGTTAGTCGAATTAAACACAAGAGTAATGTTATAACGCGAAGGGGCGTTGAAAATAAACTACATTGCAGTGTGTACCTTACACATGTTATTTTATCGGCGTTATATTTTTCAACGGCCGTGCCTGATCCTAGTTACACGCACGTTTTATGTGTTTGTCTAAATCGTTAAAAATAATTACCGAGCGACCCGCCCGTGTTTATTTATGATCGGGTTTTTAAGAAAATCCGTGACGCCGTAAATAGAATTAAGATAATTGTTGAAGCGGTAGAAAATCTGCCGCCCGGGCTATAATAAAATTCGACAATTATTTCGATATCGCCCGCGCGGTGAAACTATGCATGGGCGATCGCACCAACGATTAAGGAAGGGGCCGGGCGACGATTTCGACGCAACGTCTCCGTTGATACTTATCGGTGTTATCTACCAGACACGATGGATATTTTTCGAATATTCGAACGGGCGATCGCGTGTCCTATTTGCACGGCGATCATCATCACTGTGCACTTTCATATTTATCACTTTCATAATCGTCATTATTATCGCTCGGATGTTTACGACTTGGCATATTTTTTTTGCGCAACCAGAATCATACCCTAAATATCATATAAATTCGATTCGTGAAACCTCGATTGCAAATATGCCAATTTATTTTGCATATTTGACATTTTTTTCAGCATATATCATTTTTATGCATTGTATTTAGCATGTATCGATCGTTTTTAGATTAAGTAGCATTTGCGTTATTTTCAGTCTACAAAAACTTCTTGTCGGATCGTCGAAGGTCCTTCAAGTTTGAATATATCAGCAAAATTATTGTTGTACTGTGTAATCCTGATACTTAAAATGCTGAACATAGTAAAATTTAACATCAATAGATCGAAAACTAATTAATATTTTTTTTCATATTTATTAGTTAAGTTTTTTGTAATGAAGTAATTTTAAATACACATTCAAAAGAGTATATACGTATTTTGAATTAATATTAAATAGGTATTTTTTTTGCATATATTTCTTCAAAAAATAGGTATATTTAATACATTTTATGGCATGTAATTGCATATTTTGACATTTTATTACGCATATTTTTATGAAATTTTCAGTGGCGCACACAGGATTTTTTTTTCGGGAAGGGTCAAGGTAAAAATATAACATATTTTACAACTAATAAAATTATGCAAATCCTTAATATATTTTGATTTAAATAATAGCATTGATAATAGAATAGACTATTCTGTAATCAATGATACTAGGTATTCAATACTAGCTCTTCATATTTCAAACTTGTAAAATTTGTAAATTTTAACCTAGACATCGGAGAAAATCTCGGAGGGGGGTTACAACCCCCCCCCCACGTGCGCCACTGGAAATTTTAATCTTTAACATCCGAGCTCTAGTTATAAATGTATTAACAACCGGGATCCCACGGCGCGTGGCATGGCGCGGCTCGTGTCTTCCGAAAAATCGTTGGTCTGAAAAAAGCGAATCGCGCTCATCGTTCGACTCGTCAAATCGGTCCAACGCATTCCCGCTGACGTACGAGGCTCGTGTGTACTTCGGCTTGCGTGCGAATAGAAAAGGTTTAATAATTTTTTTTCGGTGGTTTTTTTTCAATTTTTTTTTTTCTTTTTTTGTATTGACGTGAAACATAACACAGGGCGGCAAATAAAAATGGTACTTTAAATGCATGGGTCGAAACCGATTCGACCAATGTATTTTTAGAGAATCCATTTTAACTAAAAATTAAGTTAAAAATCAACAGTACCATACAGTAACCGCTAGAGCTCTTAACACACGTGTTTATCCAAAATTATATCCGTTTTTATGATGATAATATTAGTAATTTCGTACAAGTATTTTAAGTATTATATTTTTTATCTAATTGAGAATAATATTTAATTGAGTTATAAATATTTATTCATAAATATTTTGGCTTTTGTAAAAATAATTTCTCTTTGTAGTATATTTTGTCGATGTACATATTTAGTTATGATGCGTATTATTTATTGGCTAAATAACAAATAATAAAAGAAAAAAGTTAATACAAAATAACTATAAGAAATAACATAAATAAAAACATGTTTGAACAGCAAAAAAATTATTTAAGAAAACTCTTTTTCTTGCCTTATCATTAGCAAAAACATTTATTATTTTATTTATATCCAAATCATTTGTACGGTTTCGCTCGATGTTTAAGAGGCTTATATTTGTCAGGCGAACTTGTAGCATGGAGTTCCTAAGATTATTTTTAATAATTTTTAATTTGGAAAATGAAATTCAACTTTTAGTTCCTGATATTAATAAAACTAATCTTGTTCAATTATGTCCAACCAGATTGGTTAGCTTATACTTTACCTATAAGTAAAATAATTCAAACGACATATATAGATCTTTCTACTGCAGTTAACCAAGTAGAAAGTGTAGTGTCTATTCTCCGTCGACTTAGAAGTAATGCTGAAAATGAATTTAAGAAATTATTTCTAGAAGCACAACAAGTTGCCTCTAATTTATATCTGACCATGTCTATATCTAGACTAACAAAACATCAAACTAAGCGATGTAATACACCATCAGAAAATATTGAAGAACACTAGAAACGCATTAATTAATTTCTTAATAGTCTTTCTGATCGATTTTAAAAACATAAAAATCTGCTAACAAGTTTTAAATGTCTTTTACCGGCCGCACAAAATCCAACAGATGAACAGATTTCAAGTTTTGAAAATCTTTTCAAATTTTATGAAAAAGACATGCAACAAAATATTTTTTCTGTTGCAAAAGCCGAATTTGAATTATGGTATGAAAAATTCAAAAACTGTTGCTATACCTTACCACTAAACGCTATTGATGGCTTAAATTTATGTGATTTGAAAATATATGAATCAGTATTTATACTTTTGAAAATATTTGCAACGTTACCAATAAGTACAAGTACGGCTGAGAGATGGTTTTTCACGTTAAGGCGAATTAAAACCTACCTTCAAAACACAATGGGGCAGTCACGTTTAAATGGACTGGCATATCTTCACATATATCGAGAAATACAAATTAAAGGATCCGAAGTATTAACTGTTTTTTCCAAAAAGGGACCCAGAAAACTTGAATTTTATGATGATTTGTCATAATTTTTAGTTATAAATATAATAATTATAAATATTCAACACATAATATAACATATTATGTACTATGTGGTACTAATAAAAAATAAATTACTATTTAAAATTAGTGGTAATTGTTTACTCGTATGTAAAGAAAATAGGAAAATGTTTAAGCCCCCTCCCCCAAACAAAAATCCTGGGTGCGCGCCTGCGTCTAAATCATAAATATGTCCATATTCAGCCACGTGTCTGCATAAACAACATTGATAGGAGCACCACTGGTTATATAAATGTATGATTTATAATGCATTATTAATCACCATAAAATATTATCAAACAATTACTCAACGTTTCGTTGAACAATATTTGCTTATCGAATGATAGTAATAAAAATCGACATAATCTTATATTAAAATCAACAGTATATGGTTACCCAAATGTAATATGCAAAAAACAGATAATTTTTTCACAAAGAAACCAATTTGATACTTTCAAATTAATAAATTGTTTTAGCACGAAGTTTAAATTAAAAAAAGTTTAAATTAAAATTCGAATTTTAACAATTAATTGACATGTTTTCTAATCGAGTATTGAAGATTGTGACTGTCACTTCCGCGACAAAAACAGTTGTTGGAATATTATGCAATACGATTACAATTTACGAATACAATTACGAATATTAAGGAAAATTCAGAGAATATTAATCATGAAATGGAGAAAATTAAAGCAAAAATTGAAATTACAAAAATAGTTGCTGTAAAAATAATATGGATACTGATGGAGTTGTGAAAATAATTAAATAATTTAAATAAGTATTTTATTATGTTGCGTGCCATACATACATGTTGCGTACCATGTCAATTCAACAGTTCAAACGAAGGATGTTTGTTAGGATAACTCCAATAAGGATACTCAATCTAAGTTAAACTATTTTTATTGAAATATTCTAAGTATAAGTATTTAATTTATTTTACAAATAGACTTGCGCGAAGGTGCTTGCTAAGATCGGACTAAAACACATCTGAATATTGGTCTGTTAGCAACCCCCTTATATACTTAGGTCTTGTGGGAATCAATCGTGCAGCACTATGTAAAAGTTGTTCCTGAATATTATTAATATAAGATTTATTACTTAGTGGCTGACCTCGCTAATATTACCTCTCGCACATATTCCATATTTTGTCGTGCATCCTTTTAATTAATTTTTTAATATTACACTTTGGAATGTGGCCATACAGTTCATATATAATATGTGTTTGTGTTACTTTCTGGTTTTAATTAATAATTCCTTTCTATACATATTAATATTATATTATTCATAATCATTTCCCGATTTCTATTATTTATGATTTATGTGGTCCCTCTATGTAGTAAGACATAATAAGTAACAATTACAATAAGGTAAATTACATAACTCCTGACACTAGTCTGTTCAGATTAAGAGTGCCCAAACTCGCGCATGTCTACCGAGAAGCTGATAACGGTCGGACACCCGTCGATATCTATCTAACTTCCGACACTAATCTTTTCCTTAGCTCCCGTTTTGTTCCTTACGCTCCATTTCACAAAGGTTATACGTTATACACGTTATACACAAAACATACGTAAAAAAAACGTAAGTATGACATTATAATTAATAATAATCCGTCTTATAAATTATTTCAGTACCTTTTTCAGTGTCTCACAATATACAAAATGGTATATGAAAGTGTAAAATATACCCTAAGAACAAAAAAACAGACTCAAAATATTGATAAATGGCAAAATAGAATTTCAAAACTAGCTATAATAACCATAAAATAAAAAGAAACAAATTAAATAAATAAAAATTAATTTTAAATTCAATTATTTTATACATTGTATTTAATTTATTTTTCTTTTATAATATTTAAAATATAATATCAAGTATCAACATTCTAAAAAAAAGTGTTCCCCTGAAAATGTAAAAAATAGAAATTAAAATCCATTACTTATTTTTAGGCCAAAGCCATATTTAATTACACCAAAGAAATAAAATAAATTTACAATTACAAATAAAAATACTAATAACACTAAAATACTAACATAATAAAATCACTCATTACCTGTATCTCATTCATATACTGTGTTTTTACTTTTTTAATTATTATCCTTATTTATGTTTTATATCAATTATTGATATCCAAATATTACTTTTAATATTCACTGTACTAACCAATTCATCAACAAAATCGTTCTGGGCAATATAAGGTACATAAGGCAATATTCAAATTGCGAGGTCCTAATTTATGGAATATAACATCTCGTCAATGATAGGTACCTACTATAAAATTTTAAAGCATAAAATGTATCATTTAAGATTTTGTATGTTTACGCTTCATATTTTATTGAAATGGTTATATTTGCATCTACTCGTATTACCAAAAATATGTTAATATAATACCTATCTCTGTTGATTAAATCCAATACGCATTTTAATAATTATTAACTATTAATCAAGTTATCTGTGATGATTTTATATACTACATTAGAACTACAACAATATTACTAAAAATAATGTTATTATACTGCACTAAATTAAAATTATACTCAAATTAGTAATTTAAAAAAAAAAAAAAAACTACAGCATTGGTGGTAGGCAGTGCTCGAATTGAGGGGGAATGGTGCACAGGGGGATGGAGCTCTTATATTTTCATTGTATGGTTGTTTATTAATATTATTGAAATTAATATTTGGAATTTAAATATTTGTGTTGCTGAAAAGTAAGGTTGGTGAAGAGGGTATGGGGGCAAAGTTCCTACGGGTCTGTTTTAAATAATTGCTCACGTAGAACGCAATTTTTAAATTGTTGGACTGAATTCCTCTACTTAATTATTCCCGATTCGAGCACTAGTAGTAAGTACGTGATATTTTTTTTTGCACAATCATTCGATAAAAGAAAATACCAATACAGCGACTTACAAAATATAAATTTTATATTACAAGTGTGTGTGCGTATGTTAAAATTATATATAGGTAATATTATATGAAAAAATATTATAAAGATTAACCCCCATATATATGCCATACTTTAATGGTAGTCCTGGATCTCTTAAAAGTTAAAATAATGAAATGGCAATTGCCAATAAATCTGTCAAAACCAATCTTTATAATAATATCTATACAAAAATACTAACACAAAAAAAAAAGACCAAAATACTATATAAATAAAATTATTAAACTATAAAAATACCATTGAAATTGTCCACTTCAATTTTCGTTTCAACTTCTTAGTCAATGCAATCGATTTAATTGGATCATCAAATTCATACGTAATACTATTGTCTACGAATATTTTAAATTTTAAAATTATGTTAGAGAATATTATAGGTATATAAATGCAAAAAACAAATCATTTTTTTTTGAATATTATTTACTAATATTAGCATTATCATTTGTACTTTTTGTTTTTATTGACGTATTTGACACTACTAAAACTTTTTGTTCCATAAAACGATCTAAATATCCAGCCAACTGTTTTGTTTGTTCGTCTTTTTGTGCTTTTAATTTTCTTTTTTACTTTCACTCGGATGAGAACGAGAAGCCGTTTTAAAATTTAACACTTAAAGAATAAATTATACCCCTACGGTTTACCAAATAGTAACAAATAGTAATACTTTAGAAACACGGTACACATCTACTGATTATGCTTGCTATATTATCCTTGCTATATTGTTGACAATAAATGGCAAATTAACAAATACTCAATATGAATCAGTCATTGGGTTTCCAAAAATAACTACAAGTACTGCTGTCTATATTTATCTTATGTATCTTATACTCGTAGTTGTTGAAATCAAAGCACTTAAAGTATATAAGCATTTTATGTGAAACGCATTATCGCGCCATCGTGGTCAGATTTGACGGATTCACGGAGCCAATCGAGAGAATATATTATATAAATGTAATGAAATGTAATGTTATGTAATAGAAATGTAATTTAATGAAACTTACTGTACATTTTAATTTTTATTACCTCCTCTATGTATAAATATAACGAAAAATCAAATAAATAATGAACAACTTAATTCAGTTTTCCAGACAAAACGCACAGCGATTCAAGTCTATTATCTATAGTATGAATTCTATACAATAATTATTTTAAATGGGTATCTCGTAATAACAGATAGGGTCCCTGCGATAATGACTAATATTCGACAAATTATGTTGTTATACTTTATAATATTATTTCCGTAATTCGTAAAACTTGTACGTTAATAACGTCGAGGCCCTCAAATAGGTGACTATAGTCGATAATAGCAAAATTACTGACAACAAAACTATAAATAGGCAACGAATACCTATATTGGCTGGACATATTTTGAAACAGACAATATTCAATGTTTAGCTTTTGCTCTGGGAGGCCCTTTAAAACCAGAGGCCCGTGTGCATTGTACATCTTGCACACCTAATCGTTGCGGCACTGACTCTGCACTGTCTAGCCATGGATGTATAGAACATATGATAACCATAGGATATAAGGGTAATACGAGCTAATATAATCAGTATACTCATTGTTACATGGGTAAGTTACGTTGATCAATGTTTTTGACAGTCCGACCGATTTCATACTCCGCTCGTCCAATGAAACCTTAATTTTACCATGCCGAATCCATTACTCTTAGTCGGCATTAGCATTACATTTATAAAACAAGTATATATATAATAAATCAATATACTCCGGTATTCAATTTCAACACTTACTGTTTTTAATCGAATCAAGTACCAACGGTGTTCATATTTTCTGTTGTTTTCGGAATTAATACACGTTAAATAAATGCTATGCATCAATCCCAACAGTTTTACTAATTAAAGTCGAAACACGCAATTCTTATTAATATGTGGAACAGATTGGTGTGGTGTTTTTCAAAATGTACGGCTATGTATGGAAATTGTATTGATTACAAACAGTTCTATTGATATTTCATTTTTTAAATTTACTTTTATGGTTTTGCATTTAGAATTTTCCTAATTTGTATAAATAACAAACACATTGTATTTCATCGATGTTATGAAGTCATGTCTAGACGGAGCAGCTTTTGCAGCGTGGCATGAATATGACTTCATAAATTGGTTTTCTGCGGTTCTTTTGAATACCGCACGGCAACATTTCCGATCGGCCTAGTAGGCGGTCTACATCAAAAGAATGGTCTTGTGCCAATCCGCTATACCGCGTCTATACAGACATATTATCGACAAAGCCTCACGACATCAATATTTATTTTTTTTAATATACATTTATTTTTTATGCAACGGATGATGAATAACGAACTTTTTTCACCGAGATAAAATTAATTATCGTAATATCCAATAGAAAGTTATTCTTTTCTTTTTAAGAATGTTCCAATTGAAGATTTTTAGTTTTTAAAAACAGTTCATTGGGAATGTTGTTTTAAAAATCTTCAATCCCGTTTTTTTACTGATTAAAAAATATAGATCATCCGTGAATCACCGCGAATATGAACATTACCAATAAAAAATTGTATTTATTATAAGATATAATACTTTATTAAATGCCGGTTTTGCATAAAATGGATATCTATGCCGAAAAATTGTTTCTATTTATGGTTAAACAATACTTATTTTGCAATGTTTGTATTTATATTAATATTATAAAATAGTAAATTGTCTAAATATCTAAATCGTACACTTTAGTTTTGGATATTAGATATATTTTTGCTATAACCTGTAATAACATTATGAAAATAACATAATATTAAATTAAATTACTTAAGGCATAGATCAATGATAGCAGCAAACTTCAGGTACAGTAGTATTGAAAATTGACTATTTCGGAATTTTAAATAAATATGATAAGCTCATAAATGAGTCACAAGAAGTTAAAAATCGTAATGTAACTGCAAGTCTTTCTTGCACTGATATAGAACCGAGTGCTCAATTATGATAAAACACGTGATTATGAAGTAACACGTTACTCTCGAAATGTATCATTAAAATATAGAAAAAAATCACGCAAGTTCGTACACTAATCAACCTGTGAGATCATACTTCAGTTTTGAGTTATTTCTCAAATTTTGTCCGTGACAAAAGTATTGCAAGCACTACTTTTGTCATGCGTCGTTTACTCGTCGACGACGAAAATCATGCAATTTGCGTTTGAATAATAACCAAAAGGTTAATTTAGTAATAATTGTTTTTATATTACATGATTAATTAATTATTATAATCTTACCTAATAATTGTTTTGAGTAATATTATTGTTTATCTATGATTATTATTATAATATATTATAATTATTACATACTATAACCCAAAATATTGACCATCTTCTGGGTCTTTAAATATCGTAAAAGCACCACATCCACAACAGTTTTTCCGCCAAAATGGATGAATGCAATAATTACACACTTTTCTATTATTATTATTGTTTAAACAATTTAATACGTATAGGGAACATAGTGCGTTTTCTTCGTCAGACTTCTTAACGAATATTGATACAAAATTGGCGCAATACCATAGAATATGTGCAAAGAAAAGTATCACGTCATCTGTATTATAATTTTGATTAGTATCACTCGTCACATCATATGACATTTAATTTGTCATAAGTCATATTACTTCGGTGAGTGACGCACCAAACTTGTCTCATAAATGTATCTTTTTTTTAATTATTGGCACAATATGTATTCAAAATCTGAACTTTGTATTCTTAAAAAGTTATGAAATAATCCGCGTAATTCAAAATTTAATTTATCGTCTCCTCTTAAATCTCTTAATAACCCCATCATTCATTGACAGCTTTTCTAAACTTGTTACACTATACACTATGCTTTCTTAACTTGAGCGAACCCTTCACTTTTTTTTCGCATTTTAGTATGATTTTTGCAAGCGTAGAAAAATGCAAGCGCGCTAATGGCATTCTCCTCCGATGACATTAAATCACTAATTTAATCTGATTTACACGTATTTGCTGCTTCGCAAAGGATCGTCAGAGGCCGTGTAGTCGTTTTGCGCGACAAAAGCTGTTCCGTCTGGACGCGCCTTAAGACTTTTATGGCAAATCAACTAGATTTCATTGCATGTTTTCGATCGAAATGTGCAGATTTAGATTACCGACGTGAAATGTAATTATTAATTTTTTAAACTATCGCGAACTACCTTGAACAATTCGTCTATATATATATATATATATATTTTATTTTATTTTTTATCTCATATTTTAAAGGTGCATTCAGTTCCATTCTCTTATATTTTTGCTCCGTTGATTCAATTATTCGGAACACTTAAGAGTTACTTTTGCTTTCAAATTTACATATCAAATGTATTACATAAATACTTACTAAATAAAATAAGTCCCGATTTTTTAAAATAAATATACATACATATATATGTATTTATATAATATATTTATCTCAAAAACCATTAAATAAAATTGTAATCTCTTTTTACACGCTTATCCTTAGGTACTATTATCATAGTTGCAACCTACTTCGTTCGCTACAGACGTAATGGAAGTGGTTTTTATAATTCAAATAATTTCTCAAATGTCATGATTTATTTTACTTTTAACTCGCATGTTACATTTTGTCATTTAATAAAATGAACAATTCAAAATATTTTATTAACATTAAATCGAAACTAACAATCTCAAAATAACTTTTTTCCTGTGCTTTTGACGTTCAAAACATAGATCTCATTGTATTACACTACGATACTGCCGGGAAAAAATATACAATCATATCAGTGTTCATGTTATGATTTTTAAGAGATTTAAAAACAATAATATAATAAATAATCTGTATTTTAGTTCTAAACGGTTTTCCGTAGACTTTAGTGACACGTGGAGTGTACCTACATTGGTCTTACAATTATGTTTTCTTATTTATTTTTTTAGTTAGTACACCTTCTACAAAATATACTTGCAACATTACATTTTGTAAGAAATTGAATGTATTAGTCTAACAAAAAAAAAAAAAAAATATCTAATCATTTTTCTATTTCCCAAAGTGAAGAGAGCAACTGAAAAAAACGCCATATGGATGTAATTTCTTAGACTCCAATATATGATTATAAATATATCTATTAGTTTAGATAAAATTAATCATTTTACAATCAAACGTTTTATAGAATACACAATTTATCTTTTCAAATAGAACTAAATATTTGAATAAATCACCACTTTTTAATATTCATTTGAATATACGTAAGATATATTGATATTGGTTACTAAAGGAATGACGATTATTATTAAATTTAAATGTATATAAGTACATAATTTGCAATTTTCACTTAACGTAAACTTGTTGATGTTTCGTAAAAAATTATATAGATATTTGTCACTAAATAATAATTAAAGTCCTATTTTAATCGTATTACTGTTAAATTATTAATACGTAAATATGGAAATATACTCATTTTTTTTTTTACATTAATACATAATACCGTCATTGGAGGAAATTTATAATTGCTTTAGCCTCTAGCTTATAGTTATCGTGCTATTTTTTAATCATAAACTTAAAAACTTTTTAATTAATCGAGATTTTATGAACTGTTTCAATATGGAACAGCTGTACTCGAATAATTTGTCTCCCGGCTAAGTAGGTACCAAAATATTGCGTACATATATGTAATAAGTATACGTTTAATAAAAAAGTTTTAGTCAATGATTAAATTTGTTTCATTGTTTATTTTTTAATAATAAATTGCACTATTAAATAAACAACATCGTTTCACTTTGTCACTGATTATTTTTTCCTAGTTGTAATTAAATTTTATTAAACAAATATGGTTTTTTTATAATTCTAATTTATGATTATAATTATAACTTAGGCAAAATTAATAATAAACTATAGTACCAAATACAAGTACAATTTTTGTTTTTAATTTACAGTTAAATACGAACTGCTATATGTTGAGAAAAGCCTATTTTCAACAAATATTTTTTTAGTTTGACTTTAAAATTTTGCACTCAACAAAAGTGTAAATAATTAATATCACTCAAATGTGATCATAGTCATATATATCAATTTTATTTTATTTGAGAAATCACACAAAATAGTAAACAATATATTATTATTATTATTATCATAAAGTTTAACACATACATCAAGTTTCATAGAATAATGTAATAAATTAAATTATAATTTATAACAGTATAAATAATTGAGATATTGGTTATGAACAAGACTACTTATCCATTATTTTAAAAATATATTTGTAAGGTTTTCAATATAGATCTGTTTGTACACCACTTTAAGTGATTGAACTGGGAACTGAATATTTTTATTACTACTGTGTTTATTGTATAATACATAATATACAGGTCATTTATTTAATATTTACTCAAGATTTATTGTTTATTCAACCCAGCACTTCCTAGACTCGTATTTTTAATTTATTACTCCGGATACATGTATGTATAATTTTATGGAATGTGATATGAGACGATGAAAATGAATGAGAACTTATAAATGTATTTATATTAATATTAAACATTTAAATATAAAGCGTTTTAATCGAAATCTTTAAAACTGTTTCAAACAATTTATTTGAAACATCATTAACATTGTTTAAAACATACTTTTCAAATGTCGTTTAAACTTATTTTTAAATAATTCATAATTAATGTTAAATTATTATTATTTTTATTAAAAATTGAAAATATGAACTTAAAAATTAGGATATAGCAAATTCTAAAGTATAATATTAAACTATTTTAAGAATTGTAGGTTATGAGCAAGGGTGGAGTCACGGGGTAGAAGAAGGGTGTAATTTTTGTAGTGTATAATCTATTGTTGACTACTAATTCGATATTTTTAACTATGTTGATGAAAGTGTGCTCAGAACTCAATTAGTATGATTGTATGCTAATTACAAGAAAAAAATTGTAGGATGGTTTTTTAATTCTTGGTCTATGTTAGGGCGTAATTTTAGCATTTTCCCCGGGTGTAAAAATTTTCTAGTTCCGCCTCTGTTTACGAGTTATTAATTATTACTAAGTAATTATGCACACAACTCACTGCTAGTAGTTATACAACAATCTAAATAACTGATACAGTGATGATAGACGAAGACGATAGTTTTTAACCGTATAGAGCTGCAACGCCGCATTGGTATACCGCAAGGTGTATTAGTACACTTCCGTATACTTACCGTATAATCACAGTCAAGATTATTAGTTAAATCTAATCTGTGATATTATATTAGATAATATAAATCATGCTATGTACAATATTATTTATATGAAATTTATCGGGCTTCGCATACGCGCTGTGCTTCGGTGATTCAAGAGATACTTCCAATAGCTAACTTTTTTTCCAAACAGTTTAAAACAGTTAAATAAAACATGTTATTTTAGAATGAAATAAACAAAAAAAAAAAACATGAAACATACAAATCAAGTCTCAGTTTAGTAGGACTTGTAGAGCAACATTTGAAAGTATGTCAGTCGATTTTTGAACAAAATGTTTAGAGAACGAAAAATAAAACAATTATAGTTTTCGTTTAATAATTTTAAGAATAATAATTATTGTTATTCTTTAGTTCCAAAAATATAAGATCAAAAAGCAACAAAAAAAGGTCTACAAGAAAATAGTATTCATTTTCATAATGAATATTTTTAAATTAAACCGTTTTAGATACAATTACAAGTTATAATTTTATGAATGATTTAATATTTAAGGTAGTTAATTAAGATATTCAGTATATATATTTATCAAGTTACCCGATTGTACAAACCGATAGTAAAATTTTTTATTTTTAGTGTAATTGTTTATCATTGCTTGTCAATGGATTGCTGTATTGATAAATCATTAATAATAATAATTTAATAATATTATGATAATATTGATTTAATTCAATCAATCATATCTATTGTATCACTTAAATTACAATAATACTTTATTCTTATTGAATATTACACGAATCATTTAGTATTGCATTGAAATTGAATAGGGGAAATCGTAAGTATGATTAAACAATTATTTATATTACATTTTAAATTATGCAATTATGCCTTTACCTGCATTAATATTATGTTGATTAGATATAAACATAAAATTGAACATTTAAGTTTTCATACGTCATAGTAAGCATTACATTTTATTTTTAAATAATACTTGCCTATGGTTAAAATTTAAATTATAAATAATAATAGCATAAAACATTGTGATAAACATAAATTACTTAATTGGGTATTATAGATACATCATCTTAACTAAATAAGCAAATCATAATAACTTCAAAAGATTTTTGTTTGGAATGCACATACTATCAATTAAGTAATTAAAATATTTACGTTGTAGAATTTCGATAATTATACATATATCGATGAACATCCTCTAAACACTTTTTGCTGAGCAAATTGGAATAACTATATAAATTGATAATATTATTAAAACCATGCATCTCTTCCACTTGTCAGTTCACTTTATGGTTGGTTAAATAAATCAAATGCAATTATGTATTATATGCATAACTTACTCAAAATACATAGTCTGTTTGCGTCCACGTCTAATGTGTCAGAAGGTCGGTACATAATACTTATGTGAAAAACATATGCTAAATAGATACTAATTCGAATATATATATGAGCTACGATAAAATATACAAACAACTCGAAAACGACAATTAATTAATTAATTGAAGAAGAAGTTAAACAATAGAATGCAAAAAAAATAAATCCTACCTAGTCAAAGTTATATAATCAACTTAATGTTCATAAAAAATGTACATACATTTCCGTAAAAACCGTAGTACAGGCGATCCTATCACAAATAATTAAAAATGTTCTTAAGTTAACAGATACCAAGTAAACAAAATCGTACTTTTTTGTTCAATAGAAAAATGTTTAAATTAAAAACAAGCACCTTACCCAGCACTAAAACTGTTACAACTTTTATATTTTTTTTTTTTTACGTATCTAACTTTCTGATTGTTATTCAAACCATGGATATCAAAATTATTCAATGAAAAATTGAAATTTTTACGCACAGTTATTATTTAAGTTACGTTAAATATTGTACGGTTAATAGACCCTCGGTTGGAATTGTCTCCCGGGCCCAATTATTCCGGGCAACAATACCAACAGTACAAAAATGTGTAATATGTATAAGATTAAAAACCTACTTTCTTTATTTATTGTTTACGAAAACAGCACGATTATATTAAAATTAAAACAACGTAATATTAGATGGTAAAAATATAGTAATTTTAAACGTCACTAAATTATCCGTCCACATCAAATTATTTATTTTTCATTGGAGAGTCTACATCAATAGTATTTATGTAATAATTTATAGTAACGTAGTATCCGTACTTGGAATATTTGCATTCACTATATGTACTTATTGAGACATTTGTACAGAATAATATTAAGATAACACATTTCTTAAAAAAAAAAATAATTCATTACTTGGAACAAATTAAAAATTAATTAAAACTAACAGAAAGCTTAAATAATTTGAAATTATCTGCAAAATAAAATAGAAACAACTAATCCTATCACGGTTAGATAACTATTTTGTTTTACGAATTTTAAGAAAAATCTTTGTAATCTAAAGTTCCAAAGGAATGAAAAATTCTCGAAACTAACTCTAGGTTCGCAATGTTTGAAAAGTGAAATTTTCTCCAAACAATAATGTTATACTACAGCTTGAGTAAAGAAAGAAGAACAACACATTTTATGGTCGTTTACTTGAGTACCTACGATTTATTTAAGATTTATTTTTATTTATTTTCTTTTATTAAAAATAAGATGCTCCTAGCTTAGGTAATCAACTTCAACATATACAACAGATACTTATTTATTTTTTTATTATATTAAATTAATGATAATAATAAGGAACAGCTTAGTGGTATTAATTTTAATAGGCTATGCCTCCTTTTTAGTGTTCTCTTTAGTCGAGTAATCTAGAAAACGTTTCCCAATTAGTTCAAAGGATAATACAATAGAGGGGTTTGAGAAGCTAAAGAATTTAAACAATATTTTCCCTAAAATTAATTGTTTTATGTTTTGTTAAAACAGAAACTCTGCGATAGCTGTATAATACATAACACTTCCAACATGTTCGTCAAAATAAAAAGACATTTTTAGACGATATCTCATAAGAAAAAATTAAAAAAAAGCAGAATATAATTTTTTTTTAAACTTTTTTTTTTTATAAAATAATATGGAATTATTTATTACAATAAGCTTTCATGCTGATATTATATAATGACTTGGATATGTACATGAAAAAACAGCCACCCAATTGTGGTATTTTATACTTTGATTAACAGATATGATTTTGTCATAAACAGTATTGATAGAATGTAATTAAAATTACAAAAAAGTAATAATCAATTTTTTTTTAAAGAATCAAACAAAAACAAATACAACTATTTTTTATTTTGAATTATTTATGTAGGAATGTAGTTTAGTATCTAGGTCACATTTGAATATTTTAATTGAGTAACTACAATTGAGAAACTAAAATATCATCAGGTAGGTAATAAAAACAAAACTATAACATGGTTACCCTATTATAATATACCAACTTCCACAGTTTTCTAACTTGAATAATTTTCGATCATTTTCAATCAACTTCAACGAGGATAAAAATATAAATATCGTTAGTTTGTTATGTAGTCTACGAATTATAAAAACTGTGGTAAAATTATTTTAAATGCGGTGAATTTTCCCGATTTCCAGAGCCAACTAGTGCAGACAATTGAGGATACAAATTATAATTTTATAACTTTTTATTGTAACGTTATAAATAAAAATTAGTAATATTTCAATTTCAAATGCGTTTTCGTGTGTTTAAGTTCCGGGACTTGGTTATCATAGTAATTTGAAACTGCCTGACCCGTGGTAAGTACTGTTACGACTCGCAGTAAATAAAACGTTCTCGGGATGTCGTACGTATTAGCTTTGTTACTCTTGTTTCCCCGAATTCTTGGGTATAGTGATATTGTTGTTTCAACATAATACGTGGGTGGTCAAATAATATAATTAAGAGTAGTAGAAAAAAAATATATGTATTTTGTTGTTGTGGAAGGACTCCTTTATTTGCGGTTCGAAGTATATTTTACGATCCATGTTAGATACTACGCATATCATACCAAACCCTACCTGTTCTTGATACATGTGCGGGCGAATATTGTATATTGCGGATATTGCGGGTATAATTTTATAGGTAAACAACAGAAATTATTATCATACCACCCGTTTGAGTGTATATATTTAATATAACGGTTTCGGGTAAGTTAAATCCACAATAATATTATGTTATAGTAGCTTGGTCTCTACAACCACTCCCTCTCACAAATTTCCTCTCGCCCCCTTTTCACTCTGTACGGTTTCGTCTGATACTTCTCTCCTTACATGCCATCCGAACCATTCGACAATACAATATTCAGTAATGTGACCCTGCTGTATAATTATTTTGTCACTGCGGTACCATTTCCCGGATAAACAACGACGCACCGCCGGACAGACCATTTGTCAACGCTTTTAACTTTTCACTCGAATACAATTTTCAACGGATAGCCCCACGTTTGCGACCATATATTATTATATCTAATATTAAAAGGTTGTGCTAGTTATTTACTTTATACGTATACTGTTGCAGCAGAGCCTGATTTAAGCTGTTTGCTATACATGACGAAACGTAAATAAGAATGGAAATAAAAGGACTGGCGAAAAGCACATTCTGAATATAAGACTCTTGAATTTTTAACCATGTGTATTTTATTTTGCCTACATGGTAGTAAAAAATGGTGTCGCATTCAACCATCTTGAGCAGATGTCTATGTTATAGTAATAAATGTGTACAAACATTAAATTTCCTAAAATTTACAGATAAAAAAAGAAAAATTATAATATTTTTTAAGAAACCGATCGATTTTGGCTTATTTTGTAATCTATAAGAACAAAGTTTTTTTTTTAGTCTTTCTTCAAGTTTTTTCGAAAAAATCACGATTCATATATGACATACGACCTAAACACCTAAAATATTAGCTTTTAGGTACAAATTCACGAAAATGAATGACTGAGAATTTTATTATTCGGACTGTTCTGCGTTTGAAGATCGTTTTCATTTATAATCTAACTAAGTTTGTAAAAAACTAATTATTAATATTTCAGATTGGGGTATACATTGACAACCCTCGTTAGTCATTTCTTATATAAAATTTCAAAATAACATACCACAAATATTTTGAGTTACATTAATTGTTTTCGTAGACTGGTAACGTATCTCCTAAATCGTTATGTCATTATTCCTAAAGATTGTTTGTATTACTATATTATTCTATATTAAGTATTTTATAATTTAATAATCAGGTCAGTCAACCTACTTTTATGTAAAAAAAATTATAACTATAACATTTGGACTTAGATTTAATTAATTTAATAAAAAAAAATAAAAATTATTCTTATAATATGTATGTAAAGCTCATTTAAGTATCTAGTTTACATTTCAGTGTTCTTCTATTCGGTTAATATTGCCTTTTTTTAGTAATTTCACACTTATAATCTAAATAGTAAATAAAACTAAGTTTATATAACGATTAAACTATAATAATATATTGCATTCTGATAAATATAATAACATTTCCATCGTATCGTTTTAAATGTTTTTAGTTTTTATAAGTTTTACGCGTTCAGCATTAATATTTTGGAAGATCAGTTTCTGCAGTCACTCGAAATGACGCGATAATTAAATCATCATAATAAACTTATTCCACAACTACTTACACTAACCATAATTGTCTCAAGTAGTCTCATGCAAAACAAATAAATATGCGTACTTGTAAGATGTATGCACACAATCCGAATACAAAAATAAGTTTAACATGCATTTCATCGGGTGAGTTTGATTTGTTTGTTTTTTGTCAATCCAATAGATCTTTAAAGTAAAAACAAATGGGTTTTATTTTATGTCCATTCCAATTACACTATTCTTCATTTAATAAAAAAAAATAAAATGTCTAGGGTAATTTAAAGGGACACCTTGAAACTCAGATTGATTAGAAATACTCGGCGTTATCCACCATCAATTATTAATTTCAATATAATACTTTAAAACTTTTTTTTTTTACGAACAATCAATAAACTTGATTAATAAAATTAACTTAAATTTATACTTAAGCGCTATTATATGGGCTACATTTTCAGTTATTCTGAATAATTATAACTTTAATTTATTATGGTTATTACCGGAGTGTGAAGAATGATATCATTTTATCCAAATTTAGATAGAAAATCGTTATCGCAATTTAATCGACGTAACAACATGCAAGTTCTTATTTTCTAGAGATGTTTAAAAATTATCTAGGAATAAATTAAATATGGTAGTGCATTCTTGAGAAGTTATTGAAAATAAAATTAATTGTATCGATGAAATCATTTAACCTTGATTGGTTGGGGTTTGAAAAACTATATTTACCAACATTTTGCAAATTTGATGTGTATTTTTTATATAACACTCGTTTATTATTGTCGTGGTTGTTGGTTTCCCGAATTAATTTTTCTCTAGCCCTAAAATCCTTAGGACGACTCTGTATTTAAATATTGTGCCACAGTATCGCTGTTGGTAGGTTAATTTGATACCTTGTTTTTTTCTCTCGAGAAAACCTCTATACGTTTAAAGGAGAATATTTACTCAAATATAGTGTGCACCACATAAGCATGAAAAACGTGTCAACATGCGAAATTAATTCATGAATGGCATAATGCGATGCCATGTCTGCATTACCGCGCAGTACAGGTGTTTGAGAAGAGATCATAATATCCCGGTTGTACGTACATTGGCCACAGTGAAATCCGTTGATTACGTAAACATATGTTTTAAACATTATGATTATAAACAGACTTTTTCTTTCGTTGATTTTTTTTTTTTTTCAACAACTTATCATGTTCGCTCGCCAAGTTCTGCGTACGGATTTTTTTAATGTACGTTGTTCAGCAGCGAAATATTACTAACACCAATGTAATACCCACCGATAATCCACCATCATCATGTATCCGGACGACAGTGTTATATGCTGTATATTTCCGCAAAAATGTAACATGTACCAACGAACGCCGATAATTATATTTTGGGAATCCATCTGTTATCTAAACATGACCATAATTACATGTGTAATTGTCTTGGTTGTCTGGAGCATAGTACGCCTGTACGCAAAGGTAAATTTAAAATAAAAATTTTTTCGTGAAAATGTATGTACTGCACTTAAAAGTTTCGAGACCGTGGCTCGATACGCAAATAATTAATTCGTAAACCTTAGAAGTTAAATTTATTCTTAAATGTAATAATGTATTATTATTTTTTTTTTTTCGTTATAAACATTATTGTTTGATCATATTATCCACTTGCACGTTCAATTAAATCCGTAACAATAACAATAATACTTATATCGATTTACGTGCGTACGTCGTCATCTTACGTCACAAAACGAACCGCATGAAGTATACATTGTTTTCGGGTGAGCATAAATGTCCGTCAGTGGGTCGGGCGCACAAAGTTTCGATAACGACGAACCGGTTTGCGTAAAAAAAAAAAAAAAAATTTAACGTCATCGGTACCCGTTTTCCGACCGAGAATCATAATAGTGAGAATAATAAAATAACAGCACCTAGTGGCCTAAACGTTATCCTCGATTAGCTAGACAAG
This sequence comes from Sipha flava, assembly GCF_003268045.1. Taxonomy (NCBI): domain Eukaryota; kingdom Metazoa; phylum Arthropoda; class Insecta; order Hemiptera; family Aphididae; genus Sipha; species Sipha flava. The sequence continues at coordinate 989,417 of NW_020273108.1, forward strand.
GAGAAGCGTTGCGTTGACGGGATCGGTCGAGCGACGTTTCGTTATTCGCGAGAGAGAAAAAAAAATAAATAAATAACCCGCGTTATTTTACCAAACCGTTTCAGCTCGATGTTTGTAGATCGATTAGTGTCTTAGAAGAGAGCGTGGGCTCGGTCGCGTGCACGGAAACCGCGGCGGCGGCAGGAGAAGAAGACGGCGGCGACGACGACGAAGAGATCTCGGTGTACCGGAGCGAGGTGGAACTGTTGTGCGACAACTTCAACTCGTCCAACTCGGAAGTGACGACCACCGAATCGGCGTGCACGTCCAAGTCGTCCGGTCCGAACGGGACGGCCGAACACGCCGAGACGTGCTGCAACGGTGGGTCGGCGTTCGACGCGTACGTTTCCACCGACGGCAGTTGTTGCATGCGTTCGACGGCGAGTCAGGTCGCAGCGGTCCCGCCCAAGGGTCCGCGCGACGACCACCGTCCGAGCGCCGCGACCACGTCGTCCGAGTCCGAGATGATCGATATCCTGAATCTGGAGGATAAGATCGCCATGAGACCGGGGTGCGACAACGTTCGTACGAACACGATTGACGGGAAAAAAGTACGTAACCCACCCCCTCGCCGTCCTACCGCTACATTTCTGTCCGATCCCTTGTTTTCGGTGGCAAGAAAAAAAAAAAAACGTGTAACCTAACCGTCGCGATAATTAATGCAACGTCGACTTCGCGTGTTCGTTTTTAAAATATTTTTTATCGCGTTCGTCGATTTTTGAGAAATTCATAATCATTGAAAACAACTATTAATCCGGTAAAAATATCTAATAAGTTAACTGAGATCAAGCAACGTTCCACCATAACACCAATAGTTATATATATATATATATATATATCTATATATATTACATTGTATTTTTATGAAAAATGGATTTATCGTGGGATTTTGAGACTGCGGAATATTTTTTTTTTTGTATATACGCACGATTTTTGGGTTGTACAGACGCCACGTAATGCCAACGCCTGAAAAATTATGTGTCATTGCGATGGGAATATTTGAGAGAAACCTCATGGCTGTAGTAAGCCCAAGGCTAGGCGTATTTAATAATCAATATTTAATAATCAATATTCAATATTCAATCTGTATTGAAGTAAGCCCAATGCTCAGCATAATCTAATAATTTGATACAAATTAGTATAAGTACCTATTAATAAATATGTTGTACAAATAATTATATGAATATTATATGTTGCTCATACAATGTTATGTAAAATTATATAAATGTTATATAAATAATGCGATATAAAATAGTATAAGCATTAAAAAAGATGTTAAGCGAAATAAATTCAGGGCAAAGGTGAAAACAACAAGTAGTTTTTCACCTCTTAACATGATAATGCTAAATCATTACATTATCAGTGGAAGGGAATAATATTGGAACTACACCACTTTAACTGATATAAATACAGGTAGAAAATTTGGTATTAATCAGATGTAGATAGGTAGTTCTTATAGACAGTGTTATACTGGCCATTTCCCGTATTAATAAATTATTGCCCGTCGTGGACTTTGTTACAGCCACATTGCCCCGAGTATATAATTCTTAGCCCAGAATAACTTGTTATTTTAATTTTTTGTGTTTTTAACTGTTTGTTAATTTATTGTGATAAATTAATAAAAACAGTAAGTGTATAAGTTTAATATACCAGTGTTTAATTATTCGCCTACCTATCTCTCTCAACCCAACGTCTCAAGATAACATAACATACAACGTGCTACGTCGTTAAATAATTAATGTGGTATCGATCGTAGTGTCCTGCACAACGATCACTACATGGCGTATATAATATTTATTATTAGAATATATATTTAAAAAATTACCACTCGCTGCTGTAAATAATCTTAAATGCACCGTATTCGTGACAAGATTTGTTGATCATTGACATAATTTGAAAGGGAGAACAACTCATGCGTTTGCCATAGTCTAGAGTTTAGCTATTCCAATGTCGGCACATCATCAAAATATAAACACATTCTTTATAATGCCATTGACGTGTTGTAAATTAGAAAAATTAAACGAGTACTATAAAGGTTCTTATGTACAGAGTACAAATCATTATATTTTTGGACTGTTTTGACGTCCCCTTCCTCCCACGTTTATACTCACACACGTCATACATTCCAATAAAATGAGCCGTCGGGTCGGCAATTTAATAAGCGTATACCAACTGCCCTACTCTAAAAAAAATTTAAATAACGCCACTTTTTATAATCTGTTTGCTACTATGATATCATCGTCATCCGTTTGGATGAAAAACGCTAAAACAACAAATTATTCAAATTGCACCACACCTTCTTACCTTTTATTAGGTAATTTATCAACAAAAACAATTATTAAGTTCCTATTCAGCTATGACAAGAACGGTAAATTTTCTTAACGTTACGTGCCAAAAACTACTGGATTTATTTTTTCTTCTTTCTCTGTGCCATTAAATTACAAAAAATATTATAAACACAAATAAATATTTATTTATTTAAATATATTTATTATATCTACTTTTTTAGTACAGAAAATAGAAATTAAATTTATGAAAATAACATTACTTGAGTATTAATTGATTTTAATATTGTTGTACACTTCATGCAAATTCATTTATATTCGGTTTATAATTTGTAGTACAATGGACTAACATATACCATTCATGCGTTGGTCGGTTTCGTAATTCAGACTTGATAAAATTAATTTCCGAAATAAGTGTTTCGTGTAAATTAGTTTATTTAATATTTTAATAAAAATTGTCAAAACAGCCAATTCTTATTTTTAAAGTAGTTCATTATGACCGTACTGTTGATTAGTAATTATTAAACATAATTTAATAAATAATTAGATTTTTTTGCGTTAATTTATAATTGTTTTCGAGTGTAATGGATTTGCCATCCCTGGTTTATGATATCTTCTTGTATTAATCAACCTTTACTTGGAGACCTGATATTACTCGCAAAAATATATAACACAGTCATGACCAAGATATAACGCAAAATACAATACGTAAACTAACATAAATATATTATGCGAATGTTTTAGGAGTATGCGATTGATTTAGTTATAAATTATTATAAATATATAATAATAATTATATGTATAACAATAATAATAATATAATATATAAATTATATTATATTTAGATGAACGATAGTTTATCGTCATTGAAAAATAAACCGTGCAGTTCGAAGCACAAAACTCAAAATGCCAATAACAAATTGAATAATTTAATGATCGGTGAAAGCAGCAAGATTGTTGCTCGCGGAAACCCCAAAGATAAGAACAATTACGATGATTTCGACGGCGACGACGAAGATGAAGAAGACGAAAATGATTGCTGCGTCATCAACATGCGCGATCCGAACTGTTCCAAAAAAGAAAAAATTTGCATTGACAAACACGAAATCGAAATCTGTCTAAAATTCAAAGATCAGATGTATCATCCGACGGTTAAAGCAGACCAATTTCTGGAATTGATAAAAAAAAAATCCTGATAACACCGACTGGTCATAGATACGTGATAAATATTAATCAACGATCATCACGCGAGAAGACGACACATAGTATTATAATAATAATAACGGTGTTACACCTACAATATTATTTTATGAATTGTCTACGGGTCGTAAACACACGTATCATATTGTTTACCGGAGATACGCCGTGAATTTCTTGTGCCGAACGGGCCATTATTACTATGTAACATATCTACAAAGTATTACATATACGTATTTGTTTTACGCGTTATAATATTTTATACTATTTTTTTTTTTTTTTTATCGTTATCCATGTACAATTATGTCTTGAATAAATGTGTTCGATTGTATTAACTGTATTCACTTTTAAAAGACTTTCATCTTCAGGACATGACAAGTTTTTTATGTATTCTAAGGCTGACTGATAACCAGGCTTAGCGTCCTAAAGTAGGATACATCATGGTGCAGAAACAGTTGGTCAGTGAAAATTACCAAAACATTAATGAATGCACAACTTTTCAATTAAGTGTACACTGCATTTACACAAACAGCATTGGTTCGAATACGGGAGAACCAAAGGGTGCTTGACACCCCCAGTTTATTTTAAGGTAAGAATATTGTTAAAAAATATGTTTACACTCGGGCGCCTTCCACTTCAATTTAACTTGCGTTTCAACATTCAATTCTGTTTTCATCTAACGCATGCCTTTATTGAATGCAATAGATGCATGCCTTTTTCTATTCACATAAGCGATGTGACAAATAGTGCCGCATTTAGATACAAATTGCACAGGGGTCAATATTTTACTGCCCCCTCTCTAATAAAAAAAAAAAAAATCAATAAAGAATAACACTAAATTAAAATATAACTTATATTTATATACTCAGTTGCAGTCACAATCTGACAGATCACAATTTTAAATTTTAAATCGTGTCCGCTGTTCAACAACCAAACAAGGCCATTATATTTTACGCAGAATCAATCAAGGATATCAAATGAATAATTTTATGGTCATTAAATTGTATTTCTCCTCATTATTTAAATACTGTTTTTGCAATATAACTAGCCATTAGGCACGGAAATTAAAAACAAATTTTGATGTACCTCTAAAATTTTGGCGCTCGGGGCTGCAATTTTATGCAAGTATAAAATGGAACAATAGGTGACACGGTCGTGTTCCACGAATATCGTGATCTCACCCGTTACACTCCTTTGCCTTGGTGTCACCATTCGTTCGATTATCAATCGGGACGCCCGATAGATAATCGAACCAGTTTTCGGAGTCGGCGATGAGCCCCGAAGCGTTCGCGGACGGTGTGACGACCGTCGAGAACGACGGCGGCGCTTGTCTGCATTCTGCCGTCTTCGTGGTCCTTTACATTTTTACTTGTGGTTTACTTTTGTCTTTTTGATATTTGTTTCTTTTATATTTTTTGTTACAATAATTTTATTGCCTTTTCTTTTATTTTTACAAAATAATAATTCGTGCTTATTATTATTAACATTATTAAGCAAAGTTTATTTTTTTGTATTGATTATTATTATTTCTTTTCCTATTAATATATATATATTTCATTTTTTTTAATCTTTCTTTTCTTTTTCTTTCTTTTAATTATTAATTTGTGGTGTGCATCGTGACATTTGGCTCCTCGAGGGAACAACCAGTCAAGTACGTGTACAGCGAAATCGTAAGTACTTTTTATTTTGTGACACATAAAATAGTTACTTACGTAAGATTTTGCTAAATCGAAAAGTACTAATTTAGCTCGCTAGTTAGGAAAATCCCCGATAAGTGCGAGTCGGCCGACGACGAGTGTCATTAACGACGGAAATAGAGAATAAATTTGCCTTAATCGGGATTTGCGAGTCTTCGGTTGTTACCGAACGATATCACATCCAATTAACTCATTTTCACGGCACGTGTACGCCGTACTCGCCGTTCCCGCTCTCGCACGCGTAGACATTCGACCGGTCGTCACCAGTCGTCTCTACAATTCGTGTGCACGCGATAAGCATCACGCTTCGAATCGCGTCCGCCGTTGTTATCGGGATTCGGTTATCGTACTTGAAATTAATATCGTTCGCTCGTGTGATAGCATCGTTGTTGATTGTGGTAAATTATCAACAATAACAAAAACACGATGTCGAGTGTTTCGAAAACTATTTTTCAAATGTCCATCGCGGAATTGAAATCGGAGTGCGAGTCACGTGATATTTCTAGTGCGGGTACAAAGAATGATTTAATCATTAGGCTCGAACAGCGCATTCAAAACGATGGGTATGACCCGCACACACTTTTGTTGCCCGTTTCGACCACGTTCCCGCGTAATACACCGTGTTCCCTACCTAGGGCCTTCGAACACCGATCGCAGTGTTCCGACAATTCGGTAAATGGTTCTGGGGACGGATATATAGACGATGAGGTGCGGAATATTTGTTTGACAGCCCGCCAGAGTGACAGACTGGCGGGCGCCGATGGATTTTGCGGATCGAATAACAGTTCGCGGGCTTCTTCGCGGCTATCGAACCGTAACTCTCCGCCGGTTAATCAACACTATTCCGACACGGCACAGCAATTGGTTGGCTTAGGCCACCAAATTTCGAACAGCGGTGCTCAAACTACGGCGAGAAGTAGAACTTTTCAGTATCGAAAATCGCCTTGAGTCAATCGAAATCGCGCTTGTCGACATTAGAAATTCTATAAGGAATCTCAACACTCGGCAAAACGCGATCGAAAACCGATTAACAAGTTTCGGCTGCTGTGGGGCAGTTGGGCACTCCCAACGCACACCCGACCGTAATTCACCGGTAGGTTTAATAGACTTAAATAATCGTCTCGCGGTAATCGAACGCGATATACGGGAAACAGCTACGGCGCCGCACAGCCACGGCCGTCGGTGACGTTCGCCGACTCCCATATACGCTCGCATTCGACTATTTCATCTCCGATACGCGAAAGGACATCATGTGCACACACATATAATGACGTACCGAATGTTAACGTGAATGTTGGTTTAGATCATAGGGACGACCCGAATTATTTGAATACTGAGCGCGCGAGTAGCACGCGCGCGGGGCCAGCGCCCCAGTATAATAATAGACGTTCCCCTCAACAATGCGAATTACATAATTCGGGACGCCCGACAGATAATCGAACCAGTTTTCGGACGGTGTGACGACCGTCGAGAACGACGGCGGCGCTTGTCTGCTTTCTGCCGCCTTCGTGGCCTTTTACATTTTTACTTGTGGTTTACTTTTGTCTTTTTCACATTTGTTTCTTTTATATTTTTTGTTACAATAATTTTATTGCCTTTTCTTTTATTATTATTATTATTTTTACAAAATAATAATTCGTGCTTATTATTATTAACATTATTAAGCAAAGTTTATTTTTTTGTATTGATTATTATTATTTCTTTTCCTATTAATATATATATATTTCATTTTTTTTAATCTTTCTTTTCTTTTTCTTTCTTTTAATTATTAATTTGTGGTGTGCATCGTGACATAGGTATGTAATCAAGAACATAAGTATATATATATATATATATATATATATATATATATATATATATATATTGTACTTAAATAGTGTTTAATGCTCCTTAGTACCCCCCTCCTCATAAAATTTAATCAAATACGCCACTGATGGACGTACAATGCACATAATATGTAAACGTATTATGCACGTTATACGTGTACGCATGCTATGAGAGTATTAGGTGTTTGGTTGTCATATTACCCATTTATAACGCATGTGATATTGTGATGACTAGTGCTCGGAACTTAATGCACTTAAAAAGTACTAAATATGCATGCACTTATGCGCTTAAAAAAGTAAAAAATATGCTTTAAAAATATGCACTTAATTTTTTTTTTAACGCAAACATTTTCATAAATAAAGATATTTTACTAAGTATACTCGTACATAACAACAGTACAAATTATACTAGTATATTATACTAAGCTAAACATAATTTCTAGGTATAAATATATAAGATAAAATAAATAGCTTGAAATTTGAAATATTCTTTCAGTGTTACCATTAAATTATATATACATCTGTAAAGAATAAATACAAGTTTGAAAAAACGTTTAGAACCCAATTCACAAGTAAGAAATGCATTTAGTTTTTATCTACAAAACTTTTACATTGAACCACTAAACATTTTTTAGTGTTTTCAAAATTTAAGAGATCGCCGGTTATCCGATTAATGCAATCAACGATAATCATTAAATTGTTATGATTAAATATAAATAAAACTGGATATTTTGTGTCAACCTGGTATTTGAGAATCATGATAAGTACAATATCTAATGAAAATTCTCAAAATAAATATTTTATTATTGATAACATTTATTAATGTTATTATCAATAATCATCAAATATGCTCTAAAAAATGGCAAAATTAAGAAATATGCGCTAAAAATTGCTAAACGACTAAATATGCAAGAATATGCACTATAAAGTTTCAATAAGTTTTTCGTAATGTCATGAAAATAATTTCAAGCTTACTTAGCTATAAATTAAATAGCCCAATAAAAACATGCCAATGCAACATCTTCCTAGACTTAGTGATGATAATCAAGCTTATATTTAGTATTTGTTGTTAGAATATTATTTAGGAATTTGTTTGTGTTTACCGTCTACCGGTTTGACCGCTTATTGATAAATAATAATTATGTTTTTTAATACTAGTACTTTTACAATGAATGTTAACACTATTTAGTTATAATATGGAAAATTGGTAACCGTCACGTCAACCTAACGTAAGATGGTCGATATTCTTTGCAGGTTTTTGTAATTTGGTCGTATAGTATTCAGTAAACATAATTATTAGCTGTCATGTCACTGGTGACATGCTGCGGTCTATATTATTAGTTGTTTATATTTTATTTTTGTACTCTGTACGTACATATTACCTACCTTATAAAGTAGTAAATATTTTTAGCTTATTTAAATAAAATAAAGCTTTTAATGAAAGAATATAATAATGAAAATAATGAACGATTTGGATTGTATTCCTTCATCATCGAAGAATTTAAAAGTACAAATTGATGATAGTTGTTATATTATAATAAAAAGTACTATATAGACATAGGTATATAAGTGTACGAAACAAATTTTTGGTACACATTCGACTTGAAAATGCTTTTGAATTTAAAATAATTTTAAATGATTGCATAAAAATTATATGCATTTTTATTATTTATAATTTCAATACTTTTACATTTTATTTATTTAATAAATTGATAAAATATTTATATAGATTGACGAAACAACTTTAAAATTGACAGAGATTGAATGGGAGCTTAAGTAATTTGGAAACAGAATCTATAGATTTTAGTTTTATTTAATTAGATATATTAAATAGGTATATTCCAGAACATAATTTGCTGCAATAAATATCGGTTACGTACCAAAATTGTGCGAAATAGATTTACAGATCTTTCGTATTTATATATATATATATATATATATATAGAAAGATAAATAATAAAAATGTTTTAGTGTTTAGGATTTAAACAAAATGCAATGAAAACACTATTTTTTAATTTACGAAAAATTAATTCAAAATGTTTGAATAGTATACCTGCTATTTATTTTGCAGAATTACACTTAAAAATCAAAATGGATTTTAAAATAACAAAAACTATTAAAAACCATGAGTGTTCAGTTTTTCGTAACTTTAATTCTACTTCAGTAGAAATTTGATTTTGGGAGATATAAGTCAAATCACTCAAAATCAGCACTAATCGATATTAAAGACATCCACAATCATTAAGCGAATATTATTGAAGATTTTACTTACTGGAAGTTAGAGAAAATATGAAATGGCAACGTAGTATGCAAAATAAGCGCATATGGGTTATAATCGACAAACAGTACCTTATCTTTCGAGTGCAACTGTCCACATCCCTCGGGGCTCAAATAGGCTGTACCCTTCATTATCATAAATTTTTTTGATGATGAAATTTTTAATTAAATTGTAAAACTCAAACACTATGTACCAGATAAATAAGAGGTGTGTGGGGGCTTTGTTCCCCACGGATTACCTTAGAATAAATAATTTCAGCACACCCAAGTCTTAGACTGAATGACCACCTGTAGTACACAGCCATATTGTACATAAACTCGAATTGTTCCTAAAAAAATTATACACGCATTTTTGTAAATGTGAAAAAATGTCTCATGTTCAGCACTACGGTACAATGGTATCCTCTAAGTAATAATTTATATTCAAACCAATCCTCCAATGTATAAAATAAATTATATTTATAAATTATTATTCTAAATTGTGTGGTCACCGCAAAATTAATATCAACGTATGCGTGTTCCAAAAATCCCAAAAAAACACACAGATATCCATTGACTATTTTGCCGTACAATGCTTTATATTTAACCTAATTTATAAAACTGCAATTTGTTATATTATAATTTAAACATTACACTTCAGCATAAAATCGTCTTTATACTTGTATTAAAATATAAAAAAATAAAACAAAACGATTGATATTTTTATTTGTCGACAGATCACTTTGTTCCACGCTTTTTGAGATAATATATATTCAACTATAATGTCACTATATCCTCGTAGTTGGTAATGCAATAATCCAAATACTATCTTATTTTAACCAGCCCTAGGAAATATTTCGTATTTCGTCTCTGCTGCCTTTTATACAAATTCCTCGTCCGATTGCACAGTAGTGAACTGTATATAAACATCAACAGACATAACTAATAACACTGACCTAACAAATACGAGTACTTATTGTGTACATAAAAACATAATACACGGAAGTTATTTATTGTTAATATTGTTTTGGAACTATACGTACATGATATTATATTCATTGTTGTGCATGGGCACCCAGAGAGGGAGGCAAGACGGGACATTTGCCCCCCTGGAAAAAATTAATCGAACAACTGCGAAGACTTCAGTTTTTATTTGATAACGATTAAAGTGTGTACAATTCTGACATATTTTATTGTTTGCTAAGAATACATTTTTTTTAATATACTTTTTGATTATGCCCCCCTGATAAATTTTCTACGATCGCCTATAGTGTAGTGCATTATTCAGATAAAATATGGTAATCTTTTTATCTTATCTATAAATAGTTAAATAGGCCGTCTGAGAATCACTGATCTAGATAAATTATTATTCGGTCAATAATTTAAATATTTTTGACACAAAACTATTTTAAACCACACTTATAAATCAGAGACATTTTATCCCAAACAATTATAACAATCAAAATAATAACATTATAAATAAGAGCCAACTAGCGCTACAAAATAAACTACCCGTGCAATTCCACGTGGAGCAAATCGTTTTTTCCACGTAAATAATGGATACGATATTTACTAAAGATTGATTTTCATATAAAAACAATTGCGTAGCTAACTGATTTAATATCGATTTTTTAGTATTGACAGAAGACATCACGTCCGGGAGCACGCGTTATTCGTCTTTCATGGGTTAGATATTGTATCGTCAGACTCGTAATTTGTTGTTCGGGATGGTCGGTCTAAAAATTTGGATAAAAAAATTTTAAATTTAAATTTAAGATTAAAATTTCATTTAATGTGGATATTTAATAATAATAATATTACAACATATATAATTATGATAAAAACTATGATCTACGCCGAGTATGAATGTTGGCTCCATAAATTGTGTCGTCGATAGTTAGCATTGTAGTTAAGAGAAAAACATTTTCATCATTAAAAATAAGTAAATAGTTTATCCGTTAACGTCTACACATGTAGTGTCTACCTAACCATTTTATATTGATAATACGTTTTGTGTTCATAAAATTACGGAAAAAACAGAACCCGCTGGAGTAATCTTTAAATACGATAAACGATTGCTGAGTAGTATCATTGATTATGGATATTATAGATAGCTCACTGGATGGTTTTTCGGTGGCGTACTATTTGGTCGGTAACGTTATTTGGCGCTGCGGGCGCAAGTTAGTTGTGGTCGGCATCGTTATAATCGTTGCAGTCGCGTTGATTAGCGACGGCGCAATGTGGGAAATTAATAATCTTCAGTCGTTTATTTTTAGAAGAAACTCATTAGATCTGTATTTGATTATTGTAAACTTTATCTTTGTACGTAGTGTACAAGATTTATAAGATTTATTTATTATAAGGTCCCCACACACTGCCGCGATGGCGGTGGCGTTAAATTTGTACACACGTATTGTAATGGGATACACAATTATTGTATGTAATATCATTGATTATAAATATTTATAATCAATGGTTATATATAAATATATTATGTTTATACTGGATAAAAATCGCCATTGCCACCGCCGCAATGTGTTCAGGTCTGCGATTTTAATATCGCCACCGCCACCGCGGCAGTGTGTGAGGACCTTTAATATTATCTAATTTTATAAAAAAATGTTATGAAAAATAATTTTGTGTTTGCGCTGATATTGCAGTGTATTATATACTAGCTGACCCGGCAAACGTTGTTTTGCCATATATTTAAAAGTACACTTTCCTTTATATTTAGAATATATATGATTATATACGATTAATGTGTTTAGTGTGTAACTGAATAAAATAAAATGTTAATATTTTACAAAACTTTTAAAAATATTGACCCACCGAGCACCGGTGGTTTAAAAAAACCATCTAATTGGCAAATAAATATTTGTCATATCAGTTCGAAAATATTTGAAAAACATTTTCAAACCATATGTAGTCAAATTGGAATTGTGTCAACAATGACAAAATTAATTATGGCTAAACTAGACAAAAATACAATTAAAATGAAAAATGATCAGTGTCAGCAACATTTAGTCTACATGATAAATCTTTTATTAACTATTCGCGTGTTTAAAGAATGCAAATGGCAAAAAAATCATTTTTAATACTCAACTAAAAGAATACCAAAATTAAGAATATTTGAACATCAGTAAATAAATATCTAACTATGTTAACATTACCAATATTGTATGTTTTGATTTTCTACATTGATTTAATAATATAATTATTTTCTAAAATATTTTAAAAATTGTAAATCAATAATTTTTGAATAACAATAAGTTAATTGAAATCATGCTTAATTTGTTTTTATTTAGATCACATTTACTTTTGTACACAAGGTGTAAAATTATATGAAATTCAAGTTTACGAAAAAATATGTTCTTAAACTGACTAATAAGAGATTTTAGAATACAATAATAAAAAAAAAAATTCACTTTAAAAATTGTAATTATCAGTAATCAATTAAATTAAATATAACAAAGAATAATAAGTATTACAATAAGACGGAGGTAAGTACCGAGCATATACTTTATAAATACTATAATTACTTATTTCTATTAAACTAAATAAATTATAATACAAAATATATAATAAACAATGATTACGATGCGATGGTACGGAAACAGCTCGGCCTAGTTGTCTTCGCCCGTCGCGCATGGGATATAATATTCTTATCTAATAAGTAATAGAAAATTATCTGTTTCTCCCACCCGACGCACACCAACATTGGTTCGATACGGAGCTATACGGGATTATTTTATAAATATCAATTTAAATAAATTTATTTCTTTTATCGCTATCTACCGGCAGTTATATTCTACGCCATCGAAAAACCATCTAGTGAGCTATCTATACTATCTATAATCAATGGTAGTATCTATTAACTACATACAACATTAAATTTTAATTATCTGTTATTTTTTTATGTAAATGATTTATTGATTATCTTTGTACAGCACTGATTATGCTACACTGTACACAGCAATGCTTCCGTGCATAGGCGCAATTTGGGGGGCTTGGATGTGCTTAGCATCCCCATTTTTTAAATTAGCACCCTCAAATGTGTTTATGTTAATTTACATTTAAATACTCATTACTTATTATGTATAGAAAATAGAGTTTTTATTGTATAAATATATAAATTTATTATTTAAATAATGGTGATGGAAGTTTGTCCTTCGTCTTTTCGGTCCTCGAATTAGATAATAGTAATAGGTAGGGTTACCAGATTTTGAAATCCCTAAACTTAAACCATTATATTAAATAACTCATAAAAACTTTCAAAAAATTAGGTATTTTTAAAGTTCTATATTTAAATCGAAATCGCCATTAGACAATTTTATCAAATACGAAAAAAAAATATCTTTGCTACAGGGTAAAAGTTTCAAGTTTCTATTATAGCCACGTTACTTTTGGAATTAAGACTAAATAACTAAAATCTGAAAAGTGGAAGTCTCATTTACAGCGTATTTTTATCGTTTCAGGACAGTTTTTTCCTCATGTCTAGAGAAACTATAAAGAATTTTAAAAAATGACCTATTTAAAGTACCACTGCATGCCAATTTGAAATCTAAATATTTCCTAAAAAAAATGTATGGACCAATATTTCTATGCGAAAAAGTGTTAAAAAAAAAAAATACAAACATCATTATAAAACCATAATATTCTTCGCTTCAATTAGAATCTGAAAGTGATCATGAGATGAAATATTTGTGTTTACAGACAGATAATTCATCATATACGCAATAAAAATATAAAATCAAAGCGAACAATTTAAACTTAGAAATATTCAAATATTTACTAAATATTTTAGTGGCTGTTGAATTGTACGGGTTGTGGGTGTATATTACCATTAAGAAACATGAAAAAGATAGAAGGGCTTCAGCACCCCCAGTTTTTTCATTGAAATTGCGCCCCTGTCCCCGTGGATTTCGATCGAAACAACTATAAAATTGTACACAGTATTATTTATTCACAATTACGTATAATGTATGCGGATTAGGTTGTAATATAGCATATAGAATCTACATTTATCTCTACTATACGCATATAATTCAGTACGTAGAGAGTAATAGAGAACACACTTTTCGTTTCGGAAAAATATACGATTTAACTTCGAACTATACGTACCAATATAATAGCGGTTCGGTTATTAAACGAACAACCTCGCCCTATCGAGTAGTTCATCGTTATATTTTTTTATTACAAAATTCCTTTTTGAGAAATCTTTTATTGCTGATAAATTATATTAAACTTTATTTTAAAATTTAAAATGTAAACGAATAATCATAAAAAATGCCGTTACCGTTGTTTAAAACTATATAGATATGGATTAACGTTTAACATGTGTTGCGTTGAACAATTTATAACATTCATTTCATTATACATATAAAAAATAATTTATTAAGTTATGAAACAAGAAACGAAAAATTAACATTAAGATTATTAATCTGTTTTAATCGCCTAAAACCCAATACGATTTCACGTCTTACTATCGAAAATAACGTCTAAATCCAAGTATTTGGTCTTGACGTTATATTAAATTCTATTCATATACAAATATAATGACAAAGTGTGTATAAAAAAAAAAGTTGAATATTATAAGATATGAATAACGGTAAATTATAATTATTTTTATTCCAACACAAAATATTTACACGACAAACCTGTTAAAATAAATATGAACAATTTGTCAATAAACAGATATTATCTGTAACAAATACAACGAAACGCATGCGACTGAAGACTACGTATAAACTGAATAGTGAATGTCTAAACAATTTTTATCAGTCTTGACCATATGATTTTCTAATTTATGATTTATATATGTTAGTTTATTAGTTTTGTATGGCATTTATTTTTATTGTACATCACAATCATGATATCATAATCATGCAGGCTACAACAACGTGACCCGAATTGTGGTTTTGTCCCAAAACTTTAAGGTAGATACGGTATTGGTTTGAATTCAGATGTATTCTAAAAAATATGCTGGCCAAATAGTGGATAGTTACGTTTACCTTTTGTTTTGACAGCAGTTAGAGCAGTTTTGTATGAATATAAAAACAATTATTACATTTGCAAGACGATTCTGTATGAAAGTCGATATGAAATATACCTAATAGCAATGCTGATTATCTTATCTCAAAGAAATCAATAACTGTAACTGTAATATATCACATAGGTAACATAATAATGCATGTCTGCATTAAATTAAAATCAAATTATTATTAATTATCTAGTTAATAAGTTAAAAATTTTCTTATGAAAAACCTCATTTTAAATATTTACAGATAAGTCTACATGTCGATATCTACGTATCTACTTGTAAAACTACTAGTGAAAATAATCAGTTTTGACATAATCCAAACGTTAAAAAATTAATATGTACATAATCAAATCTTCTATTTATTAATTATTTGACCCAATTTTTATGTACATATAAGGGCAGTCTTCTTTGTTAAAATTCAATTAATTATACAACCATACTAACCCGTTTAATTAAAAGAAATATAACCGCTTACTGGACGTAACATTTTTCCTCACAGAATAATAATATCATATGCCCAAGTCACCGCTGTAACTCAACCAAGTTATACATCCACTTATATAATTTAGATAAAATCATTAATAAGACTTGAAAAATATTAACAAAAAAATGATTTATATATTTATTTAATTTATTTTACTTATTCTATCGAGATAGTCGTATTACTTTTGTTTTATTGAGCATATGGAACAAGGATTTTCTACTTATTGAATTATTTAATGTGAACAGTAAAATATTTAAGTTTAATTAAAAAATAATAATAATAATAATCCTAATAAAATTCAATAGGAATAATCAATTCACAAAAAATGAACCAACTCTTGTTTACTATCTTAAAAAAAAAAAACGAATCGAATAGGGCTCTAATATACAATTGAAAAATTAAGTTTCAGAAGTAAATAGTTTAGGACAAAAGTAGATGTAAACACATTTACATTATAAACCAGCAGGGACTATTTTTTTTTCTTTGTTAAAATAGTACACATGTTTTTGAAAATGGGTTATTTTTTAATAATAAGCGAAAATAGTGCATTTAAATATATTTTAATCGTTTTTTTCCCATAAATATTAATGCTACTCAATTAGATAAACTTAGTATCTCCAGTTCCGATATCGACTAATAATATTAATTAAAGCTAATATTCAAACATATATTCAACAAATAAAAAATAGAACGAATACTTTAAATAAGAATAATAATAAAAAAATAAGAATGTATTAAATCCTTATACCATTTCTTTGGTGAATAATTACGAAACATAAATAATATTGAAATATAATAAAAAAAAACTATTTAAAAATGTTATTGTGGCCATAGAACAAACAGTGAAGTTTTCTGAAAGTTATATTTCATTGTATTTTTCTGATATAATTAATACAATTAATTTTAATACTTGAATTCCTTTATTTTTGTGATACAGTTAAGAATAAATTTAGATTTTGTTATAAAAGCTTTGTCTTCTATATTTGATAAATCAAAATCTAGTTTCTACTTTAATATAAAAAATAAAATAATTACTTAAATAAACTTTTATACAAAAAAATTATTCGAAATTCTTCAAATAGGTATGCAGTCATCCAAAAATAAGCATTTATATGCAAAATAAACTTTTTCCTATGTATTCTTTGTTACATAAAACGTACACATTTCATACTCCCATAAAAGTGCATACATTCATCACAAATATGTAAATGCATGCAAATCCGGACTCCAATTATGACAATAATATTATATTGACAAATTAAACTTAAAATATTTAAGTCTATCTAAATTATAATCATTTTTTTATGAGTCTGTTGATTAAACGTTTTGCGAAAGAACAAGCATATAGTAGTATTATTGTCAAATAATAAAAAAAATGATCTATCAGATAAATATTAAATATTTGTACAAATTTTATTAATTTTTATTACATATTTTATTACATTTTATAAGTTTTTTATTAGAAAAAATAGAAACATTTACAATCTGTATTTAATTAATACGAATATTATAAAATAGATTCTCAATTGTATCTAGTCTATCAATTATTATTTAATTATAATTAAAGACTAGATTTAATAGATATTGCAACTTTTTATTGATACCAGGTGAATCAAATCTGATCAAATATGTTTACGAATCAGAATAATTAGTCTTCTTGTTTAATTGAATAATGAAATTTTTTTTGCAATTTTTAACAATTTTGCAATTCTTGAAGTTATTATAATTTTTGTCTAATTTATGTGATAAAATATACAAATTACTTCTGAATTTCACAATAAAAATATAACTACAACATAATTTTTACATATAATTAAATGTAGTAAAGTATTTTTAAAATTATATTTATCCGAGTTATCCAAAAAATTCACAAATTTAGAAGAATCAAATAGTCAATTACTTAAAAGTTTATAAATATTTAGTGAAGTTGAAAATATTTTGATAAATATTCTCGGTCACAATGGGAAAATAGTTAAAGGTGTTTTAAAATATGTCTTAGGAAAAAAATTAAGGATATAAAACTATTAAAACTTACTCTGAAGTTATGATAGAAAATCAAAATATTAATTTAGATACAACACCAAATTTTTTAAATTATTTTAAATATGCACCGATAACAAGTGTAGACGTTGAACGTACTTTTTCATTATATAAACAAGTTTTATTTAACAGAACATACAATTTTTAAAAACAAAATTTAGAGATGTATATAATTATAAATTTTAATTCGGAAAAATTATATCGTTTGTAAATATTATTTTAATGTCCATAATATTATTTAAATAAGTAATTAATGATTATATATTTGATATGATTTTACCATGTTATTTTAATGTATTTTTCAATGCTATTTGAACATATTCATACTGCAATTTTGATTAACTGTCATTGCAATTTAAACATCTTTTAGTGCAAATTTAAGTTTTTTTTAATGCAATTATATCCATTCTTTACTTATTATAATTTAACTTTGTTTAAAATAATATAAAATATAGTATAATATAATGTATATGTAATGTAGTATTTTACCGATTATAAAATAATGATTTAGGCAACTACAATTAAAAATCTATAATAATTATGATATAATTGATATAAAGAATATTCATTTTGAAAAAGTGAAGAATATATCGCACATCCATATCAAAATAGTAATAACTCAAAAAGTTGGTTTTTTTTGTTAAACGTATATTCGTATTCTACAAACGAAATTACATAAACCAACAAAACAGGTTTATCTTTATCTTTAATATTCTCCGTCAGATGTAAGTACATTTTATTGAATGAATGATACCAAGGTACCACCAACAAAATCGACATTCCTGAAAAAAGGCTTTTTTGAGTTATTACTGTTTTGATATAGGTGTGCTATATATAAGTTTGTTTAATAGTTTTCTGATGAATTAAAATATAATTTATTTGATATTATATATATAAAAACACCAAACATCATAACTTAAACAAAGATTTAAATTATAAATAGTAAATTTAATAAAAGTTTACTTAATAAAAAAGAAAAACATTTACTATACACGAGTGGTAAATTAAACCGATATTAACCACTTAACTTTAAAACCATACAATATAAATTAATCTATATTTAATTTGTAATGAATTATATTAATTATCAAAATCACGCAATACTTAATATAATATAAATAATAGATAAATAATTTGGAAATAGTAAAAAAAAAATTTATATTATTAAATTGATACAAAAAAAATACATAATTGACATTATAAACTAAAAAATAATATCTACATGACTAACCTAATAGACACCCATTAGACCAATCCAACGGAATAGATTCAAAGCATTCAATAATGATATCAACATTGAAACACATGAATTCATTAACAACAATATGTAATATATGTGTACAAAATGTTAAATTATGAAATTAATTAATACTTAACATTATACTATACGAATAAAAAAAATAAAAGTTTAATTTGGCTTCAATCATATAAGTAAATATTAAATTTATTACACCAAAAGGTACTGATGAATAATATGAATTAAAAAAACATAAAATGACTGTAAGTAACATTTATAATATTAATACTACTCAGTTTTAATTAATACTACTGCAAAATAAAATATACTTCTTAATCAGTCAAATTTGATGAAATACTAAACAATAAAAATCAAATAAAAATAACTTTATAAATGAATAATTAATAATACACTAGACGTAAAAGATAATAACTATGAAAATATTATAACTACTATGGCTCCTTACAAACTAGTAGAAACATTTTTAGTATATTTCAACAAATTCAAATTTAATGACTGATAATTAAAATACTATTATATAATACTATCTTATTTCTAAGAGCACTCAGAAACATAAGGATTACTAAACTATAAAAAAAATTTTTTTTTTGATTTTAAAAATCAATGCTTTATGTAAACAGTTGAGTTGGGTCATAAAACTATAAGTTAAAAAATGTAATTATAAATTAAATATAATGCATTGTTAAATATTAAATATAAAGAATTAAGGTTAAAAAATAGGCAATAATTGTTAAAGTAAAATTATTTATCAAATGCTTAACTTTTTCACTGCTACAATTTATGTTCTGTCACCTAACTGTGCTATAAAAAATAAAAAAAATTTTTATTTTTTATTTTCCAGTATTATATTTTCTATACAAAGAAATATAATAGTAGATCACAGTGAATGGGATAAATTGTTGTTACATCTGGAGCAGCGAAAGAGTTAATATACCCTTAACTCCCAATTTTGGCGACATATTGGACATTTATTATTTGCGTGCTCAGTGTCGAGCCATTTTAAAACGCAATGCAAATGAAAAGCATGTGAACATCTGCCCCACGCTGAAATAAAATAATGTATTTTTAATATGTTTACATTTTCTATATATTGCATTATTATTATATATTATATATATAATATATTAATATATTATTATATATTATATGATTCTGCATTCATATTAAATCAAGATAGGTAGAATATAGTATGGTAAAGTATACATTACCTATAGGGCATTGCGCTTCAGGATTATCACAGTTAGGGCAACATATTTCAAATTGAACTCTGCAAATGCCACAAATTCTGTCATTAGTGAACGACCAGCGCCAATTTCCGACTCCAAGGAATTCTGCAGCAGATAAAATAACAATATAATATTTTTATTTACATGATGAATATTAACATTCGTAATACTACTATATAATAAAAAAATATCAAAATTAAAACTGATAAAACTAAACACTAATCTGTTTTAAAAATTCCAACTTGAATTTTTTCTTTTATTATTTGAACAATTAATTAATACTTATGTCTTAACATAAATGTAAACATTTTACATTTTCAATTTCATAAGCTAAACTATTATAAATTGTTATTATAATTTTGCAACATCGCTCCCTCTTTCAATAGTTTGAACAAATACAAATTTCTCAACATTTATAACTAATTACGATCAATTTCTAAAGGAATTTCTACAGTACTAACCTATCTTTAAGTAAATGGGCCTCACAGGCAAACATTTTTTATTTAAATTCATTGAAAACTGTTATTGATACATTAGGAATTAATTACAATTTACCTTGATCAATACAATGCTAATAAAGTAATCATTGAAACAAGTTGGGCATTTTTTTTTTTAAGTTTAAAAAGACAAAATGGAAAAATATAAAAGATAATCAATGAATTGTTGATGAGCAGTTATACCCTGGAGTAATATTAAATTATACTCTATAATTTGCATGCAACTGTTAAATCAACTAATTCGATAGGATTCTTAATATCTACGCTCACCATGAAATAATGTTATGGATAGATATTTTGCTATTCGGTTTGATGAAATTTTTTGTTGATGTGACGGTAGATTGTCACAATAGCAATTGAACCAAAAAGAAATTCACAAAAAGTATTGAAATTTCAAATGTATAGCTCTACAATAATTTCAAAATAGAGTTCCAAAAAATAAATGCACACAACAATGTCATCACTCTGTAAAAAAGTTGACAGACATGAGCTATCTTGATAACATGACATCATTAATTTGGCCAGATATAAATATACATAAAAAAAAAATCATTTAAGAGTCAAAATGCTCACTAATTACAAATAAAACTCTTTTGTAGTGCCAATAACTGTACACTTTACCCTGTGTTGTTATCTTCCAAATTGTATTGTCAGAAATTGTTTAGGTTTAATACTACATTTTTACAACAATAAAAAATAATACTATTATTGGCATTATACATCATAGTTATTGGCACATATATGTTTTTATTTATAAAAATTGAGTTTCTGCAACTATCCTAAAATTAATTTTTTAACCAAGTACAAAAATCATTTTTGAATATATTAAATTATTTATTGTCTATATACAATTATATAATATACGTAACATATTAATTTACCATTACTTTAATAAGAGATATTTTTTTTATTTTGGTGGGCACAAACTAAATATTAAATTAATTATACAGCTAATAATACAAATTATAATAAATATTCATGATTAAATTATTGGCACACCTAATAAATTAAATAAATTAAATCTAAATTTGATTTTAGCAAGTAAATTCATTTGAAATATTTGAAGGAATCAGAATATATGAAGTTCAAACTATTTAGATGACTGTTAAATCGACAAAAGCCTATTTATGTAGATACAATTACTAATAGAATATTGAAATATCTTTACTGAATTATTCGTTCACGAAAAATACATTTATGTGGCGAGATATTTATATCATCGCATAACCTAAATCCTATATTAACCGTTGACAACCAAACTATACAAATGTTGTTGGATAACAGGAAGAAAAAAAAGAAAAGAAAAAGTGCCCAAAATAAAAATGACTTAACTATTCACGTAATCGAGTCATGGATTGTTTTACGTACACTTCACCCGAACACATACCTTTGATCACTATTCTCATGAACGACTCCGGTTGGTCCGACATTTCGGTTGACCGGACGGGGCAACAACGGTCCGGGCGGAAGACGGAACGGTCGTGAGCCGACGTGCGGCGATCGGCTGTCCGTGCGAAACAGGATCGCGGAGCGCAACAGCGGGCCGATGTAACGGCGTGCACACACGGATCGTTGCGCGACAAGCAAGCGGCAGAACGTGGTTACGGCGTTACCGGTCGCCGTCCGCAGTCCAAACGTCGTTGACGACCGAAGACCGGGTGGCGCGGGCGCCGGTATCAATTGCCGGTACTCGCGCGATCGGGGCAGATAACGCGTTGCCAATAACAACGATCTTCCGTGCCGACCGCGGTGCAAAAAAAAACTTTTAACGTCCGACGAAACACCGTTGTCGACAAGCGGACGGGCGGAGTGGTGCGGCCGAGAGGACCACGGCGGTAACTGTTGACAACGACTAGTGGTTGCGGCGGAGCGGGGTCCGGTTCACCATACCCCCTCTTGTCAACCGTCCCGATCGTTGCTACACTGTGCTCCCTCCGTACGGTACTCTCGAATATCGACGTTTTGCTTCGGTACATGCGCGCGCATCGTTTCATGTACCGCTGATATATTTTTTTTTTTTCCCCCCCCCGACCGCACCGTCTCGCATGAAATAAATATAAATATATATATAGAATATATTTATCGTCACCTCGCAATAAATATGAATATCGAATGATGGCGAAATATTTAAAAATATGTTCGGTCGAGATAAACAAGAGTTGGTCGAAAAATGATAATGTTTCGTAGAAGCTAATATTTAATTTTCAGTTTTGCGACTGACGAAAAATGTTGACAGCAAATTTCGATAATATAGGTGTCCAAATATCGATATTTTTATTAAAAAATTATCGACGTCGAGCGATTCAATTATGATACCTAATAGGTTTGTTCCGACACGGAATTCGGGATTAGTTGCAGACTAATCCGTGATTGATTTACTGCGCATGCCGTTCGTGTGGATCGATCGCCGACTCTCTGAGCTCTGTCGGAGCGCTTTTCGGATTTTTAATGATAATAAATAGATTTCAATGCAATGTGCATATTTTTTTTGGTTGATCATACACAATGCTCTCTAAGAACATAATTCGTTTCACGTAACGAGGGTTTCAAAACTACAAATTTTATTTTGCATTTTTTTTTTTTTGCATATTTCGACGTTTTTCATTTTTAGAGCATTTTTAGTGTTATTGGGTCATTTTGTTGGTTTTTAATGCATATTTGTTCGATATATTAAACCAGTTTAGCCTAATCAAAATAAAATCTAAAGACAAATTATTTTCTTTATATTCAAGTAGGTTTATCGGGTTTTTCCGTACACATTGTCAATCTTTATTTTTCGATTCAGTTTTTATCTTATCTTAATTTATTATTGACTATGGAACGTCACCGGTATTCGGTCAAATAACAAATAATCAGCTATAGTTGGTATTACCTCGCAGACGTTGCTCGTATTACGTGTGAATGTGATTTTAATGTATTAAATAGTGTGTTTAGTAATGCTCAAAATAAAAATAATATGTCATTTTTTCATTTTTAAGAACATTTTTTGGCTATTTTTTGGAGCATATTTTAAGTTGAGTTAAGGTTTTAAGTGCATTTAAATCCAGACCCTAAAGGTACGGCCACACTGCACGCGATTTGCGATACGAGCGATTAGGCGAGCGATATTGTCCAGCGATTTTTACGATTTTGGTGTGACCACTTCCGCGTTTTTATTGCTATATCAAAGTAGGTTGTTACATATAATCACTAGCTGTTTGTCACCAGTCGTCGAGATGACTTCATACAAATCAAATCGTAAACGTAAAATACTTTTATCTGAAAATTGTGCTTCATTAGAAGCTAAAGTTGACTTATTTAAACAACGATTATGGGTGCATGAAATAAATAAACATCGAGAAACCGAAGGTGAATTTCACACTCTTTTTAATAAACTTCAAAAGCACCCGGATAAATTTTTTTGAATACTGTCGTATGGACGGAAACACTTCCAAATCGGTTCTTTCATGAAAATTGTTGACGCCAACTTTTCCGACTGGACGGACATGGTGATTGAATAACGATTACAAAGCGATTAATCGCAAAGAAACAAACTATTTTGATTTTGACGCGATAGACGCGATTTATCGCAAAACGCAAATCCCACAACGCGCTGTATGTCATAGCGATTCTGTAGTTTTGAAAAAATCGCTAAATCGCTAAATAAATCGCTCGCGTCGCAAATCGCGTGCAGTGTGGCCGTACCTTAATAATAAGATATGAGATGTTTTTTTTTTTTTTTGTATTTCTGGGTTGTATTTTTTTTATTGCTGTTAATAAAAACACAATGAGCTATATTGACGATTCGGACGACATATTGTGACGTATATATTTATAATTATAATTTATTTATTTTATTATACGTAGAGTAGTTTATACGTGGTGAAACAAAAAAATTGTTGATATACGTTACGTGAAAATTCAAACGCGATAACATGAATAATAAATATGATAAAAGTTTCTCTGACTATTATTAGTCCCCGTCGGAATCAGCGGACTGTTTTGATTGTCAACAACCAATAAAACTAGTTTAATGACGTGTTGGAACAACGTGTCTGATAGTTTGAGTTTTGCGTTCAGGGTGTGTCTATTGGTATTGATTTTATTTTTGTACAGAACACGCCTAGTGCGCATATGCGAAGTGCTCCGGAGCATCGCTGGGACGCGATCCCCCCTTCGAACCCGTGAACTACCACCGCTACCACCCCTGCTTCTACTACCACTATTACTAACTGTCGTGTTAGACTGTTACGGCTCTGAGACACAACTTGATTCGAAATCGTATTCAGACGTTTATTAATTTTTGTTAAATACACGTTTCACGGCGTTAGTCTCGAACTCATATAGCGTTATTTGTCGAGTATTATCGTGATAACATTATTATTCTGTATAATCGTGAGATTTTGTCACGGAGAGTCGAGTCCACTATCGACACTTGGCGATCTGCGTTGGACAATCGGAACGCGTATGTTGTGTTATAATATAATTCGATTTGTTTATTTTTTATTTTATTTTTATCTCCTTTTCATCTAGGTCGAACCTACAGTTTCAGAAGTGGAATAGAACTAAGGTCGCCATACATTTATAAGGCGAAACCAGGACAACACAAACACAATATTGAGTAATATACTTTTTATATAACTTTTAATATATTGAGAGGACCAGTGGCGTATACAAAGGGTGGGGATGTGGAGGTCAGCCTAGGCCTTTTTTAAATGTTATAAAATAATGTTCTTAGTGTGAGAGCGTTAGAAATGTAAAAAAAAAATAATGATTTGTTTGCAAATGATCCCCCCTCATACAAAAGTTATGTATATTATATATAATATTTGATAGTAAATAGTGTGATAACAGAATATAGTGTACTTTAATTTCCCATTATCTTCAATATACAAAGTTTATAGATTATATAATGCGAGTATACCTTTATTGTATAAATCATACTATAGTACCTATATTAATAGTAATTTGAAAGTATAGAGTTAAACTATAATTATAATTAGAGAACAGATAAAATAAAAATGATGGACCCCCCCCCCCCCCGTAAAAAATTCCTATGTACGCTCCTAACCGTGACGTTACTGTATCAGAGCGCACATAATAATCGTTCCGCGCTCACAAACGCTTAAACGAAAACGCTAGTACAACGTAAGCGTTTTGCGTTCGTATAGGTGTGTCACGTATCACAGCAATCAAAATAAACGTCTAATATAAATTTGATCAAGTTAAGTAAGTTTATTTGTAGTAATTTATTTGTTTTAAACTTAAAAACATTGAAAATGTCCATTTCTGTGACATATATGGATGAAAAAACGTACATTACATTAAATGTAATGAGTGATGAGGCAAATTTGTTTTATCTTGTTATCAATTTAATTTTTGAAAACAAGGCCTAAGCGCTTAGTAAGCTAGCAGGACGTTCAGTTCCACTTGGAACGAAAGCAAAGAGATTATGTGCTTCTGTTTACTACTGGAACGGTTCATAAGCGTGAGTGATACCATTGTGAGCGCGTAAGTGTCCAAGAGGAAGGAACCCTCAATCATATTACGCCGAATAACTGAATAATATATTTTTTGTTATCTTAATAGATTTTTATCTCAATAGCATTATTATCAGTAGAGTTGAAATAATCTATCTATTTATTTAGGGTTGTCGAAATCAACAACTTGGTGTTACCAAACGATAGGGCGGAGGTAACTCTGGTAAGCCGAACGACGCTTGGTTAATCGAGCGAACTATAGTTGAGTTTTCGAACAGACCTCAGTACGTCAAAAAAAAATGGACTCGAATAACGGAGATTATACACGATCCCGTCGTAACGCGAATGGAAACAACAACGACAATAACACTAACGACAAAGGACATGAGCACGAATCGAGTGATGCACAGGAAGAACACGTCAACGTGCAGAATGGGCCGAATGAAAGCAACACGGATAACGCTATCGAATTCACACTCCTTAATTTTTTGATGACGATAAACTCTATGCTAATGATGGAGTCGAAGTCGCTAGCTAATAAAACGTCAAACGGCACGATGATTGCCCCGAACTTAAATAAGTTGATACCAGGTTTTGATGGGTTAACAAGGGGCGCGCCAGCTGAAACCTGGTTGCGGACGGTGAACGATGTGGCGAAATCACATCAATTGTCAGACAACTGTAAATTACAACTAGTACGTGCCAATTTAAAGGGTTTTGCCCATCACTGGTTCAAGTCGAGAAATATCGAAGACTGGGCCGATTTCGAAAATCGATTTCGTAAAACGTTTATCGGCATTGTGATGTCAGGCGATCGCTGGAATAAAATGTATCACCGAATGCAGCCGAGTACTGAGAATACACGCCAATATTTTAAGCACAAAATGTATCTATGCAAACAATTAGGCTTACCTTTTTACGAATCGAAAATACATTTATTGGAAGGTCTATATTCGCATGACTTGGCTATGTATTTATTATATCGTGACCATAGAGGCGAAAGCCATTTATTAAGCGACATACTCGATTATGAACAGTTAAATACATCACGTTCGATGCGTTCTCGTCAGTCGTCAACCACTATTAAAGACAACAATTTATATAAGCCGACACCACTACAGCAGAATGATGCGCCGCCGTCTAAAACAACGAATAAAGAAAGTATGGGAAACTCGACTACAGATTACAAGGGAAAACCAACAAGACAAAAAGTCCGATCGTGTTTTAATTGCGGCTCGAAAACCCATATTTCGCCGCAATGTCCTAAACCAAAAAAAGGAAAAGGCGCATGTTATGAATGTGGTTCGACGTTACATCAAATAAGAGAATGTCCCAAACGTACGAGACAAAATCCCGACGCGGCAAATGACAGTGTTCATAACCTGAAGACATTTAAGGTACAGTGTTACATAAATATTTCTCTTGCTAATGATGAAAATGTCAAAGTTAAATTTATTGGGATAATTAACCCAAATAGTCCTATCAGTCTTCTGCAGCGTCAGTTTATTCCTAATAACTATACATTAATTAAACCTGTATGTAATAATAATTTCTGTGGAATTGACGGATCTAAGTTTAATATTTTAGGTATTTTCAGATCTAATATAACAATCGGTAACATTGATACGGACTTTACATTTTTTATTATACCGAATAGCAAAAAAAATGCCTGATGCTATTTTGGGCAGGGATCTTCTGCTTAAACCAGGAATTAAAATCGAATTTTTGAACGAAAAAGAGAATATTATTAATTAATAACCAATTAAAAGTACCATGAGAATTTCAAATTACTTTTATAGTATGTATACATACTTTTTTCCAATTTCTGAATCCTTTTTGAACAAAAGTATCATCAACAGAGTGAGTGTGTAGAAAAATTTGCGACAAGTATAACAGATAATCACATCCTTTTCGATATTGTACTCGAACCAGTCGAAATATTCATACCAAGTTGTGGCAGAAAAAGCTCTATTTTGGTTACCAAACTTGACTTTGGATATATCTATCATAAAACAATGAACACAATAATAATTAAATAATAATCATACATCTACATTTTATAGTTTAGAAATGTAAAATAAAAATATAGGATATTGTATAATTTTTTGTTTAACTGAAATTATAAATTACTTGTAATATTGGGTAAATTGGATCGAGTTGAAAAATCTCCCAAATCAGTAGGCATATAATACATTTCTTTGTTTGGTTGAAATATTATTATAAATACTAAAAATACAAACTAAAATATTTTAATAATATCTAAAAACATACATTTAAGTTTAATTGAACCATATCACATACCGCAGAATAATAATATAATGTCTATACGTCATATAATAAATACCCACTCTCTCGAAGGTCCTGCATTAATTCTTATAAAAAAAAAAATTGACATTTTTTTTTATAATATTCGTTTATTATATTACGATTATGTTGTTTTCATTTTTGCATGTTCATGGTATAATATTTAATTTACTATTATATTTGTATATTGTTTAATTATGTATTATTCTTTAAATGTAAATTGTTCGAGCCGAACAAATGTCTCACTTTGTAAATTCTTATTTTTATTTTTTTTTACGATGTGGTAAATACGGGCAATATCGGCCGGTGGTTAACTTTTCGATATTTGGATATACGTCACGAACCCATCATTATTGTTATATTATTATTATTGTATGCCATTGTAAAGTTTTGTAAAATAATGTAGTATTTCAAGTAAGCAATTCAAATATCAAACTAAAATAAAAGTATATTCGTGTAGCAATAGAAAATAAGTTATCATAACAATTTAGTATATAAAAGTTTAATTGTAAAACAACATTTTTGTAATAATTTATTTAAATTAGCGTGTAAGTAATAATATGTATAATTAGGTTATTAAGTTAAATTAAGCTAAATGTATATAAGACTAAAGAATAAAGACTAATAATGAAGACTAACGAATAAAGAAGGTCTTCTATGGTGGTCGTGTGACTCGACCACTATAGGAAACATGTGCATTTTATTAAGTATTAACTTAATTCGAGTTGTGTAGTTGTGTCTATATATATGATCGGTATTTAAACTAGTGGCTCGTAACTAGGGCCAGATTTAGGGGAGGCCCGGGGACCCCGGGCCCCGAGCCTCCACTAAATGTGTTTTTTTTGCATCCAAGTATTAAACACAATATAACATTTGCAAAATAGATTTTAATCACAACTTGAATAAAAATGTTCAATAATTGTTATTGTCATACATTTATAAATAAATGTTATTATTAATATTTAATAACTAATAATATATTTATATATTATAATTGCATAAAAATTAGAAGCGAGCTTACAAGTATAAATTTAAATAAATTAACTACCTTTATTGTTTCATCACAACAAATGATTGGTTTTTCCTAACCAAAATTCTGAATATTTCAGATTAGAAATTATTATTACTTATTAAGAATAAGTTTTGGTGTCCAAATAGAGTTCATATTCTATCACAATAACAAAAAAAATATTTTAAAAAAAAGCTAAATTAGACAGTAGTTCCAAAGGTATCTCGAATCCCAGATTATCTTAAATCGATATAAATTGATTTAGCCAACCATTTATACTTCACGTGATCTCTTATATTTCACATGTATGTATTTGTCAATACTAAATGCGTTATTTATAAATAAAAAATTGTATCAACAAAGTCACTAAAATAATTTTATGGATTTTTATTGGCAACTTAATAAACATACTGAAATATATTGAAAGACCCTGACCTGCCCATGAGATATTTTAGTTTTTAAAATTAGTAATCAAAAAAAAAAATTTACTTCTAAGGGAGGGCTCAGGGCCTCCACATTCCTAAATCCAGCCCTGCTCGTAACCTTACGACTTTTATGTGTGTGTTACACACGAAATTTTATATCCGTGTTCTGGTACCTCAACCTTAGCACAAGTTGTGTGTGTTTATGTTTTTTATGTATACGATTTTACATACGAACATTTCCAATGGCTTCAAAGTTAAGCATTTTGACGACAAGCAGAGACGAAGGCTCTTTCTGCATTCAAGACGAGGTCAATTTCGACGGCATTGTTAAAAGCGACATTATTTTTGTTACTTGGACAAACTCTACAGGAGTTTTGTTTAAAATAAAATACAGGTAAGTTATTATTATTACTGACAATTTTGTGTCAAAGAACAAAATATTTTGGTTTTAACATAAATTTCTCTATTCGGGGAAAATTATTCCAATTTTTTTATTTTTGCGTGCGCGTTTGCTTATAAGCATAAACATATTTTTTTTAAATTATAAATCCATTAATAAATTTATTTACTCCATTGAGAATTAGATTTATATAAAATTTTGGATCTTTATTTGCTTTATTTATCAAATTTGAACAGGATTATTTTTATCTTTTTATTATAAAACTATTATTAATTTAATTTTGTAATGTAGTAGTTTGAGGAGGTCATGGCCTGTGGTCTGACATCAGGATAGCCCTGAAAAGGGCTGTTTTTTCCAAAATGGCCAGGAAGTCCAAAAATGTTTGGCCGCCGATTTGATGCTGTTTCGTTTTGCGACATTTTCATATAGTTTCACAAGGAATATTTTTGTAAACTATACTTTGAAGTGAAAATGAGACAGTTACACTGACAGTGGGGACCACGAAAAGGTACAGCATCACCCCCACCAGATATAATAAATATATCACTATTTCCGGGACTGTCAAAAGCACGCAAACGCAATGGCTACTAGTTCTCTCCAACATACTAGCACCCGAACTACATAGAAAAAATACGACGTTATCTATCCTCGAACAAATTAAAAACAAAACGGACCTACCAATTCATTAAAATATCTTTCTACATCCAGACAAAAAACTCAAATCAAGTCATCCAATATGGAGTTACAATATAGAACAAGAAACCCCACAAGAGTTATGGAAAAAACAATGGAAAGAGTCCAGCGTCAAAAACAGCTCCCTGGTTGACGACCCAAACATAAAACCGCCTGGCTTTGAGCTACCCCGACTAACATGGACAACACTAAATAGGATCCGATCTGACCAGGGAAGATGTAATTATCTTTTACACAAATGGTGTTTCACAGAAACACCTGCTTGCCAATGCGGAGCGGAGCAAACAGTGAAGTACATAATGCAAGAATGCCCTCAAACAAAATTTAAAGGAAGGATTGAAAGAATTCATGGATGCGATTCCAAGGCGGTGGGCTGGATGCGCGAACTTAAGTGCGCTTATAGTCCTCTTTCCTACCTACAACATCTCACCACCTACCCCTGTTTCCACCTCAAGATACTGCATGCTATTTATTTTTTCTTCTAATTTTCTTAATGTTACTTAGTTAAAATCAAATTTATATTTATTTCTGTTAATTAATTCATATTCATACATTGTTATTGTTAACGTAATTGTAATCTGTATTAACTTGTATTACTTAATATTTATTCGCCAAAACCATATGCAATAAAAAAAAAAATTAATTTAATTTTTTCAAAGTATTATTAATATAAATCGAAATATTAATTTTGGATGATTAATTCGATAATTTCATGCTTATAGTTCACCAATATTTTTTATTATAATTTATATTCATATTAGATATATTTATATAAATTTTTTTAACTTTAAAATAACATGAATTATCCAAAATTTTATTATTATTAACAATTATAATTGCCTTTGTCAAATATGTTATACCCAGTGACGTATATAGGAGGGGGGTGCCTAGTGAGCTATAGCCTCCCTCCCCCCCCGAAATTTTTAAAATGTTTGTTATATTTTAATGGTGCTTTTATGCTGATTTAGATATAATTTTATAAAAAAAAAAAAAATAGAAAAATGATTTTAACATGGTCGCATTTATTTTATCCAATTGTATTTCAATAGTTCATCAAAATGTTTTAAAACTCTCAATTTATAATTAAATGCTTTTTATTAAGAGTTAATTATATAATAAATAAATTATAATACATTTTGTTCATATCATATTTTATTATAGAAATAGTCCATTAGACATATATATATATATATATATATATATATATATTAAATAATCAAGTACCATATCATATATCCTTTATTTACGAATACAGGAATATACTTACTTTAGGAAATACGTAAATAATGTGTTCAGTTGTGAAAATGTTTATTACCTTTGTCAAATAGTTTTGGAACATTCTGTAAATGAAATGTAGATAAGTACTTACTGTGCCTTATTAGTAATTCTTAGATAGCAGTGGCAATTTAACTCTGTCCATAGTAGCCTCTCCCGAAAATATTTTCTGTATACGCCACTGGTTATATCCAGTGGCGTAATTGTGGGGTGCAAGTGCCCCCCTCTGACAATTTTTTGAGAGATAAAGGTATAATTTTGCCTCCCCAGATAATCCAACAGTACAAATAGCATCTTTTATTAATGAACTCTTATGGGTATTATTTAACAATATTGGTACCTAGTACCTGCTACTTACAATTTATGTGTATCTTAACTATAAAATGATTTAAAAGACATGTAAAATCAAATAATTAGATATAGTATAAAAAATACATACAATAAAACAATGTTTTAACTGGTGAGGGAGAGGGGTTTCACGGTTTTGGTAATAATAAATATATAGTATTGCTCTCCCTTAGATTTTTTCCCAATCACGCCACTGGTTATACCAATAAGTAAAATATAATTTTGAAGAACAACAATTATAACAAATTTATTATCAATTATTACTTGTTTAAGAAACTGAATTATAATTTGAATTTGAGAAGAATTTTTAATTAATAATGCAATTTGAACTCGGTTCTTTTAAATTCATTTTATTTTACTTTTATTATTATTATATTTATAATAATTCATTTATTTTTTTTATATATTACAGGATCAAATAATCCTTAAGAAATTAATAGTAATTTTGATAAAATTACTTTCTCTCCTTATTTTATTATTAAAGACTTTATTGATTTAATTATATTTATATGAATATTTACAATTATAACATTAATTTTTCCTTATTTATTTAATGATCATAATAATTTTGTTGTAGCAAATCTAATAATTAATTCTAATCATATTCAACTAGAATGGTATTTTTTATTTTCCTATTCAATTATATGAGCAGTATCCAATAAACTAGGTAGAGTAATTGCACTGTTAATATATATTTTAATCTTATTAATTTTACCAATATTAAATAAAAAAAAAAAAATGTAAAAGAATCAAATGTTATCTTATAAATAAAATTTAATTTTTAATTTTTATAATAGTATTTTTCATATATAACTTGAATGGAATACAACTAGTTGAATATTCATTTATTAAAACAGGTCAAATTTTCAATATCATATATTTTATATATTTATTAATTTGTACAAAATACAATTTGAGATATTTAATTAATTAAATAATTAATATTTATTAGTTAATTTATTTAAATAAAATAGATACTTTGAAAATAAAATATAGAAAATATTTATCATATTAACATTATATTGAAATTAATGATATAAAATAAATAATTTAAAGGAAAAATTTAAAATAAATAAAAATAAAATAAAAGTAAAATTAAATATAAACTTATTAACCGTTAAGATGCCGTTCTCGTAGCTAAATTCGACCGTAAAAACATGCTTTTGTACTTCGCATTTTCCTCAGCTTTCGTTAGTCGTAGAAACATGATTTCTTCATCAAAATAAGCTTGAGAAGTTCATCTAGATAACTACGTGTCAGATTTTTGCTTTTTTTTTTCAAACCAAAGATATATGCAATTTAAATTCTCAATATTTTCAAAATGTATAAAAATTATATAAAAAAGACAGTAAAATATATCGAAAATCTGACACGTAGTCATCTAGAACAATTTCTTAAGTTTATTTTGGTGAAGAAATCATATTTTTACGACTAACGAGGGCTGAGGAAAGTGATAAGTACAAAAACATGTTTTTGGTAAGTAAAATTAAAAATGTACAATCAAGTGCTGCTGTGCTGATTATTGCGGCAGCGTTCAAGAACAGTGTTCATACAACCACCCCGAGCTCGAGTGTAACCATACTCCACCAGAGATCAAAACTGGTTTTCATATCGCAACTGGGCCACTTGCCGCTTATAAATAACTAGCTGAATTACCCGTCGTTGCCGGGTTTAAGTATATAAATGTATGTAACCTGCCAAGATTAAATTTTGTTAAATCTATTGTAATTTAAATTAATTAAGATTTTTGAAATAATATTTTATACATATTAATTTAGTTTTTAAGACAATGATTATTATCATAACCTATTCGATAAGTTATAGCTTTTGGCGGCAGAAGCTTTGTTCACGATAAATTTTAGCACTAAAGGTTCAAAATAAATGTTTTATTAATAGTTTTTCAGTATGTTATCTACAAAACTTCTTTGTAGACAAAGTTATTCACTGATCTATTTGTAGGCGACAAAATCACCAAGCTACTTGGTGAGCTTACGCGTGAGCAAGCTACGTAGAACTGCCCATGTGAACCTGCCAAGATTAAATTTTGTTAAATCTATTGAAATTCAAATTAATTAAGATTTTTGAAATAATATTTTATACATATTAATTTAGTTTTTAAGATAATGATTATTATCATAATCTATTTGATAAGTTATAGCTTACAACTACCTGAACCTCTCTACAATTTGGTATTCTGTTGAATACATATAGCATCTCACTTCTCCGAATATTTTACCTTTTGTCAATAAGTTCATGGTCTTTTTGACTTTTAACCGAAACACTCTTGCAATTATATCATGTCGATCGTATGATCTTTGACCGGGAAGTAAGAGCTCTTTTAAATCGCATCTTTTAAATGAATATAACTATCTGCACGCAATTTGGCTTGGTTGTTTTTGATGTAATTTAGTCTTTAAGTTTCAATTTTGGCGTTTTTAATAATTTTTTGATAACTTTTTAATAGTTTTATTTAATATAATTCATTTTCAATAGCGCAGTTATCGACCTGGTCAAAAAATATTAAACCGATTTCAACTCTTTAAATTCAAAATTTCGAAAAATCCTTTCTTAACGCACGTCTACATCATAATAGCTATCTGTATGCCAAATTTCAGCCAGATCCGTTCAATAGTTTGAGCTGTGCGCAAGGACATATTTACGCACGGACAAAATAAACATTTGTCCTGGGCCTACGTGGCCAAGGGGCCCACTGGTGACTAAATTTGTAATATATTATTTTGTCGAAAAAAATTTTTTTTTTATTGTTTTTGTCTAAGACATAATAACAAGACAAATGACATAATAAAATATATACATAAAACAAAAATACAATGATAGTTTATATAATAGTGCAAGAATTAAGAAACCAGTAGTTTGTATTTTTAGCTATAGACTATAAGCTTAGAAATATTCGTTTGGTATTATTTATAAACTGAATAATAATACAACCTTTTTCCCGTAATATGATAACTATAGTCACAACTTTTTATATTGTTTTGTGGTAAAAATAATAATAAATACACAGCTCGCATTATAGCCATGCGCGATAACGCCGATAACATTGTACATAATATATATATTTTTATTACGAGTACATTACTCGTAATTGGTGATGGTCGACAAATAATACAAATGTACAGACGTACAGTTGCGATTTATGATTCCAACTAGCGACATATTATATTATTTTATTTTATATAAAATGTTACCAAAAAAATATCTAAGTAGCTCCGCCAAAAGAAAATTAAAAAGTTACATGGAAATTTAAATAAATATGTTGTTAAAATTAATACAGAATCATCTCCATCACTTATTACTGATAATTCAGAAAGTAAGTAGTTCAAACTAATTTATAATAAAATATATTATTGTCCGAGAAAAAAGAAACGAAATAATATAGCTACTAATAATAATAATATATATACTCTTATTTTATGCTTTTAAATAATACTCATTACTCAAGTATATATATGTAATATTTATATTTATTTTTTAGTCAATTCACAAAATTTAAATTCAGAAAATATTACTAACCAGGTTAAATCAAATGAACTATCGATTAATGAAGAATCTACGACTCAATTTATGGTAAGTTTATTTGAAAATGAACTTGAAAAACATGATCAAAATCCAATCGATAATAATTTAAATACAATTAATAACGATATAAAACAAATCAATTTTGAAAATTTCATTGACGATATTGCTTTATGGCCCTTATCCATAACGGACAATTTTTGGGAATACTTCACACTTCATCCTCCAAATCAAAATATTCAAGCTATAGACGAGTCCAAGAAATCGATAAGAGGTATTTCTCGTAAATTAAAAAAAACATAATTTTTATATAACAAAAATGAATGGTATCTCAGTTCCAAGAACTTGGTTAATATATTCTCCCTCGAGTGTCAGCGTATTCTGTTATATTTGTAAATTTTATGCTAAAACTTCAAAACATTTACTTTGCAAGAAAGGTTATAGTGATTGGCATCATATTATTGAACATGAGAATTCAACTACTCATAGAAATATAATATGTGATTATTCCAATCGTTCTGTAGAATTAAAACGAACTGATTGCCAACTAGTAAAAGAATATAAAACAGAAGTTCAATATTGGAGAAATATTTTAAAACGTACTATAGCTGTAATTCAGTTTGGCCAAAGAGGTTTAGCTTTTTTTGGGATAATGAAATATTAGGTATTTCCCATAGTGGTAATTTTTTAGGTATTATGGAATTAATAGCTAAATTTGACCCATTCCTTAAGGAACATTTAAATAATTATGGAAATAAAGTTAGTGGAAAATCTAATTATATTTCATCTCATATAATTCGTGAGCTTATATCACTGATGGCAGATAAAGTTTTAAATGTAATTGTAGAAGAAATAAAAAATGCTAAATATTTTGGCCTTATTGTAGACTCAACGCCAGATGTGA
The DNA here is from genome assembly GCF_003268045.1 of Sipha flava. Classification (NCBI taxonomy): domain Eukaryota; kingdom Metazoa; phylum Arthropoda; class Insecta; order Hemiptera; family Aphididae; genus Sipha; species Sipha flava. The sequence continues at coordinate 1,026,616 of NW_020273108.1, forward strand.
CACATATAGACCAACTAGCTATAGTTTTACGTCATGTAAAATCTGATGGCCAAGCCATTGAACGTTTTATAAAATTTATAGATATTTATAGTCATAATGCTGAATACTTAACATCAACTGTTATTGAAACAATAAAACAATTAGGTTTAAATATTGAGAACTGTGTTGGCCAGCCATACGATAATGCCAGTAATATGGCTGGAAAGTATACGGGATTACAAGCGCGAATAAAAAAGATAGCTCCAGCTGCTGAATATTTGCCGTGCGCAGCACATTCAATAAATTTATTAGATGTTCGTGCTGTTGAAAGTTGTAATAATGCAGTTAAATACTTCAGTATTATTCAAACATTTTTTTTCTATATCAACTCATCGTTGGGATAGATTAAATCAAAGTTTAAAATCAAAGGGAATGCTTTCTTTAAAACCATCATCACAGACACGTTGGTCAGCGAATGCTAATGCTACTAAGGCCTTGACCCTTGGCTATTCTGAAATTACCAAAATTCTTTTTGAAATGTCTAATGATATGAATGAAAATACAAATACTCGTAATGAAGCAAAAAATATTTTTTATCAACTAAGAACAAGAGAAATGGCGATTATGATTGTTACTTGGAATTGTATATTACAGCGAATAAATTTAACTATACAAAGTTCAACAACAAATATATCGATAATAGTACCATTATACAATTCTCTATTTGATTTTATACAAAATGTCCGAGAAAATTTTGAAATATACGAAAATGAATCTTATTTAATAGTAGAAAAACAAATTGATTACAAATGCAAAAGAATAAAAAAATGTTGAAGAGAGACAACAAAGTTTAAAACAAAATGTAATTACTGATACACATTATGTAATTTACGATACATTATTGGCAGAAATACAAAAAAGAAGAGAAGTTTATGTTAATGTGGTTAAAAGATTTGGATTTTTATTTAAAGAAAACTTAACCAGAAATGAAATTATGACTAAAATTAAAGCATTAATATTGTTATATGAAAATGAACTTAATATTGACGCCGAAAGCTTCGTAGATGAATTAATTCAATTTCAAAGTCTTAATTCATCTACCAACAATAGCACAACAATAACGCCAACCGATCAATTAAAGTTTATAAGAAATATGCAAATAGCACATACGTTTCCAAATGTAGAAACATGTTTGCATTTATTTTTAACAATGCCAATAACTAATTGTTCTAGTGAAAGATTATTTTCATTTCTGAAAAGAATAAAAAATAGATTAAGGTCATCAATGAGTCACGAAAAATTGGATGCCTTAGGAATACTTTCAATAGAAAGCGATGTCACGGCAAGTATTGATTTTGATGAAATTATAGATGTATTTTCCAAACAAAAGACCAGACTAAAAATTTTTTAATAATTTATTTAAAATAGTTGTATTTTATAATTTTTAATTGTATTTATTGACAAGTGCTTTAAAGAATTAAGTATAATTTTGATATTCATATTGTATTTGTGTATATTTATTCTTTATTTATGTTATAATTTATAGCCTTATAGGCTCAATTTTTTATTTTGTCCTGGGCCATATATTTGGTAAATCAGGCTCTGGCTGTGCGTTGATAGCAGTCAATCAGCTTACTGTTTTATATATACAGATTATAAATAGTGAATACGATAACACAAATGTTCGTGACAAAATATTTGTTTTATATTTTCATAATAACGATATAGAATTTTATACTTCTTATATTATTATTCTGTTCAACCTATTTTAGAAAAATTAAAAATCTCTAAACATAAAACTGTTATAAATCGTTTACAAATAATCAATTCTAAGATATATTTTTTAAGCTTGTTGAATATTTAACGACAAATTTAATTTTTTCAACTTTGAACAAGAAATTATGAAATTTAAATCGGTATAACAAAAATACATTCGGCAGATACGAGTAATAAATTATACAATGATAGCCAGTTTAATATGGTGACCAGCGTAATAAATATAGGTACAACGTAATCCGATAACTTTTAATGATTTACACAATAAGTCCTTAATTATAATATGAATTTTTTTTATAAAGCAGTCAAATATTGTTTTTTTTCTTAGATTGTTTCAGAGGTGGCTCGTGCCTAGGTGTGCAGTTGTGCGCACACCACATAGATTATCATAGATATAAAAGTAAAATTTAATTTAAATGTAATTGAATTATCTTCTAAATTATATTTATTTTATTATACAAAATACATTTTACAAACATTTCATATTCACCAAAACTCGAAAATACTACTCCTAAAATTTGATAAGTTATGTAATATACACACATCATCTGGTGTGCAGCTCAGTCAGAACACTTCAGCCTGTGAAATATTCTCCGTCGTCGGTAGAGAGGGGGTTGACGCATAAATGGGTCCGTGGTATGCAGCAATTGCTGCACACTCGGTAACACACACGGTAAACAATATCGTCACGGCGTGTCTTATCAGAAATAGTCCACCGTATTTTCTATTTTCGTCAATATTATCGTAATATTTGTTCCAATAAATGTATTTTTAGTTTTAACAAAAGAACTTTATAATAATAAAATATGTTAGTAATCATTTCGGCTCTGTTCACTGTTATGTGTAGTTGCTTTATTTTATCATACTCACAATTTTATTTATATTACAATATAAATAATGAATTCGGTAGATTATATTTTAGAAAAAAAGTATTCTTTCAATAATATTGACGAAAAAATTAAAATAAAAACATTAGGGAGACCTATGTCTGATTTAAAATTAATACAAGTCATTAAAAAGAAAACATGTCAATTTACGCGTTCATTTACCATTGATACTTACACGATATATAATAATTGGCTCTGTGGTTGTGATAAACGTAATGCAGTTTTTTGTTTTCCGTGTTTATTATTTGGTGGAGAAATGGTATGGACCAAAACAGGAATGACAGAGATTTAAATCATTTAAATGATCGAATGAAAAAACACGACTTAACTGTTAAACATATGAATACATTTTTTGATTCATAATGTCGTTTGATATTAAATTCTTTAAAAACTGAAACCGTTACACGACACACAAGACAAACAGCTTTTCCATTAATTTCAATGAAAAAGTAATTTATAGACCATTGAAAATTCGGCAATCATCAATATATTTGCGTTTTTTTCTGTCTGACATTTTCATATGCAAACTTTACAATTAAATATCGATATCATCCGTGTACTTAAAATAACGTACTAATCAAACTAATGTGTATTAATTCATAATCTTTTCAATAGACAATAAAAGATAAGAAAACAAGTCCAATATATAAGATTATTTTTGTACTTTTATACTTTGTGGCCCGCTTGAAGATAATTGTTTACCAAAGTGGCTCCCCAAAGGAAAAAGATTGGACATCACTGGTATATAGTTAATGATAAAGTTGTTGAAAGATTTTGGGGATTTTTAAAGCCTAAAGAATATAATTCTGAAGTATTAGCTGAGTGCATTAAAGAACAACTTGCCCAACATATTGGTGATGTCACTAGTAAATTGATTGCACAGACATATATGATGGCGCTTCAGTTATGAGCGGCAATATTAACGGAGTTCAGGCGAAAATTAAACTACATTATCCAAATGCTAATTATGTACATTGTTACGCTCACCAGTTTAATTTAGTTATAGCTAATGCTGCTTCAATAAATAGGAATGTTCGGATTTTTTTTTCTAGCCTTGGAAGTTTTTGTACATTTTTTTCAACGTCTTTTCAAAGAACTGCTGTTTTGGATGAAGTTGTTCAAAGACGTTTACCTAAATCAGCTCATACAAGATGGAATTTTCATTCTAGAACAGTAAATACTGTATTCGAGTATAGGGAAGAATTAATTACTTGCATGGAAAAAATAATAAGTGATGAATCCATTAAACATATACCTACTAATAAACAGGCATCGAGTCTAAAAGGAACATTACTTGATAATACATTTATTTCTTGGCTTACAATTTTTCACAATATCATGCCTCATGTCGATATATTGTATAGTCAATTACAAAAAAAATGAAACTGACCTAACCTAACCTAACTTCAAATAACAACTCTTAAGTCATTGATGAATCATAATCATAATATAATGGTTGCTTCCATTTAGCAAATAAGCCTTTAAAGTTAAACAATTTAAATATATTGTACACAATCTTTACGTTTATTGAGTTATTGTGATTATTAAATTACACACCTCTGGCAATCATGACCTGAGCACAATTAAATGGACCCAACACTTGTTCTATTTTTTTGTCATAACACAATTTTTGTGCTACATAAGTTTCATCAAATGAAATTACTGTAACTTTGTACATTTTCATTAAAGATTTTCCTATATTTTTTATAAGCATAAGGACATCTTTCAATACGCCTCTGTCCATTATAAATTTACCTGCCCATTGTCTTAATGTTGATAAACCTAAAATCATTTTAAATGTAGGTATTAACAAATGGCTTTCTTCCTTATAGTTATATTTTAACATTTTGTATTATATTTTTGATAATGTTATTGTTAATAATAATAAATATTTATTTCTGATAACTATATTTGAATGTTTTTTATAAGTATGTACTTTTATATTATATACTATGAAGTAATAAATAAGTAAATATTCATCAAGTACGTATCTTTATAACTTTATCATTATTATAATTTTAAAATTAACATTTAATAATTTGGAATACCTGGTAATGGAAACTCCAATTTATCTCTAAGATATTTATAGGCTTTTGGTGATATACTTCTTAGTGTAATATCCGATGCGATATCTTCTGGTTCCCATTTTCCAACCTTCTTTTTTATATGAAGTATCATTTCGATTTGCTGTGGTGAAAACATATTGGATAGAGCGCTTTTAAATTTATTTTCAAACCTACCAGCTTCTAAATTAATCCAATTATTTTGTTCAAAAACTAATTTTTGCAATTCAGCATTTTTTCTTACAAGTTCTTCATTTTGTAATTTAATGATTTCTAACTCATTTTTTAATTTAAAGATCATAAAATAAAATTTTTTTCCTCATTCTTCATACAATTCACTACATTTATTAAATGTTAACTATTTTGTAAGTATTTTAATACAATTATCTTTAATATTTAATGCTGCTCATATTATAATTTTAAGTGAGTAGGTATTTAAAAAAAAATTCAAATATGTTTTTTTCCACATAAATATCAAATGTATATTAAAACAGATATAATGAAGAAGAAATTAACTCATTGATAAATCAATATACATAAAATATTAACTAAAATACATACAATGAAAAATTACTTTACACATAAAATAGTAATTAAAATACATACAATTAAGAATTGTTTAACACATAAAATATAACAAGATAGAAGTAAAATAGATTCAATGAAGAATGATCCTTGGGTACCATTTGGTAAAAAAACTGTCTTATGTTAATGTTAATAGGTAAAAGTAAATAAGTTATATAATACATTGAGATACAAATTGATTTTTACTTAAGATTATTACTTATTTTTAATAAGAATCGGTAATGAGTTTTCATCCGATAAAATACATATTTCTTTGATGGAAGAACTTTCTTCACAGGTGACCTCAAATAAGTTTCTTTTGTATGTTATGCCAGAATTCTCATTTGTTAATATTTCTAAATTACTGTAAATTAAAGACAATGTTTTACAAATATATATATATATATAATAGTAACTTGCTAGATAAAGTATTTAAAATATTTTATAAGTATACCATCTACTATGACCTGGAGATGGTGTTACTTTAAAAATTCCAGTTGAAGTACTAATTTCTATTCCAACTGTTTGAGAAGAGTATTCACACCTATATTACTAAAAATAAATTTAAAGTCAAATTATATTCTTGAAATTTTAGAGAATATATTATTACTTCAATGGAACAGCACCAATTTTCAATCTCCTACTACATTTAGGTGAACTAAATACATTCAAAACAAAGTGGCTTTAGCTCTAAATTTTGTGGACAAAGTGTAATGAACATATCACAGATACAGTAGGTATATTTCAAGCAGAATATTTTAAACAAAAATTATACAATAATAATTTATAAGTATAACTTACCTAATAATATATGACAGTATTTAAATAAATCAACTATGAACATATTAAAATCCACTTATATACTTACCATTTAAACTATTCTGTAAACTTACCTTTGTCAAATTTAACATACTGTATAAATGATCCTTCCTTTATTTGTTTCAGCTATTTTTTCCGAAGTTCTATGTTTTTAGGAAATTTATGCAAATGTACATTTTTGAGTTTTATGAGGTTTTCTTCTTACTACCACTCATACAGCCCTTGGAAACGCAAACAGGCATGGTTGATAAATATGTAAAAAAAAAAAACAAATTCAGTTCAAAATTAGAATTTAATAGTTAAATTACAGAATAAAAAATTTTGTGTGGACGAGATATTAATGACCGGCAAAAGAGTTTAAAATCACGATAGTATGTGAACCAATGAGAAGTGGCGAACGATCAGCGCCATATTTGCGCAACAAAAGACTGATATACAACTTTTGACATCATACCTAGTTTATTATATCATGGGTATAGCTAACTATTTATAAATCATAATAAATTCATCATGAGAAATTGTATTTTACTTTTTCTTAGAAATAGTTAAAATAGTTATCTAAAGGGGAAATTTTGAATATATTAGTAGAAATATTACTTCTATTAATTTATAGTTTTTAAGTTTCTAGTAAAGTTCATTTTAAATTTTTTTCATTTTTTTTTTTTTTTTTTTTTTTTTTTTTTATTTAATTAAATATGCGGTTGTAAAACTTTTTACAATATTTATAGCATGATTCAAAGTTTTTACAACATAATTTTTAAAAATTAATATAAAATATACTATAACATATATAGATTATATATTATACACTAAAAACCAGAAAAATAAATAACAATACAATAACTGTAAAAAAAATCAAAGTTTATTTTAAATGCGGTTAAATACAGTATTAATATTACTAATCTATTATATTATTCATGCAGAAAAATTGTGTTCTTGTACTTATTACGTTTCAACCTGTTTAGCTTATAAAATAAATTTTATACACAAATTAAAAAATTAAAATAATAATTTAAGCCGCCAGTAAGGACAAATTTTTATTACAATCAAATCAATCAAATTAAATAAAAACATGAAAAATGAAAAATAGATAGATTTTCTGCTTCAATAATAATTTACATATATTTCATTAATTTATTAAATTAATTAGTAATAGCTTATTTATAAATCGTTTTATATAGAGATACAGTAGAAAATAATGGTTTTTTTCGTATAAAAAGTAAAAATATCACGAAACGCCAATCTAAATCTAAATTGAAATAAAACTATAGTCATAAATGCAATAATAATACAATTGTAAAACGAATTAAAATGTAAGTGTTTCAGTTGGACGGAATTTTTGTACATTCTTAACGAAATTATGAAGCAATGTTGATAGAAAATTATTGCATAAATTAATTTTCGATTATGGTAGATAAATATACTATGATAAAATGTGTTAAAAATGGAAGTTTCACATATGAATAGGTAAGTACATACTTTACTAGTATGTTTATTATACTATAAAAAGTAATAATTATAAAAAATACTTTATGCTTTAACGTTTTTATAAAATATGCTGTCATAATATTTGTATCGGATGTATAAACATATATTTTTTCATTCCAACATAATAACTACAACCAAATAGATTACAAAACAAAATTGAACGCGTTATAGCGAACTTCATATAATTATTATTTAGTTAAATGGTCATGGTCACACAGAAAGATTATTAACCGAATAAAAAATGTATACATTTTGTCGGTATTATGATTGCTATATGTGTAAAACTTTTGGACGCAGATTTATAATATTATACATAATATAAACTATTATACATAATACATTGCAATGCAATTGAGTAATTAAATAATAATTATTACAATGCTCATAATCGTATTACAGATAATTTTTTGTTATTTTTCGAATTGACTAGATAATAATAACACAGGTGCACGATGTTAATACGTTGGTTTAAATTCATGTTACTTTCAGTTTTTGATTTTTTATAGCGGCTTTGTCTGGTCGAGCTGAAACAGAAAAAAAAATATGATTAAACAATCGTTTACATATATTTTAAATTATTCAGAAATTAATTACGAACATAATGTTATAATGAGAAAATTTACTGCAATCACTAGTACACGACTACAACCTTAAGAGTGGTTATTAGAACTTTAATTTTGTACTTATATTTAAAACGTTTATTTTTAATGAGTAAAAAATACAGTAGATACGTTCCATACACAAACAAAATATATGTCGATTGCAGACTGAAAATATTTTATTGTTACATAAGTGTTATGCGTGATTTCAGGGCCGGAATTAAGGGGGAGGGGCTCCACAAAATGTGGATTTTTTACATGCAGGTATAAAACAAAATATAACATTTGCAAAATATATTTAAATCACAACTTCAATAAAAATGTTTAATCATTGATATTGTCTTAAATGTTTTAAATAGGTAAATGTTATTATTATTATTTAATAACTAATAATATATTTATATATTATAATTACATAATTTTAGTAGCGAGCTTACAAGTATAAATTTAAATAATTGTACTACCTTTATTGTTTCATCACAACAAATCATTGATTTTTACTAACCAAAATTCTGAATATTTCAGATTAGAAATTATCACCTATTACTTATTAAGAATAATTTCCTGTGTGGAAATAGGGTTCATATTCTATCACAATAACAAAAAAAAAAAAATATTAAAAAAAAATAAATTGGATTCAAGTTCCAAAGGCATATCGAATCCCAAATTATCTTAAATCGTTGTAAATGGATTTAGCTAACTATTTATACTTCACGTCATCTCTCATATTTCACGTATATGTATTTATCTATACTCAATGCGTTATCGATAAATAAAAAATTATATCAACAAAGCCACAAAAACAATTTTAAGGAGTTTTATAGGCAACTTAATAAATATATTGAAATATATTGAAAGACCCTGACCCGCACGTGAGATATTTTACTTCTTTAGATTAGTAATCGAAATTGAAATTTATTACTTTTAGACATACAAATTCGAATAATATTTAATTTACTTGGACAAGATCCTGGAGTGAATATTATATCATCTACGGCAAACCCTCCGTTTGTTGCTTGTCCTTCCATAATAATATGAAAAGGCTTATTAGATTCTACGGTCACTTGGGCAGGCATCCATGCCGGTCTAGTAGTGTCCATATTTTTCGCCTCTAAGCTCCAGATCTATAAAATCGATTTAACATGTAATATATTAGCCAATTGTTCATCTTATCATACAGTTACAACAGCTGCTGATTGTTTTCTGTTTTTACTTTTTCCGCCGGTGTTTCTCCAGAACTGTTATCCTGTCTCATGATTTGAAGTAATGCCGATTCGCCAGCACCAAAAGCAGCGTACCAAAATGAAAAGCAAAGTTGCGGCTCGTCAGTTACTGGTATGACCGGCGATATCAATCGCACCATATTTGCGCCCAATATTTGATTGAATAAATCGTAGTAAATATAACCATCTGAAATGAATAAATATTTCATTATACGCGATTCCTATACGCATGTATACACAAAGCATAGTCCATCCAATACGTATGATTAGGCACACTGTAGTTTTTCAACCCCTTGTGCGTTTTCTAACCTGGTGCTCCAAATGTTTTATCGGGTAAATTCGAAGGTCTCCTATTCACCGTAGCCATTCTCCAAGAAGCGGGCGACTTATCTGTGCCATTTGACCAGTCGCACATATCACGCTCAAATCTACATTCGCCCGGTCGTACTTTCGCTCCAGCCGGAATTACTGTAACACCGTCATATTAGTACACATGTAAATGTGCACAAATAAATTTAAAAACATATCAAATGGTCTTATACTCGTACTTGAACAAGATCCACCGAAAAACGTGATATCATCGAATGCTATAAATCCATTAGCTCTGCTGGAACCCCATATGCCTAAAAAAACAACATTCTTACACCTTGTATAAGATATCCACTGAACATTTGTTAACACACGTATTTATAATTAACACGTGCCTTATGTCTTACGTGTTTACGAGGTTTTTTTTTCTTACCTTCAATCAAAATCTGAAAACAATTCAAATACATTATTACATTAATTGTTTATAACTAATATTTAAATAATCTTCTTACAGCGTCGTTAGGATCCTTAATAAGAGCTTGGGCATATTGCCAGTCTGGCCCTTGGTGATTATACAACCTCCAAATCGGTTTCATGACAGTTACTCCGGTGTTATCAATACTTCGAAGATAAATACTCAAAGCGCCTAAACTTGGTCCAATAGAATCAATGAAAGGTTCATTCATTACAAACCTATTTTCAGAATAAAATAAAATTTTTGTAATTAATTAAATTAAAAAGTTATTCCCTCAAATGATACAAAATTAGTTGTATTTAATAATTATTATTATGAATTAATATTGTGTATTTTCAATTTACCAAAATGATAAGCAACGAGGAGTAGTAGCCGTTTTGAAGTCTCTTGACGTAAACCATGCTCGACTTCCAGGACGTTGAAGAGTGGTACGTGACAACGTCATCAAATATCCTACGACATGAATAAATATATATATATATATATAGGTACACTAACAAAAATATAGATATCATGCCTATAATTAGAAATCGTGTAACATAGATTTATTTAGTAATTATTTTAAAAATTTGTTTTTTTTTTTTTTAATATTGATTAATTGATTTTTCAGAAATATTTCGGAATAATTTTTTACAAATCATAATAATTATGTTTTTATGTCATCAATAGTTTTTTTTTTTCTATAAAATTTCACTTTTGTTATACAATTGTAAATTTTAAAAACATTCTTATGTGTATTTATTGTTTACAATGTGTATATTATATATATTACTAGCTGAATTACCCGGCTTTGTCCGTGTGTAGTTTTTTTTTTCTATATTAAACTCTTAATTGTTTTATTTTAATTAATTTGATCAAGTACTTAATAGTAATAATAACTAAATTATGAATAAAAAAATAATAATAATATAAATAATATTTAAAAATGATTGTATAGCGAGTTACTCATTTCTAAAATAACTAAGTAATAACTAAGTCAAAACCTCTTGGTAACGTATAGTATATATTCTGAGTTTTATTTTATGGTTTAATATATAACTGAAATAAGGAATACAATTAAATTTTGAGTAATAGATCACTCGTAGGTGTAATTGGTACAACCTTGTGAAAAAAAACCGTTAAATTATTTAAATGGTACGCTAAAATACCGTAATCTATATAATATAATACCCCTATTCCTTCCCTTTCAAACAAAAAAAAATGAACAGTTGGGTGACGTGGTGATACTCGAGAAGGTATTTGTGACAAATCTGCGAAAAAAATTGGAAAAATGTTAAGTATCGTCACAAAACTGGAACAGAAAACCGGCTTATTATTTTTTATGTATAAAGATTTGTTAAAATCTATGACTAATAAAATGTGTAATATATTTAATATTGTGTACTGTAAACCGTTTTTGTTACTAAATTATATTATACCTTTAATTCAATAATTCAAATTGTTTTCACTCTTCTCTAGAAATAATATTTTTTTAAATATTAATGAAGTTAAGATTTAATTACTAATTTTGACTTTTTAACTTAAATGTTTGTGGGTTAAATTGTTATAATATTGTATCTTATTGGATTTAAAATAATTTGTATAATATTTAAGAAAAGATAATATACCTTTTTCTGTGCCTAATGTATGATCATGAGCTGTACTTCTTAGAGCAGCTCCTGAAGTTCTTTCCCAGTCAATATCATCTAAACGTTCTCTTGATCCAATGTTGCTCCATCCACATTCATCTACTTCAAATGTACAATCACCTGATGTAGCAGCAGCAATTTGAGGAGCAGCTATATAATATAAATTAAGCATTATTTTCAATATTATAATATGTATTAAATTAAGTTTTCCTGACATTGCTCAACTAAATTTAATGTTAAATGTTAAATGTTAAACATTTTTTTGGTAACAATATAATAGTTAAATTTGTCACTTATAACACGATTAAAAAAATTATAACAATTTATACAAAAGTGCGTACTAGGACAACTTCCAGGTGTTAAGGAAATATCGTCTACGGCTATATCTCCTAGATTATTTTTGCCAATTTTAGCAGTAATAACTATTTTAAACGGGTTAGCTGAAGACACGGGCACTTCAGCTTGATACCAAGAATTTCCAGCTTCACCAGTAAGTGACCAAATATCTCTATCTTCTCCTTCTCTAGTATCACTTATTGATATAGTCAATGTTCCGATTCCATTGCCATACATGTGAGTCCAAAATCGAAGGCATAATGGTGTATCTGGCCCTATAAAATAATTAACCCATTCAATGATAATCGGAACAATAAGTTGATTGGCTTTTTTACATACCGGTTGGCTCGAACTCCATGCTTGACATACGAGCCATATCACCAGGTCTTCGTGGATAAGACGAGTCAATAAATGCATAACCTCCTTCCATTCCACCATAGATAAAACTTGATCGGTCTGTTGCTGGTCCAGTTGACGGATTTTTACTTCCTCTTCCCTAAATAAGAATAATATTTCTACATTTGCTTTGATATTTATATATATTTATATAAAAAAAAAAATAAAACAAAATTATTTTATGAATAATCAGTACTATTTAAATATAATAATAAAGTATTATTATTGATTTTAAAATATATAGATGTCGTACTATTGTTGAAATCGGTAGTACACGCCGTAATCGTTTGAATACAACTTGATGAGAAATAGATTTTCAACAAAACATAGTAAAAATATTTCTGTTGAAAAACAATTTTTATTGAGTTGAATACAACGATTAATGCGATATCATATGACTGCTTCTACGTAGTGCATACACTCATTTAAGAACAATTGCGTATACGTATATTATAAAATCAATGGAGTTATTAAATTTGTAAAAAAATACTCAAAATTAATAAATATTACAATTAATATTAATTAAAATAAGGATTCTTGTTTGGAGTATTGAATTGTGTAAATTGAAACCGGTCGCAAAATGTGTACACACTAATAATACTCCCGATAAAAATGTATATGTTTATATCATATATTTTATATTGGTATATAATTATTGTTAATACATTTTTATCCATCAAATTAACACCTTATGTTGCATAAAATATTAAAGATACATTATTATTATTATTATTTTTTTTGTAACTTTTTTTTTTCGTTTTCGTTTTTCATTTTTTTTCAATTAATAGATAACGTTTTTTAAAAATGTTTTCAAAAACGTTTTCCATCTATGCTAAAAACACTCGCGATTCGTGACAACGGTGAACGGACCAATATGAAAATATGTACACCGTCGGAATACTCGGAATCAATGTAATATTGTAGTCCGTGGATACAACAATAAACGAAAACAATGTTGCTCCACGTGGAATAACGTAGGGATATTTTAGTATTTTACTAATAATTTTAGTATTCGATTAAATTTATACTATTTTTAGTCGAATCTATTATAAAAATAATACTACAATTAATATGGAACGGCATTGGATATTCGTGGAATTCTGGAATTATTACTAAAATCGTCTATAAATATCAACGTTTATTTTTATTACATTATATTATATTATAAATTGATACGCAATAACATATCGAAATGTGCATAACGTTTTATCATCGCTTACTGTTGTACGATTTTTTTCATTTTCTATTTCGTTTCATTTTATGTTTTACTAAAATTGTCATTTATTGCACCGTTTCGTTTAGTGATAATTTAATATTAGCGTTTACCGTTTGTCATTTTGTTTTCTGTTATATTTTTCAATCTTTTTATGACAAGTTATAACATTATAATTATAACGTTATGTAAACGTTTTTGAGGCATGATTTTAAACCATCAATATGTTTATATCTATAGTCGAAGAATTAAACTGTTATTTTGTTCAATAATCAACAAGAGATTTTTTTTTATAAAGTTATTCAATTTTTAAAGATTAAATTTTTACCAATGACCAGTTAAAATCGTCATCTTCATCATTAATCCATCCACAGAACCCTCCTTCGAATGTACAATGGCCTTTACATTCTAATCCCTGCTTAATTGCTATGTTGTCCACAGCGACGTAGCCACGGAATTTTCTAAACGGATCCGGCAGTTCCTTAGCAATGCCTTCTAATACAATCTATGCAAGTACATTATTATTATCACATGTATAAATTTATGCTACACAAGTACAATGTTGTCATACTTGATGGTCTTTGTTGTACGTATAAAGTACTTCTGAATTCATCCAAATTTTATTGGTTGGATCTTTAGTACCCCATAATACTCTAAAAAATCCATCAGGTCTGCCGTCTTTGTTAGTAGGTTGTAAAATAACTCTTAGTCCAGCAGCACTTAACCCATCGATATTGAAGCTTAAAATGGTACACGTATATATATTTATATATATTATTACTATAAGAACACAATGTATAATTTATTAAAAAAAAAAAAAAATTGATTACCTAAAAGAAACACATTTGCCTTCTGCTCCTGTACTTCCAAGTACTGGACTTTCAATGAATGCATTTTGACCTTCTCTAATAGTGATGTCATCTACTCGAACAACTGGTGCAGCTAACAAAGATGTTTCAAAGAAAATATAACCACCTAGATCCAAATATTTGAAAATTAAATAATCAACAGCCTTATTTAAGGTAATAAGTATTAAATTAAATTAATACAGTTTTTTAGAGTACATATTAAATATTTTAGAATAATATTATTTTGTTAACCCTTTTCCGCATCTTCTCCTTGTCCAGAATCGGTCGGTGGTCCTCCTAACCAATTTGAAAGTGTACCAGCTCCTAGTTCCCATTTCAGAGAAGAACCATTTCGATTTTTCCAATCACATGTCAATAAAGTAGGATCGACTCCAAAATCACAGGTATCTATAAATGTTTAAATTTATTTTTATCTATGTAAAAAAAATTAACACATTTTTAATTTTACCTAGTTAAATAAAATAAATGTTTATGTTTTAATACTTTAATTAAACTATTATATAATTTTTTCGTTACTATTTTATAAATAAATACATTAATATAACTTACCTGAAACAGTTCCTTGTCTTTTCACTCGAATCTGTAAAAATATATACAAAATTATCAATTTATTCGGTAATTTGGGTTGGTATAAAGAGTATAGACACTATGAATATTAAATAAATTGAACCACGGTTCAGTGAAATGAATAAAATTGTATTCTAGCTATATTAATCAAAGATTGATCTATTATAATTTAAATAATTATAAATAAGTCCATCAACATAACTAACATCATATATTAATAATATACTTGCGAAATAAGTGATAGGAACTTGGAATGTTTTAAAAAAATATTATATCTTCAATAAGTATTAGAATGTCACAAAATAATATTATTTAATTATATTATGTTCTAAAAAATAAAACTATAAAAAAATGTTCTATTCATGAACGATCAATATAATTTATGAACATAATAATACGAGAATATTTATAAATATAAACAATTTTCTAATTATTTATTTCCTAATTTCCTATTTTCTATTTTTATTTGTCCTTCCGAAAAATTGACCCTCCCAATTATAGTTTTAGATCCACGACTGTATATACTTATTATTTATAATTCAACATGACGGATTAAACTTTTTTAGTTTTGGTTATTATTTTTACCATCCGATACAAAAAAAAAAAAATGCATTTTAAAATGAACCATATGTGTAACTGTAACGTGTAACTAATTAGAACAATGATTTTTACAGTGGGTACATGATTTATTTTGTTTATGTCATGGTTGCTCCTTTGTTTTTGATGTTTGAGAAAAAAATTGTAATATGACATTGGGACAATATATTTCAGAGTCTAAATAACATGGTATTGAAAACCGTATTTAAACAAAATAAATACAAAAATACTTACAGTAACTTTTGAATCGTCAGAAAATTTTGTTATAGCGCCACACAAACATTCTAAAATTAAAATACTTGCTAATGAAAATATCAACCATGGTTTCATTTTTCCTGAAAAATAATTCATAAATTAATTTTAAAATAAATCATTTAAAATATTTAATCTTAGGTGTAATTGTTTTGTGTAATTTTTATCTATACATAAATTTTTTTCATAAGTTTCTTTTAAATGTAATTCATTTTTTACACAAGAGTTATTTAAATAGTTCTAATTATTAAACATTTACTTTTTAAACATAAATACAATAAAAAAAATTGAGATATTGCTATAATAATATCGACGAAAAAAATTATTTCTATTAGGTACTTGATTAGTCAATTAAAATCAACTATATTAGAATCATTTAAACATTTTCAATAATTGTAAAATGTTCACACATTATTATTGTTTTTTATTCTTAATTAATTTAGGTATTATTTAATTCACTTATTACATGAATATAAAACTATCGTATATTGACCACTATTGACTATTGTTCACATTCAACTAAACACTAACAAAATATTGGAACATTATACATCAACATAATATATTATACAGAATCTAGACATTACGTAATAAATTAAGAGTGGGTAGTAGGTGAAACTACAAGCAGAATTTTATACATATGTATCTAAAATATTTTTTTAAGTGTATAAATGTAAGTTTATATCTAATACAATTAATTAAATTCTACTTCGTAGTGTTATTCTAAACAATTTAATTCTGAATATTTGATTTCTCTAGGAAATAACTCTACATTAATAGGTAAATGTGATTTTACTTGCTTATCCGAATTACGAATTCCGACCTTTTAACTATAACTTAACGTCGTTTTTTGAAGTTTAAATTGATAATTACTTATATATATATATATATATTATATACCAGTCATTGATAGAGGAAGAACTTATAATTGATGATAAAGTTGGTCTAAACTTATTGGTCTAGACGCAGCTAAGTGTTGTAGAAATTAAAATTTCAAATTTCAAGATCTCATGTATAACAAAAGCTTTTTTATTATTTATTTATTTATTTTTTTTTGAATACATTGATTATTTAGCTTTAACTACGTAATTTAATTGTATTATACTATTATATTTGTTATACAAATTTGCTTTTTCCTTCTCACACGTTGAATACCTTTGGTTTTATTAATTTATCTCAATATAATGAATTATTACTACAGGACTAAATTGTATAGCAACAATTATGCTTTATTTATTATTACTATTTTTATCGTTTAAAAATGTCCAAATAAAATAATTTTAAGTTTAGTTTTCTTAACAACAGCAAAGCTAAGTTTAAAAAGCTTTCGATAATTTTAATAGTATTACTTAACTATAAATTAACTATAGTTTGATAATACCTGTTATGTTATTACATCCATGTGAAATATTGTGTTTTACAACACACACACATACGTCGAAAATAGTCTTTTGTAGGTATATTTTTCACTTTTTGCTGTACAATTATGACACGCTTTTCAAACATACATATAGATAATATTTAGATCAGTAGGTATTTATGCAACGTTAACCGTTACTCGACGCTTTCGATTACAGTAGAAATCATTTATTTACGTCTTACGTGCGTTTTATAACATATTTCACGGTCTCGTTATGAATAATATTTTTTCATTTTAACAATTACAATTTGTTTACATCTCTTTTCTTTTTACCATTATTGTTATTATTATTATTATTATTATTATTATCAATAAAAACACGTTACATTTTTGCTTGAAATCGAAACCACTAAATCGAATTCACAGTTTAAACACACACTCACGCGCGCGAGCGCCGCACGCACACACTCGCACGTGCACGAACACAATAGCAACGCATAATAAAAAAGAATGTTTAACCTTTTTTTTTTGCACAAATAATTTTGAATCGCTCAACATAACCGAAACATTGTGCTGGACACTCGAAGTCCGCAACGTTAAGCGCGAAGGCCGCGGGCTAGGTTTCCACGATTGTTCAACATTATCGCGCACGGTTCGAGTTCCGTAAGTGCGAACGTAACTGATAGTTCGGTAAAACGAGTGCGCGCGCACATAATAATACGTACCAATAATAATTAAGTCCGTTGGCACCACGCGAAGATCAAGGTTTAGCGGGGGCTGTAATTACCGAGCCGCCCGCGCGATAAAGTCAATAGCGTGAAATAAAACGCTGCGAAATCCGCTTAAAACAAGTTTTGATTTTATTGCACGTCGGCACAACAATGCTTTGTGCACCTACCTGTTTAATTAAACAGTACTACCTAGAAGTACGGACCGCAGCAGTCCTTGGAATTACAATTAAAAGGAAATCGTTCTTTTTTCGCATTTTTGTGTAAATTCTATTCGAACATTGTAATGTACAGATGCGTTATTTAGATAACATTTTTGTACGGAAAACATTTCGAATAGTCAAACCCGATTTGTTTACCTTCTTTCTAATGCTTCGATACAGATTGCGAAAAAAAATCTAAAAATTGTATTAAAAAAAATAAATAAAAACGTATGGCATCTGGCAAGGGCGTATTTGAGGGGGTGAAAGGGGACATTTACCACCCCCATCACTCGTATTTTTTTTTGAATATAATACATTGATTTGTTTAAAAAAATGTAATGTATAAATAATTAAGAATATAAATTACTATGATAAACTTATCATTATAACAGATACAAGAGCTGTAGGTAATTAACTGTCAATTATTTTTTAAGTTAGTATTGAAGAAAAATTAGTTTCCCCGCCCCCATGGCCTCAACTCAAAAACGCCCTTGTCATCTGGGTTTATTATAATACACGTTTACACGTGAACTATTACGTTAATATAACAAAACATTTTAACGCGTTATTCATTCCAAAACATCGAAATATGCCGGAGTAAAAATCAAAACATTACGATTTGATCAATTTGATCAAATTGTGTACGACTCTTCAAATAATATTTTTGAGATTTACAATCAAATTTTACCTACCGTAACATTAAAACTTCTCATCATCAAAAATAATAGCTAAATGAATTTGCTTGAAAAATCGTGATAACCAGATGATTGAAATAAGTACGTTTATTAAATTGAATTTTTCCAAAAATGTCTTTCCATATTTACTATAATAATAGATATAATATATAAATACAATAACTCATTCGCCCTTTATTAATATATAGATAATATGCTTTATATTGTAACCTATACAACATATTATTAGGTGGAAAACTGAATTGTTTTTCTTCGAATTTTTAGTTTATTGCATTATGAACTTTTGAATCTTTATACATTTTTAGCTTACGCGGTGATCTTCGAGTTAAAATAAATGAATCATAAATATTCTTTCATGACTTATTTCCCAAAGTTTTCTTACTGAATCTAACAGTATAAGTATAATCGTGTAAACATTTAATAATATGTCATATATAATGTAAAAAGGGCACAGCTTGTACATAATAATAAAATGAAATAAAAATATTTAAGTGTTAAATTTTTATTATACAAAAATGTTATTTAAAAGTAATGGTAAAAACTATTAGTTTAAAAAATAAGTACCTATTTCTTAGGTTTAAAAAACGTTAAAAAAATAACGTTAACGTTCTAAACTATGTTCATAATCTATAATACACAATTTTCCAGTAATAAAAATTATATAATGACCTACTTTCACAGACATTTACAGTGGTCATTCTTTTTCACTCGTAATTTGGTGACTTACTTGAATAATCATAGTAATAATAGTAGTAGGTACCTAATTTATTTACGTGGTATTATCAAACTAATATATAAATTCAACAAATATATATTATTTTTGTTGGAGGTCAACTGATTTCAAAAAAAGTGTTAGCCTTAAAAATAGCACCATACTAATATACTTTTTAATACTACGAACGATTCGTTGTTACTCATTAGGAATGATATCATTAGCTATACATATTATCCGTGTATTAAGATACTAAGTAGATGTATTATGACATTGGAAAATTGTACAATGATTAACTTAGACTTGCATCACAAGATTTGGTCATTTCAAAAAAATGTATGAAAAAAGTGAATAAATTATTTATTAGTAAGACTCGAATTTATTTAGGGTCTAACTTAACATTTGAGTCCTTAATTTATGCTTATGTGTTATTAGAATGTGCCCATACAGATGTATAAGTACACTAACGACAAGATATGCCTAAAATCTAACAATATGCGTTTAAAAATACTTTGCGTCTCCTATTTATACATAATTAACAATTTAAATACACAGAAACATGAAATGTTAAATTTTAAATCCTAGTTATGTGTAACTTAACTTAATACTTCTATCCCATCTTGTTATTTTTTCAAAGCTATCAAATAAAAGATATTACATAAAAATGCAGTACCAATTTATTAGTAATTAACTATTTTGAATTTTTACACGTTATATATTTATTTTACTATTAAATGGCATTCTAAAACACAAAAAATATACATACTCAAATTAAATACAAATTATAACCGATCAATATGAAGATATTTATCTAACTATGTAGTTATTTATTACCTGCCTATATATACTGTAGTTAATATACATTTTTTTTTTGTATTTGAATAAATCGAACAAATATCTTATAAAATAAAATATAAATTATCAACTCCACAAATGTAAAATGTGATGATATAAAAATATTACAGGTTATATTATTTTATAACAATAAAATAATTGTTTAAAAAAAAACCCTTTATATTTTTAAAACTTTGCTTTGACATGTAATAAATATTCACTTTGCGTGCAATACAATTTAAACAAATAAACCCTCCATTAGTATACACTTTGTATATATAATACTATAAATTATATTATTCAAAATATTGCATACAAAAATACGGTTTATTTTTCATTGATTAAATTAAATTTGGATACATTTCCAAATATTGTCCAAACTGTTATTTAGTCAAATATTTCTTAATCTACTTAATAGTATAAGTTTATACGCTAAATGTATAGAATTAAATATTAACTTACATAAATGGTCTCGTGTTTATCATTTTTAACAACAAAGATCAATGTAAATAACAATAATAACTTTTACTAATAAATTGGTATTAACGCTTAAAGAAATCATATAAAATACTCATACAACGATACGTAATTAATTAAAATAATTTAAATAATAAATGTTCTTTATTCTAAATATTCAAAGTTTATTCATTTAAAATTAGGTATTTCCAAAAATAAAGTATCAAACTCGTTAGTATATAGTCCATAAAAAAGGCCGTTGAACTTTAAAATATTAAGTTTCACATCAATGATTTATTTCAATATATTACTGTTATTTTGTTCAATATTTGTATAGACATTTTTAACGTTATTATTATGTATGAATCACTTCTCTCAATTAATTACGATTAAAATCTATGAATAATTACAATACACAACGTATACATTGTGGTTGGTGTTTAAAAGATGAATAGAAAATAACAATAAAACGAAAATAGTTTTAATTTACGTTCAAATACAACGAAAAATAATAGCATCACTATGTGTATCTACAAATACCATTTTACTTATACTCCTACTAACTTATTTTTTAAATTATAATTGACTTTTAAAAAAATGTATTAATAAAATATTATATTAACAGATTTATCAATTAACAAAAAAATAATTAAAATGCATAATACTATACACCTACGAGGTTAGGTATTTGATTAAAATCAGAAATTTTTTCAATATTACTGTTTTTTTTTTTTTTTTGTTAGGGAGGTATACATAGACATATTGTATAATAGACAAAAATTGGTTTTGTATTCGAATTTTAATTTTTTATAATGTTTTTATTGTTATGAGTAATATTATACTCGTAAAATTGGAAAGCAAATAAAAGGAATAATTGTTATGAAACTTGTTCGTTCGACTGTAACTCAGACTTCAGCGGATAAAAATAAATATATTAATAACACATATTGTTATGTAATATAATTTATTAAAACTAGTCATTCAATCCCAATTTTAAGATACCGAGTAATATTGCTCCCAATCCCGGTTCTAATCAATAACAAAAAAGGATTGCCTTTTTTTGTTATTGCTAATATCACTACTGCCAATACCCATCCTTAAACTATGACCGAAAACTTGTTTTCGGAATTTCTCAAGGATTGAAAAGCTGTTATCAATCCATTACTCCTTTTATGAACAACAGTTATAAAACAACTAAAACAACATCTATATTTTCTTCTTAACTCGTATACTTTATTAGTAATGAAGTATTACCAATTTCACTCCTTATTTCTGTTTAATATCTCTATATTTTTATCATAGTAATAATTATTATAAATATTATAATTTTTATTATAATTATCTCTGTATTCTTTGTTCGTTATAGCTACATTGTATCAATGTGTTTTAACTTATCTGTATTTTCAAACTTATATTATGAATATTTCTGTTATTATTGAACTTAATTGTTAAAACAAAATTAAAACAGAAGTTTTAAATAAAAAATTAAAAAGGCTAAAGTCTTAATTAGTTAGTTTTGTAAATCTGAGTATGTACATAATATTTTTATAAGTAAAGGTATTTTTTATTGTTAATCGAATGATAAACCACGTGCAAATTTCTAAGTAGGTACCTATCAATCTATATTTAATTCTTCTCAAAATGTATTTTCTACTTAAAAATAACTAAAAAAGTTATAGAATTACATATTACTGAAAACTAATCCAAACTACATTTATAATCTAAAAATACTGTTAACATTTCTAGTAAAAATAAAATATTACTTTATGTGACATTACTTTTTTAATATTTATCGTTGGTAAAATATATATTGATGAAACAACAATATATACATAATAATGATAGCCGATTTCTACCTATATTGATATTAAGTAAACACCATAATTTTTCTGACACATAATATTTAAATATACGTTGTTGGTTAGTTGTTTCATGAACTTCATAATTTTATTTTTCTTAAATTGATTTACTCTTAGATAACAGATAGTATATTTAAGATTTATTTTGAACAAATTAAATGTATCATAAATTACCAATTTTATTAAATAAATGAAAACATTTACTATGGTGTTACATAATTTAAAAATCGAATTTTTACGACAACGGATGTTGTACACTTACACACGTATTTAAATATCGTAAGTATTATAGGTAATGAGTAATTTATACCATCAAAATGTACATTTGGATGCTAATAAAATATCATTGGTGCGTAGGTGCGCGGATTTTCGTTCATTTTAATCGACAAAATCAACTGATTACTTGTTGAGTCCACGTGCAAATAATGTGAGGTTTCAATAAAAACTTTAAAATATTAACTGAAACATCAAGTCCCGGGTGTGATTTAGAAAGAAAAAAAACGAAACGCTAAAATATATGTGGATGACATCAACCTAAATTAAGCGCAGTATCATTATACTTAATAACTAGGGAACGGATGTAAATGCGCAAAATGTCTTCAAAATATGTTCCTAAAAATAGTGTAATACGCTACAAAACAAGCATTTGTTTTCAAATATGCGCTTATAATTAAATCAAAAATATTTCATTTTAAATCATTTAAAAATTTCACAAAAACATTGCAATACAAAATTGAACCATTGTTTTTGAAAATATCTTTATGCTAGTTTATGTATGTCTGCAAACGACTCCAAATTAGTGTTTTTACTTTAGTCATTTTAAAGTTACGAACGAATAATAAAAAAAAAATCACAAGGCACAAAACGGGAACACTTTTACGTGTAAAAATAATACTGATCAGTTTCCGCTATTCCGTCAAATTCAAGTGTTCAACTCTACCCTATGAGTTTATCTATATTAATTAAATTTATGTTTCATACAAGTATGACATTTTATTGTTGGCGATATCGATCAGTCTTCATTTTATCTGTATCATGTAAACGTGAAAATATATGGTAAATGTGCTTTAAATAAAAATATACATTATAAAACTACAGATTAAATATGCAAAATGAATGTTATTCAAATAAGAATGATCTAAATCGGAGAAGATTCTCATCAGATTTCAAAAAAGTTAACCCGATACATACTTCCATATGGATATAAACAGTGGCGAATTTTCAATTTTTTCTGGGGAGGGGGGTCCACAGTTTTTTACAT
The DNA here is from genome assembly GCF_003268045.1 of Sipha flava. Lineage (NCBI taxonomy): Eukaryota > Metazoa > Arthropoda > Insecta > Hemiptera > Aphididae > Sipha > Sipha flava. The sequence continues at coordinate 1,050,764 of NW_020273108.1, forward strand.
AATTAATATAAACTATATATTATATTGTAATAGTTACGTCCTTATGCAGTTTTTGGAGGAAGTTGAACTAAATATATAATGTAATAATCGTATATAGTCTTATGTAATATTATATATATGTATCTATATATTGTATTTAGCATTATATATTATAAAGTATTGTTATAAAATAAATTCCAGTTGCTCGATTTTTTTGGCCAACTCCTCTATCACTTCATCAACAGTAATTTCAACTTCCCTGTGAATGTTTAACATACCCAATTCTGCAAATATGTAAGAATTGTTGTTAATTTTTTAATTTTTGGAGAAGTTGGGGGGGGGGGGCCCAGTACCCCTGGACTCCCCCTGTAAATACGCCACTGGATATAAATCCGTTCCCCAGTAATAACACTAAACCGTTGCAGCTCACAACGCTTAAAAAATATACAACGGGCGGACACATAACTGTAATTTAGCGACTAAAAACGTGTAAACCGATGCCGTCGTTGAACACACATTGTGACGCGTTCAGCGAGAGACGTTTTTAATTAATAGTCCTTGAGGACCGTGCTTACCGTGCTGCGGTGTTCGTCGACGCACTTCCGGCCGGGTACACTGGAGCGGCTAAAGCGTTACCGTCGCGAACGTTATTCACCCGGTCGAAGTGTCCTCTACAGGGATCCGTTGCGTCGGAGAACGGGCGCGGCGCAGGGGCGAGAGACGCGAAAAGAAAAACGCACGACGGGGAAACGGAGAAACGTTGAACGGCCGTTGGGTGCCAGAAGAAGCGTTCGGTGCGGTGCAGTTGACCGCCGGTCGCGTTCAGGTGTACTGGACGTGTGCGAGCGGTGACGGCGGCGCGGCTCGGCTCCCCCGACTCCGGGCGTACCCGCGCGGCACGCATCAGATACGCGCGTTGTGCGCTCCGCGGTGCCGGGGTCAGTGTTTGTTGACCTTGCCGTTACCACGGCGATACGCGCGTCCGCGAATCACAGGGCCCGGTTCAGTGAACCTCTGTGCAAGGGAGCGGGCCCGCGCCACAACCGTACCGAGTGCGTGCGCGCGCGCGCGCGTATTGCAGTGCGTGCGTGCATGGCTGTTCGACCGACCGATATGATCTACGGTGGCGGCGGGAAAATACGTGCGCGGGTTTAATAAATGTACGTTTCGTCCCCGTTTCGCGTGGGCACGAAATTCGAACGTTTCGGCACGCGAACGCGAGCGGAACGCGTACGACGAGTAGTTCGCCGCGGTCTCCTCGCGTCGCGACGAACAACACGGTCGTGTTCGTCCGGGCCGAAAGATGACCGCCGCCCGCGGTTCGCACGTCCGCACGCTCTTTTCCGTACCGGGTGCACGAACAGCAGCGCCGCCGCGACGCGTTGCTACGCGCGTCGATCAGGCCTGATGCGCACGCGCGGTTTTTGAACGCGCGGCGACGGCTGCGGTACCGCGCGCGCGTCTCGCGTTGCTCACAACTGGACCGTTGGTGACTCCGCGCGATAAAACTTCCGGGGCACCACCCCGGTACCGTGCTCGCACTTGCGGACCCTCATAACCAGGGCTCATAACTTATAGCTCTCTGAACGAGCGCTGAAATATGTTCTTAAAAAATCATCAACATAACCGCTTAGATATGCGCTAAAAATACCAAAATATGCGATAAAAAAATCGATTGCGTCGTTATATGATGTAAATTAATATACAACTTAAAACATAAGAAGAAAAATAAGTTAATTACCGTGAATTAACTATAAATAATTATTACTACTATAATTAGTTGTTTTGTTAAAAATATTTAAAGACTACGGACCTGAAAAGGGCGAAATAGCACTTATACTTCGAAATATGCAAAATATACAGCATAAGACTTCGTATTTAGCTTCTTAGTTATTTGAAATAATTTTAAAGCTCACGTACCTCTAGGTCTCTATAGGACCTCTCAAATATACAAACGCTAGAAGTTATGAGCCCTGCTCATGACGTTTTTACGCAATACACAGTACGCACCAGCGTTATTTTGACTCTAACGGTACCGCGTGTTTAAAAATCGCACGTGCACATCAGGTCTAAAGCCGGGTACACACCGAAGCATTTATGTATAATGTAACAGAGTTCGTACTCGCTTGAATGTTACGTGTTACATGTTACGAACGACCAAGTGTGTTTAGGGTCGAGAACTACTCGATATCAGTTGTTCGCCGGTCCATCCATCACGGTTTGTTCTCGTGTAACATCGTGTGCGATGCATTATAACAATTCACATTTGCGTTATAAAAAATATACAGGCGTACGATTATTTCGAATTATATTTAATCACTTTTTTACTTCGAAGATGTATTATAACATTTTAGGTCCATCGGGAAACTTGGTACCGGTTTATTTCTTGTAGCACTCGACAAAGTCTGTGACGCCTTTTCGTTGTTCCACTGTGTTTTCTAAATTTAAACGAAATCAATGCAAATAAAGCGCATTCCGTTAAAATAGTCCTGTAGAGGTAGAACGATCAAGGCGATTCGCTGCGAGCAACTGGTTTACACGCTGGCGTCGTATCGTAATGCAACATTTCTTTGACCGTCGGAATACCGACACGCGTGTGAATCGACGACGGCGCACCGTAACACCGTACACACTTGAGCATTACAGTTACTTTAAGGCGTTACGTAACACAAATTAAACGAAAAAATTAAACTCTCTGGCGTGTAACCGGCTTGAGACACCGAACGCGTTAACGCTGCGATCCGCGTGAACCCGACCGCCCTCTGTACACGGGTTCCGTTCGCGCGAGCCCGAACGCGTAGGCGGATCCGGCGGTCTCATCCGAAACGTCGTGTTCGTTTTTGATTTTTATTTTTTCAACAATACCGTTTCGCCGCGAACTCGTTGTATCACCCGTAACGATCGGCTCGTAAGATCTGTGTATGCGGACCCAGATCAGTTAACATGGCGATGTATTCACATACGTGTTTGCGGCTGTGGCCACTCCGGCAATGGCCAGACCTGCAAAACCCAGCTCCGTTTCGATAATACTTATTACATATTACATCCGTCAAATACATGTTCTTGTACTCGCGTGATATACGTACGACGTTGCGTTCGTTGTACGTTTATAGGCAACGGCCTGCAATCGGGTCGACAAACACTTTTGGAAATGTACGATTTCTGTATAAGTGATTGGTATGTACAATTTCAACCTGCGCGGTAAACAGCTCGGATACTATTTTCGCGGTAACGGTAGGGTACAGTTAGATTCAAGTCGCATTGGGAACGACTGACACCGAACGCAACAGTTGAAGAGTTTCAGCTTTGGTGCAGCTGTGTTTCGGGCGCAACGCATCGGGATCATCGACTCACGTTTTATCGTATACGATCGGGTACGGACGGTGTCGCCGAGTCGTACGAGATCCATTCAAAGGCGGATTTCCCTATTAGGCACTGTAGGCAGCTGCCCAGGGCGGAAAATTCTTTAGTGTCTTATTAGAAAACATCAAACGTATGAAAAAAAAATTGGAAAATTAATTACTTTATATTTACGAAAAATAATTGCATAATAATGTGTGCGTTTTGATAACGCATTTTTATATTATTGTTACGGTATATTTCGGTTCGTTATAATTTATAGTCGTAAAAACAACTGTACGGAAAACGGTTTGATAATACTGTATACATCACGTCGGAGTATAGTCCGCTCAGAGCCCGCGTTGCCACGTTAAAAATACGTACGGTCGACTATGGTCGGTCATAACTCGTATTATATCCCGATTAAGCATTCAGTGAACCACAAAATTCGTGGCTGTATGTAAACTGCGGCAAAATTAATCTTTTTCCAAAAGTCGATTTGTAAACTGCGGAAAAAAAATTAAGATTATACAGTCTGCGACAAAATCGATAAGATACCTACCTTCTATATATACTGTTTATTATAGTACCTACATCATATATACCTAACTATGTGTACGTATATCGATTAATTAATTATGAAATGTTGCGTCTTGCGTACAAAGCAGTAAAGTAAATCCAAATGTATATTTGTTTTAACGAAATATACTATTAGTAATATCGGTTCCTTTACTTTTGAAAATATTAGTTATTACCTACTTACAAGCAGTGGCGTATCCAGAACTTTTTTTTGGGGGGGAGTTATAAAAAATAGAACATTAAATTTTTTTTGAATTTTGTGGGTTTTTATTATAATCAATAAACAATATACATACACTAAACATTTTCGGGGGGGGGGTATAACCCCCTAACCCCCCTGGATACGCCACTGCTTACAAGTGTTAGAGGTTAATAGAAATAAAGTTAAATATTCATTCAACGTCATGGAATTTACAACAATGTTTAGCCAGAATGGAAAGGAATTAACAGTGTTAAGTAATTTTAAATTCAAATTTAAATATGAATCCAAAATAAATGGTAATAAAACACGGGAATGCACTAAAAAAAAAAAAAAAAAAATGCAAGGCAAAATTGGTTTTCACAAGGAAAAAATTTTATTACAAGAAAAATCAGTTTTAGATCATAATCATGAATCGGATTTTACAATTGAACGCCGAGCAGTAAGAAAAAACATCGAATACAAGTTAGTAATAACAAGTAATAACAAAAAATATATATATAGTATATATAGAAGGTATATATAATTAATTGCCGCGGTTTGTATTATGTATCTTATCGGATTTGTCGTAGATTGTTTAATCTTAATTTTTTGTTTGCCGCAGTTTACATATCGACTTTTAGAAAAAGATTATTTTGTCGCAGTTCACCATCTTCCAAATTCGTGATCAAGCCGCCACTGTATACACTACAAAAATAATTATGCGATAAGGTTGGTAAATATTGTGAAGTCATCATGGATAAAATATTGTTTTATTTTTATCGGAAATAAACATCGTTGTTCAGAAATATTATCGCCATAATAACGTATAGTGTAATATATATATTACGGGTACATTGGACGGCAGTGACTTCGGCGATGCACGGTTTTTCCACCGTCGTACGCGCACATGATATCTGATCGCGAACTTATTTTTGTCCACGGCCAACGACGACAAACGTATCGATAACAACGCGTCGTGTGCGACCCAGGCACGGCATCAGAATCTTACCAATGAGGAGAGGGGCATTTTTAAGCATAAACATAATAGAATCACCGACTAAATAAAACAAATATTAAATAAATAAATATTTATTTAATCTGTGATAGAATCATAATAATCCTATTATGTCTATGATTTTAAGTAAATTAACTGATAATAGTTGTTTCCCCGAATCAGTACTGGAGACACAGAGTCCGACTGCGTTCCTACGTCATGACACACACCTCATATCAATGTCATAATACGGTTTTTTTGGGCGAAATAAAATGTCTACGTAGGCATCTAATTGAACAATCGGGATTTTACAGTTCACAAGGACAAAAACGTTTATAAAAAAAAACTCGTCCGGTGCGACCAACGGCCGACGACGACCCGGAGAACATACGTGTACGCGGTTTTATAACCGTCCGTTTATTATTTGCGCACGTCGAACGGCGGAGGGATTGGTTTGAACCATCGAAATACGATCGAAAGAATACAACGTTGCGACGTACACACGACGCGTCGGAGCGGCAAGCTCGTTGGGGGAGGGGGGGGGAAACCCGACGAGAAACGATCGCGGTGGCCGCGAGTCGACGGGTCTAACTTTGGAAAAAAACAGCCACGGAGAGTGCGTCGTACCGGTGAGGGTGGCGGGGGCGGAGACGGTGACGACGAGCTTGACGAGACGCATCCGGACGGTTATCTCCACGGAGATCGAAAACAATGAACCAGCGACGGCGGCGTCCGAGAACCGCGACCGGGGGCATAATTGAACGTAATTGATTTTCAATGGTCGCCGGCGCACGTGGTTGGTTGCACTGCAATCGGTGACATCGGTGTTCGAGACCGTTGCGTCAACGCGCTTCCAAAGTTCGTGCGCACCCCGCCGTCATTCGTCGCTTCGCCGTCCGGCCGTTCAACGTTGTGTGCTCATTGTTCGCACCCGTATTCCCAGACCCTGTTCCGCCGTCGTCGTCCGCTAGCGTTTTCAGGTAACCGACGCTGAACAATGGCTCCGAAAAAGTGAGTGATTTTTTCCAGATCCGTCGAAACAATCATCCCGTATACGTTTTATGGTGCGTGAGATCCGTCGGGAAAGACATTCTTGTCAGACGGTGGGGGGGGGGGTTGGTAGTGTTTTTTCAACAACCTTTGTTCGATCAAGTCGTCACCGGACCCATAATCATCTTTTACGATGCGTTTGGACTACGGTCCGAACGAGAGCGAATAGTTTTGGCAGGGTTCGCTCCTAGAGCTTTACGATTGAAAAATAACCATTCTTAGAAGCGAACGCAAACGAATAATTTGCTCGGTGCGGCCGAATATCTAGCAAATCGACGAACAAATTCGTTCGCGTTCGGGCTAAAGACCATAAACGCACCTTTATAGGGTCGGGCTCCTCAACTCCGGGAGTCTGGCGTCTTAATGCTGATAGTCGGTTCCGGATCGACTTTCCGCGACGCTGTATCGTGAAAACTGAACGGTGGAGAAGGCGTTTTCTACGTCTCTCTTTGACGGATTCTAGGGTACAACTATCGTTTGTGGTGCGGTAAAATGTTCGTGTTTACGACAAGTACGATCGAGTGCTGTAATTTACTGGCTTATTTCTCGTTCTAATTTTAGAAACTCTCAGCGTCTTAATGACGTTTGTTGTTTTCTTTATTGTCGGTTTGAGATGCTAACCCATTCGTGTTGTTTTTTCGTTGGTGTTTGTATTACTGTTTGGTGAGATAATTAATAGTAATTCACGGAAACCCACTATATAGTACTACATAATGTTCTACATTTACGAGTCATGGCGACCTCGGGAAATGGACTTTTTTTTTCAAAATTTTGATTTTCCAATTTTTTATCTATCTATTTATTTAAGTGAAATCAATTACAATTTAATACATACATTACATTCATAATAGCTGATATATGTACCAACTGAGCTAAAGCTTGTATCTAATATAAGGAGTTCATGGACGTATAATTTGTTTTATATTAAAATACTTATGCAATTAAAATATGACTTAACGAAAACCTAATGTTATAATACATAGTTTAATAATTTATTAACGATAAAATATTTTATTTAAACATATTTACCTTTTATAATTGTATTAATATACACATTTTTATCAAGTTACCATATTGATTGCTTTTTTTATTTGATTTTTATTATATCATTGGTATTATTAAATTGACTTTCACATAAACTTTTCATGTACTATTTACTTCATTATTTATTTCATTATTTGAATTATTGAATATAGTTTTCTCCATATAATTCGAGTAATTTCTCAAACTTGTTAATAATGTATATGGTGGTTTAATGTATTTCCTAATTTATTGTCTATTATTTTTTTAACATTAAATGTGTGCTTTTGTGTGGATTTTAATAAAGTTTGTATAATGTATAATTTATAAACCAATAATAAATTTGTAAATAATTCTTCTAATGAGTATTTTAATGGTAGAGAATATGCTACTTTTATTATAATTTTTTGGTTAGTATGCAATAAAATAATGTTTGTTATATTTGAGCCTTCCCAACATGTTATGTTATTGTATGGCCATACAATAGAATAGAATTGCACGGTACTATGTATATTTGTCATATAATTGATTAATTGAGAAATCAAATTTTGTAGAATAAAACAGTTAAACTCAACATTTTATTTTTGATATTCTGTATACGTTCTGACTATTTCAGATTAAAATTTATTGTCATTCTTAAATATTAGAAAGATAATACCATTTGAATTGATTTACAACAGAAATTTGTCATACAAATTTCACATTTGTGTATTTTAAAGTTATATCTAAAAGGAAGCTGTGAATGAATTGATACTATTGGCATGTAAGTCAATTTATTCATGTTAAGTGATGACATATATTTTTTCCATTTAGTCATAGATATATCGTAAGTCAATTTTGACAGTTTATTTCAATTTTCCTCAATTATCTTCGAAATTGACTAGTACTATATCATCAGCAAACATAAATAATTTTATTTTTAATAATGAGGCAAGTATAAAGTTATATATAAATCAAAAAACCGTATTGAGCCTTATAATGTACCTTGAGTGATATCATAATCTTTGACATAACAATAATTACTGTACCTATTAAGATCCAAAAGTAATAAGTTTTTGTCTGTTACTCAGCTAACTAGTAAACCATTTTAACGTATTGTCATCAAATCTCAAGTCTTATAACTTGTCATGTTATAACTTTTCTTAAATTAATTATTTTTAGTCCAAGAAAGAAGTAAGATTTTTTTTTTTACCATCTTTCTTGTGTCAAAATTTATTTATATGAATTAAATTAAATTGTCCTGTTCCAATGTTTTTTCTTCTGCACTGTCCATTAAATATTATTTTATCTTTATCTAAGTATTCCAGTAGTTGTATTTTTATTATTTTTTCAAGAATTTTAGTTGAAATTCCTCCTATTGAATATCTGTTTATAGTTAGTGAAATCTGTTTTATCACCTTTTCTATGAATTAGAGTATTTATTATTATAAACAAATATTATTTTATATTTTATTATTATATATAAATAGGTAAAAAAAAAATTAGTGTAATCTTAAAATATGTATTTACCAGTTGGGCGATAATGAGAAATTTATAAATTTCAAAGAATCAGTTGGTACTATTACAGTATTTTTTTTTGAAAATTTACAATAATGAAAAAAATAGTGAAATTCAAACAATTATACTCTTTTAAATATATGTTAATAACTGAATTATTTAAAGTAATTTTCATCAAATTAATATAACTTTAAAATTTTAGTAGCAGATCTATTTACCAAAATATTGATTAAAATAAATTAACACTCATTGTAATACCTTAGCATTAGTTACTTGCCTAATTTATAATCAAAACTTGATTATGTGATTTATGTTTTTGAAATGTTTATAGATAATATACTAAGCAATTTTTTTTTCTTTATACTATCTTTGTATACAATGCTCAGATGTATTTATGGTCTTGTACCTGTATGGCCATGATTAGGACTTGGATGTTTATAAAATTGCATATTTTTTTCTATTGATCTAATTTTATTCCGATCTGGATACAAAATTAATTCATGTTCTACTAAATCAAATAATACTATTTTTATTTTAAATATTTTTGCCCTAGTACATTTTGAAATTTTTTTTAAAAACAATTTAAATTAATGGGTACATAAATTATAAAAAGAGGTTGGATTTATATTCTCTAAATATTATTTTAAAATATAATATAAGATATATGATGTTTTATATCCTTAAAAATACAAATATTAAGAGTTTCTTAATGTTATAAGTATTAAAAATTTACTAATTTTTAAATTGTATTAAATATTTTATGTTTTTTTTTTTTTTGTGCATAAATTCATATATATTACAATCATTTTAAATCCATTGTATTATTATTATTTTTTTGGTTAGATTAAGATTTGGATGTTTATCATTTTAAATCCATAAACATCCAAATCTTAATCTAACCATGATGATCATATTCAACAATTTGTAAATATTATTGATTGTTTTATTTTCTTAGACGATCATGCAATGAAACTAAAAATTGGCTGTATATTTTGACCAAATTAAAGTACATAATATGTCTTATACTAAGAGTATTATTATTTTTTGCTGCATATATAATGCTTAAATGTAGTGCACTGTTTGAAACTTTGTCTGAATATTTAATAACAAATATTAATACAGAAGATTTATTTGAGGCACCTCATGAAAATAGGTGAGTAGTAAAAAAATATTTATAAATATATATAAACAGCAAATAAATATTTCTATTTTTTGTTTATGTATGTTTTTTTTATTATAGGTGTAATTGTTCATCTTTTAATCCCAACAATCAAAGTAAAAATATTTTGGATAAAAATAAAGTTGTTGATACTATAATGGAAACATTAAATATAAAGTAAGTTATAAAATTAATGAAACAAATTATTTAGCTAAGATTTATCAAAACATATTGTTTATTTTATTCATTATTTCTCCACATAGTTTTAATGATAATGATTATATTGAACAAGAAATTCAACATGAATCACCATTAAAAAAAATTAACAATATTTTTGACACTGTAGATGAAACATTAAATATTAAGTGAGTAGCTAATTATCTTAAAACAAATTATTTTACAAAAATTAGTCCTAAGTGTACTAATAATTTAAATGAAATAGTGAACTTGTAATATAAACAAAGCATAAATTAGTAAATGTTTAATTTTTTAATGGCCCAATAATTTTATTTTTCTTAAGACTTGGAGACAACAATAAAAATGAATTGCAACTAAAAATATTTAAGGAAATCATGGGAAATATAAAAGAATTATCTACAAATAAACAGTAAGTTTAAGAATAATTTAAGCCAATTATTTTCTAGACCTTATCAAAGTAGGTAAATATATTTATTATTTTATTTATTATTTCTTTATAGATTCAATAATAATACTTAAACTTAGAATATATCATATTACGAGTAGTTTGTGAATGCAAATATTGATTATTATTTATAATTTTTTTTTTTGTAGATGTAATGATTATGCTAATATAGAAGAACCTAATATTCAACATGAATTACAAAAAGAAAATATTAATGATATTTCTGATACTGTAAATGGAACATTAAATAATAAGTAAGTTGCTAAATTTCTTATACATGTTATTTTACTAAGATTTATGAGAGTATCTTAACAATTAATTATTTTTGATAAAATAATAGCAATCTATTAATTTTATTAATAATATATAAACATGCGAGTTAAACTTTAGTTTATAACTTTTTAATGGTTTAATATTTTTTTTCTATTTTTTTTTCTTAAAAAGATTTGAAAATGATAATCCATGTGATAATCCTTATAAAAAATTAGAACTTAAAATGGTTGAAGTAATTACTGATAATGAAAAAGAATTATCTATAAATAAACAGTAAGTTATTAAAATATCTTTAACTCTGTTATTTTTATAGGATTTAACAAAGTAAACAGATTATTTTATTCACTATTTTTTTAGATGTAATGTTAATTATTTCATGGAACATAAAATTCAACATGAATCTCAAGAAGAAAATATTAATCACATTTCTGATACTATAAAGTAAGTTGCTGAATTTCACAAATGAGTTATGTAACTAAGATCTGTTGAAGTATATTGATTATTATTTTTATTGTTTCCTTGTAGATTTATTGATAATTCTTATTTGGAACATAATATTCAACATGAATTAAAAGAAGAAAATGTTAATGATATTTCTGACATTATAAATGAACCTTTAAGTATAAAGTAATTTCCTAAGTGTCATAAATAATCTTTTTAATTGAGATCTATCAAAGTATATTAATTATTATTATTATTGTTTCCTTGTAGATGTATTGATAATTCTTATATGGAACATAATATTCAACATGAATTACAAGAAGAAAACATTAATGATATTTCTGACATTATAAATGAACCTATAAGTATAAAGTAATTTCCTAAGTGTCATAAATAAGTTTTTTTAACTGAGATCTATCAAAGTATATTTTTTATTATTCATATTGTTTCTCTGTAGATGTATTGATAATGCTTATATGGAACATAATATTCAACATGAATTACAAGAAGCAAACGTTTATGATATTTCTGACATTATAAATGAACCTATAAGTATAAAGTAATTTCTTAAGTATCATAAATAAGTTTTTTTAACTAAGATCTATCAAAGTATATTTTTTATTATTCATATTGTTTCTCTGTAGATGTATTGATAATGCTTATATGGAACATAATATCCAACATGAATTACAAGAAGAAAATGTTAATGATATTTTTGATTTTATATATGAAACATCAAATATTAAGTAAGTTGCTAAATATTTTTAAGTGTGTTAACATTAGATCCTGCTCACTAATGCTATTGTACAAAGATTCGTTACATTGTTTACATTAGTGCGTTCATTCAATATCCATCTAAATGGTTTCTTTGATATTATTGCTCTTCAGTCGATCCACGACAGCACAAAAATAAATCATTTATGTATAGTTGGACTGCTTACATTATTCATGTGGTAGCATTCGTGTGTGGGCTCTAATGTTAAATGCATCTCTATAAAAGTATACTAATATTTATGATGGTAAACATATAATTACTTTTAATAAAATAATAGCAAACTATTAATTTTAATGTATAAACATGTGAGTATAAATGTCATTAATGGCTCAATAATTTTTTTTCTTCAAGATGTACCGATGATAATCCTAAAAATGAACTACAACATACAATTTTTGATGTAATTACTGATAGTGAAAAAGAAACATCTATAAATAAACAGTAATTTTAATAAATATTCTTAACCAGTTATTTTTCTTGAATTTATCAAAGTTCAAAGTAAAAAAATAAATTTATCTGTTATTTTTTTGTAGATGTAATGATAATAGTTATATGGAACACAAAATTCAGCAAGAATCACTTGAAGAAGAAAAAGTAAATAATATTTCCAATACTGTAAATGAAACTTTAAGTATAAAGTAAGTTGCTAAATGCCATAAATAAGTTATTAACAAAAATTTATTAAAGTAAACAAAATATTTCTTTTAATAAATAAAAAGTAAATTTATACCTAATTTAACTAAGCATAAACATGTGATTATTCAATTATTTAATGTCTTAAGTGTTTTGTTTTTTTTTTCTGTAGACGTTCTGTTATTGATGATCATAAAAATGAAGTACAACTTAAAGTAGTTGAAGTTAAACCTAATGCTAAAAAAAATAGATCTACAAATAAACAGTAAGTTTCATGAGTATTTTAATTTATTTCAAATTTGAATTAGTCATCTATTTGAGTCGTCAATTTTTTTAACTTCCCTGGTTTTTGTACTCAGAATCTTGCACTTTTGTTTTTGTTAAGTACTTTATTTGTTGATCACATTAAATATAAATTACAAAGAGTAAATATCATTACAATTACTTTTACTAAAAGTGAAGAAAAATTAAATCAAAAACAAATTTTGTTAACATTTATTGTTTTACATTTTTAATTAAGTTAACTTATGAATGTATCTCATAATTAACACCGTATTGTAACTACTATGTATAGTATATTATTATATTTTTCTCTCAAGGAATAAACATTTTTCATGTACATCCAATGATCAAAATAAATTACAAATAAATCAAAAATTAAATAAAGTGTATGAATTACAACCAAAAGTGAATGATGTTTATATTGATACTGTAAATGAAATATTGAATGAAAAGTAAGTTTCTTTCCTTTAATTCTTCTTAAACCAAATTCTAATCATTTTTGTTCTGATATTAATCAAAATGTATTTATACTACACTATATAAGCTTTTCAATTATTTCTTTGATAAATTATGGTTTAAAAAAAAAAAAAAAAAAAACATTTGTCTTCTAAATACAATAATGCAAATTAATTACAAATAGAAAATAATATTACTACAGATTTTAAAAACAAATAATTTCACTTTGAACTTAACATTTAAATATTATATTATAACAAATCATTTGTGATTATTTATGATGTATATGATACTTAAATCTTAATATAATATAGACATAACATATTTCATACTAAGTAAATTTTCATTAAACTAATATTATACACTATATTGTCATATAGTGTTCTCTTTCACAATTAAGATACACTAACTTTTTTTTACTTAAATAGAAAAAACTAAAAATATAAAAGAATTTATATTGATTATTAGGAATGTCAAAAATGACCAATATATAGTGTAATAAAACAATACATTTTTTTTTCTAGTCAAAATTCTCAAGTTCACAAAGAAACAATAATTGAAAAGTTAGCTCTTATTCCGTGTATTAGTAATCTTTATTTGTTTTATCGCAAATGAAAACAATGAAACTGTTCAAAATAAATCATTAAAATGAAACTAACTTTAACAATTTAACAAAAAAATAAATAAATAAATAAATAATGTATCCATTTTTTTTCTTATCTTATTTTTGTAGATCTATTTCTGAAACGATTACAGTAAAAATCGATAGTGGGTGAGTGTTAACAAATTATAATTTATATTGTACTTATAATTAATTATATAGATGTTTTTGGAAGTATCAAAAGAGATTTATTAATGTGATGTAGGTTTCTATTAGAGATTCTATCTATCTTGTTAGTTTTTACTAAATTATAGAAAGAAAAATTAACAGAATATTCTATAACTACATGATTCATTATAGTTTTTTTTGCGTATTTTAAGGTTTACGAATAAGTACCTAGAACAGTTTAGTTTAAAATTCCTAACTCATACAATATGAGCCTATTATTTGGCAATAACACATAATTAGTTTAAACTTTTCTTAATAATTCATGTAGTTTTTAAATATTGGTTAACAAATTAAAAAAAAAAAAATACATCTGTTTAATATAAGTAGCATTGCAATTTATTAATGATTTTATCTATATTTATTATACATATATTTTATTTCCTTGCTCTATTAACAAAATGTTACGATTTACCAACTATATAATATATAAAAATATTATTTTTATAGATATCAATACAATATTATCACGATTAAAAATTATTTAATTGATATTTCTTAGGTATAATTGATTATTTTTATTTTCCTTCAAAATTAAATAAATATTGAAATTTAATTATGTGATATTGTAGTTATAACTATATTATTACTACAAATATGCACTCATTTTCTAGAATTATTACTACCGACCCTATTAAAGTTGAAAATAGAAGTAGATTTCCACATCGAACAATGAATATTATAGTGAGCACCTTAAAAGAAAATGAAATAAAAGATAAACAATTGATAATTGATGGGAAATTAAACAGAGAATTAGATAGGTAAGAATTTATTACTTTATATTTTAGAATAAACTATTTGGATTATTCTTCATAATATTTTCTTAACTTTCAAATCAATTTTAATGGAATTTCTTACTGTAAGTTTTTTCATAGTCCCTATAAGTACATATGTTACAATAATATAATCAATTTTAAGTTTGATTTTATTTTTATCCTATAATATAGTATCAAATGAGTGAGCTATCATAGTTGTACATTAAAAGCTAATAAAAAAAATAAAAATAAAAATAGTATTAAATGGTTTCAAATGCTGTTAAGAGGATGTCAGCGCAAAATAAAACGTACGCAATGCTTCAGAGATGGCGTTGCGCGCCGTGGCAGACCGTAATCACGTCTATTATCGTCGACCGTGACGTTCTGTCTGCCGTAGTTTTGGGAGAGACACATTATTACTCCACGAATAGTGATATCAAACGTTTCGTTGCGTATTTATATCCGGCTTTAATTTGTAAGCACGCTGTGCGCTCGCTTTTCACTTTACTTTAAGATACGTTAAACGTTACTAAATAAGTAATTACAATGCCAATAGAATCAATAGAATCCAATAATAACACTAACATTATAAAAATTACACACTGAATATGACTAGAATATTATATATATTATATATTTACATATATTTAAAATAAAGTTTAATAGAAAAATCTTCCAATAAAGGTACTTCATAATAAAGATGCTTTCACTGCTTTAGGTTTTGGGTATAATATTTTTATAGATGCTAGTTAACTATATTATAGGTATTAGGAATTTACATTAAATTTCATCAAGTAAATTTAAATTCTAAAGTACAGTCGATTCCGTTTTATTGGGACACATCGGTTGCATGTTATTTTTTCCCAATAATCTGAAACGAAAAAAAAAACATAAATTTATAGAAAAATTGATTTCTTATGATTTTATTATTACAAATACATATTACAATAACACAATTGTAGAAATTATTTAACTATACAAACATTTTATAAAAAAATCAATAGGTTACCTTTCTTCGCAGATGGACCACCGATTTTTAACTAAAGACCTAGTAATTTTTTTTCTGATAGTACGCTTTACCATCTATTTTTTATTCACCATAGTTAAAAATTAAGCTCTCGTGTTTCTCATCGAATGGACAAACGATAAATGACGAGTTTTAATTTTGGATGAGGTACAATTATTAGAAATTTAAAATATTATATGTATTGTACTTCATAAATATTATATATACAGTATATATACGTTTAAATATTTTTTATATGATTAATATATAAATCACATAGGTGGTTTGGTTTATTCACTGAAAATGGTAAATATTTATAATATTATTCTTTACTAGTTAGACTGGAAACATCACAATAATATTTATTTTTATTAGGTTTCGGTAAGATACCATTTAGCTCGACATCTACAATAATAATTATTATTATTACTGGAAAAAACTAATCGCCGAATAGTTAAAAACAGATCGTGCTAGACGCGACCAAATCCGCCGTTTGTCGTAGTGGTGGGAGAAGTTTTTTTTTTTATTTATTTATTAATAAAGTGTTACCGATATCAAAGTCATCTAACTTATTGTTATAAAGACATTTTTAACATGCAATAATTGTTATAAGTAAATTATAAATACAAAAAATACAGTAATTTACATAGATGAATAAACAAGTTACAAATATGATATAATAATTAATAGTTAAACTAGGTGTTTTTTTTT